>NC_134057.1:6161276-6492306 GCF_965140245.1 Athene noctua
GTGTGACTAATTGCAGTGGTACTCTCTTCATGAACTTTGACCAAATGTCAGGTAGATTTCTTATAGGAAAGCTTATGAAAGTATGTCTGCAAAAACAGCGCCACAAATTCTGTAGAGGGGCTCTGTGTTGGGTATGTTGAATATGTGACTCCTGTTGTCAGCTGAAAGGTTCTTTCATAGTTACTGTTTGAACTTTCAGTGACTAGAATATAAGAACAACCCAGAATATGTGTTGGCTTTGTGTTGGGGCAGAAATGATGTAAATATAAGACATGAGACAGCTTTGCAGTTCTTCCAGAATTTTTACTGGAGCTTCATGAACAGACTGATGGGTTTATTCTGGTAAAGATTGTGGTTTGTTCATTTGCTCTAGTTGAAGCCCCTTTTTTTGCTTTTCCTTCCCCCCTACAATTGGGTTAGGTGGTTATAAAGAAAGAGTGACTTCATTATGTGGTGAACAGACTTTTTCTCAATAAGCTTGAGAATCTAAAAACATACTATCAAATGTCACTATTTTATGTGATATATTTCACAGTTTAAAACAAATTTTCTTCTGGAGTTGAAATTAGAATTGCTGACAGTAAGGAAATAAAAATGATTGATGGACTGTTTACACTTGACCAGCTGCTAATGAATTCTCACTCAATATCTAGTTAGCTTGTGCTGAAATAATACAAAAGGCAACCCAGAAAATAGCCTGAAGATCCTAAAACTACAAAGAAGAAAAATTTAAGCTATTCTGACACATTTGATCTAATGAACTGTGATATAAAATGTGACTTTGGTGTTTTGGGATGATGTGATTGATAGTATAACTTCTGTTATTCAATTGTTCACTCTTTACTGTATGTTATATTTTGGCTCAGAGGCAGGGAGACAGGTTGCTTATTTTCCCTGTTGGCCCCTGGGTGTTCAGAGCTTTCCAGAAGGAAAGGAGAAGGCACTTCTTTGCAAGGAGCTGAACATGCTCAGCTGAGAGAAATTTCTGGAGTTTCCTAAGCTAGAAACTGGTATCTCTTGGAGGAGACTTCAGAGAAAGAAAGTATTTCTGTGGATCCTAAGGGAGGTTTATAAAGTTATTGCATCTCAAACAAACCCCACTGAGAATTTTTAGCCTGAGAACATGTTTGTAGAAAGGAAGGGTACATGATGAACAAGGGAGGGATTGGCTGACTCACACTGATTTTTTTTTTTTTTTAGCTGCTTTTTATCCAGCAGAGCAGCTTTTTTGTTCTTCCAGAATGGTGTTGCAATAAAACATAGTTTTGGTTCAGTGTCTTTTTGATTCTCTTGAGGAGAAGGTGGAGGAGGTTCTGGTCAAGATTGGGGCAGTTTCTGGGTGGCTCCTAATAGCCACTTCTCAGTGACACAAAGTCTTAAATCACTATATAGATGAGTTGGTTTTTTTCAGTGTGAGAAGAAAGGAGTTACCCTCTCATCAATATTCTTTCAAGTATAGAAAATATATTCAAAGGCTGCGAGTATTTAATTATGAGATTAGCTAGTGTGTTGTGGCTATTGCCGGTGTCAAACGGTGCTACATAAACCACTCATGCTTATCTCTATGGCCAACTCCTAACTATCATCTCTAAAAGCGCAAAAATCCTGCTACTTCAAAAGGTCAAATCCTCTAAAGCCAGTGATGAAACTTTAACTGACTTTAATGGAGCCAGAATATCATCTTATTTCAAGAAGTTAAGCTCAGCTCTGTGGATATAAAAGGACAGCTGTGTAGCATCTGGTAAAAATCAGAGGGGTGTGGTGTGAGGGGGAGAAGGGAATCTTACTGATTTTTTTTTTTTTTTAAAAGTGTGGTTTGTGTTGAATATTTCCTATTGTGTGTTTTGTTGTTGACTATAATGCCAGACACCCATGTCTATTGTAGTGCCTTATAAACATCCTTTGAAAAAAATAGTTAATATGTTTGTTAAAATACAGTCCTGGTTATATCTCTTTTTTTTTTTTTTTTTAATTGGAGTTGTGCTTTGTTCTTGATGTTTTGACATTCTTTCTATGCAGTTTGGCTATTAGTTTCTTTTTCTATTGACATTCATGATGCAAGAATTTTTACCAAGTAGAAGGAAGAAATTGAAGTTTGACCTACTGTTTAAGCTAAGCAAATTAGTAAAAGAAAAATTATTGAAAAGTAGTGTGAATTCATCCTGTTTTCCTCATGTGTTTTTTACCAGTATTTTGTGGCAGCTGAAATTTCTGACTGGGACTAGACTGTGTGTCTCTTTTGGCCTCAAATTTCATGTAATTATTCAGAGTAAGCCGTTTCTCCTTGTAGGAAGCCTTATTACCCACAGGCAAATGTAATTTATCATCTTTTCTTTCAACAATTCCCCTTTTCCCTCTACCCCAAAGGAAATCAGAAAAGATTTATAAGGTTCTGCAGCCCACAAAACCTGCTTCATTATCCTTAAATCAAGCATATCTGATTGCAAAGCTCTTATTTTTACTAGAATTTTGGGAGGAGAGTATTTTATGGTTTTTGGTGTGCTCTACCAAAGGTGAAAAATGCATTTTTTTAAAAAACTAATTCTTTTGAGAGTTATGGCTCCAAAGTAAAAGCCCTCTTTGTCAGCAGAAAAATAATGGCTCTACCTTGAGATGTCCAAATAGAATGAAGTATTCAAGCTGAAAAGACGACATCAATTCAGATAGCATTGTCTTAATATATATATTGTGTTACTATCTTATCCTTCTGACGTAACATAACATCTTATTCACCTATTTTTACTGCCATGGCAGATGAGGTAGACAGCTTGTTGAATCTAAATGTTGTATTTTCATCCTGTCCCTAGAGGATTAAACCTGATTTGGGACCAATCAATATGAATGAGCAACTTAATGAAAATGGGAAGATACAAATTATTTCCTGTTTACTTGCTTATCTTAATCTGTTACCATAATGACCAGTTACAGAGTTTTGTCAAGTCCTTCATAGTTGAATCATTTTGATCTTTTTTTTATTTCAGCTTCTATTACTGTTTTCTCTTCTTTCTCCTTTTTACACATCTACTCCTTCTCCTGTACAGATAGAACTAATTTTTTCTGAGTTGGTTGTATTTCGTAAAGTTTGTGTCATAGGAGAATATATTTTCTAGTGAAATGCTGATATATTTTTAGACAGCTTTAATGGATATACTGGGTTTGCATGAGAAATAACTGTAAAGATCTTAAGAGTTTTTATTGGTAGCTAGCACGTCTTAGTAACAATTAAGAATGAGAGTTTGCTTATCTCTTCAGACAGTAAATTTATGAAGAAACTCCATACAATTTCAGATTAGCTGATGTGTTGATGCTACAATATATATGTTAAAATATTTCCCTTTTATAGCGCTTGCTTAATTTTTAAATTATTTTCCAAAGTTGCCTTTATAATTGGGCGTCTTGAAAACTGTGGTGTTGATGGGAAAATATACCACTAAAGCATAGCAGATCTCTGCTCTTGATAGTCAGCATTTTAGGTTCTCATTGCCCCACGTAATTGAATTAATTTTCACATGAGTAATATTTTGGTGTCCTTGCATTTACTATTGTTTGTTTATTTATATTTTAATAATTCTGTCTTTGATTTACTCTTTTACTTCCTTTGGTTTCCCTAACGTTCTTTTAGGTGAAACAGGTCATTAGCAATTGCATATTTTTAACAGAAAAGCACTTGATTGAGACTCTAATGTAGAGCTATTAATTTTCCTCCCAGAGAAATTGGTGAATTGAGATTTAAATGTTTACATATGTGGGCCTTGTCTTTTTCTCTGTGGTAAGTTACTCCTTTTAGTTCATGTACATAAGGCCAAGTTTTTTATCTCTCTTAATGATTTACAATTGGATACTGTCTTACTGATTACTCAGATACACAGAAGATATTTAGTACTAGAGCAAATAAAAGTTTTTCATGTGGGAGGAAGGCAGAAGTCTTCATTATTAGGTTGTTTGCCTTTGTGTATTCAGTCCAGACTTAAATTTAATCCTTCTCATCTTGTATTTTTAGTGCCTTAGCCTGCACCTCCTTTTAAAAAACTGCCTTAAATATCTTCTAACTCCATATAGTTTTTGAGAATATATATTTTATTTTTTTTTTTTGTTCCTGCAGCATAATCTAGTTGCATTTATGATGTTTATATTGCCTTTCCTTACATCCTTTCTTGGGAGTGACACTGAATTATTCTTTGTACTTAAATCACTTCAAGTTTTAGCTCGCAATGTCAGCGGTTTATTTCATTAAATATTGTATTTTTGTGGGATTAGTAATGCCCTTGCATATATTTCCCCTCCTCCTCTGAATTTTGTAAAAGAAAAACTTAAACACAAAGTCCTACAACAGGCTATTAATGCTTATTTCTGGAAGCACAAATTAATTTATAATTTTTCAAAGAATAATTTTGATTGTTAGTAAGATAATTGCATATGACATGAAGAAATCTTAGAATATAATTTAGTAGTATAAATGATTTGAAATCAGTTTTAATTTCAGTGGGTTTCTTAATTTCTTTGGTAAAGAAAATGTGAAACTTCAAAAATCCTGAGGCAAAATGCATGCAGGTAGGGAAGAAAAGAATGAACAAGGGCCAGAGCTTGTGATTATGGGAGAAGAGACTTGCAGCAATTTATATTTGAGTTGTCATTTTAAATTTAATCCATGAGATTGATCCTGCAGTGTAGAACAGATGCGGATACCTGTTTGGGATTCAGGTATCATCAGCAAGATTCTTTGTAGATTCAAGGAGTTATTCAAAGAAATAAAGAAATGGAAGAAATCTTCAGGAAAATAGTAACATAATAATGGCTATATTTAAACCAGATAATAGACAGGATTATGAATCTTGTTTTACAAATCTTGTGAATTATAAAGTCTCAAAAACGGAAATAGTTTTGTGGTTTTTTCAATTTCTTGCATTCTCAGTTGTGACTGTTAGAACCTTCAGAAATATGCAAGTTGCAGAAGTGTAAGGAGAAGAAACATGAACTGTCTAGATAATGCTAAAGCAGAAGACAAGGAGAAAAAACAATCTTCTTCATGAATCTTACTTGCATATTCAGATATACCATTGATAGTTGTGTTTTTTCCTTTAATGCAAATGAGAATAAGGCTTTTGGATAGTGAAGTCTAGACTAATTGTTTGAGTTCATAGGTTCTTTAAAAATCAAGTTACCTACAGCAAGATGTAAAAGGGAGGTGCATCGTCATTACTAGAAAAGAAAATAATTTTCATTATTTCTTTTGAAAGACTAAATGACAACAAAATATATTCAATGTGAACAGTTCATTTAATGGCTTTCCATGCCTCATTTATGTCACACTCTTGTATAAAACTACTGGAATTATTGAAGTGCACAGTGCTGGAGGGACACATTGCTTTCTTTTAATGATTATTCTCATCCCTAGTTGATGAGCTTTTGTTCTCGAAGAAGCACAGAATTAGTATATACAATTTTTAAATTATTTGACTTTGAAATATGTTTCTTTGGTGCAATCACTTTGATTAGATTGCAGATAGAACTACTCCCGAATTTCATCCACTTATTTCTTATGGAATACAAAGTGGAGGGTACTCTATGAAAGCTGGAAAAACCAAATTCTTACATAACTGAACATTTTAAATTCCTTTAGTGTTTATGACAATAACATCCATCCTGTTTAGGTCAGTTGACCTAAGGAAGTCTTCAAACATAAATGTTAATCCAAAGAAATTCCATACTAATGCACCGTTAATTAATGCTCACTTGTATATTATTACTGTTACTTGTGTCATGTCTATAGTGGTGACACTTTGAAATGTCCACTATTATGAAAGTATCAGAGATTTAATGTAACACGCTTGGGTATAATGAATTTCATGTTGCAGGCTCATTTGCTCTTACACAGCAGGTGCTCCTTTGTAGTCAAGCAGCTAAAGAGACAGTTTTCACAATGAGTTATTTACATACAAAATTGATGTTGATAAAGTAGAATATAAGTTGGATGCCATGTGGGATTTTCACAGTTGTACACACTGCACTTCAGCTTACATAAAAATTCTTGGCAAGGTTCTAGTGGCAAAATGTTAATTCCTTAGGTGTTCATTAAAATAACATTAATCATGAACTCTGATGATGTTCACGTTGATTTATTCTGAAACTTTATAATTAAAATTAATCAGATTCTATAATTAGGTAGAGCAGGGAAATGGAATTTGGCCTTGTTACTTTATAATAGAACTAATAATTCACTTAAATGTTAGAAATTTTTTGAGGAATTTAATGAACATCTGCTTTTAAATATGGATCGTACAGTCAAACATACATCTCATAGGAGGTTCATGTGTGTCTTTCTATGTTGAAAAGTGTTTTGCAATACTTTGTTAGAAACAGGCTTATTTTTTGCTTTCCACTGTGATGGACTTGAGAAAGCTGAAAAAAAATTCTGCTCTCTGGTGAGATGAATCTTGATTTTTAAGACACCCCCACCCCCCCCACCCCACCCCCCCCCGAGGGAAATCCGATAATTAAATCTACAGGGTTTCAGATAATGTCTGTACTTCAGATGACTGGATGGATGCTATTCAAGTTACCTGGAAGTCATCAGTCTGTCATGATTAATTACATGATAATCATATTTCTGTGTCAAAACTGGAAGTGATAAGTGTTATTATTACACTCCTCTGTCGTTTCTACTAGACCAAAGAGGCAGCTTTTCTTGTCAAAGTAAATTTCCTTTCTGCGGGACTTGTGAATGTTACAAATTTATATGGCTTCAGAGAAGCAGTCTACACTTTCAAAGAAGGACTATTAAGGCACCACATTTGGCTCAGTGTAAGTCCTCAACCTACAAATCATTGGGAACTGTAGGGGCATTTTGGGGAAATACTGCTGTGTGTTTGCCCTATTCTTTAGTTCTTTGGGTTTCCTCTTTCAGCTGCTGTTTGAGACAGGCTATCAAGCCTAGATGTACCTTTGATCTGACCAAATAAATCAATGATTTTATTAATTTACAGATATTTGTATCTTCACTGGTAAGATTTGCCTTCAGGAAGCCCAGGCACCTGGGATCCATGCAAAAGTCTGGAGTAAAAAGATCTTTCCCTCAGAAGAGGAGGGTCAGGCTAGGGAACATGAATTGAACTGTTCTTTTTTTCACCAGTTCAACAGACTATTTCTGCTAGACCAGCTCGAAACTAAATACAGCTGCCTGTATTTGCCACTACATGGGATTGTGTTATTTGTTTAAATCAATCATCTTTGCGTACATATATTGCTAATAAAGCAGTTCTCAGAACTTTTTACAGTTCTGTTGATACCAGAATCCTGGCTTTATTTTTCTAGTCAGTGGTGTTGCCCTTTGCAGTTTTGTTTTTCTCTGTTGTTTTGTTTTCCATTCACATTACTCTTTTTGCACAATTTCTGTTCTCCTGTCCAATCTGAGGATTGGAAATAATAGTAAGAGATAAAAAATAGCTTGGGAGGCATGGGGAGAAATTGAGTGGCACTCAGTAAAGCAAGCTAATACGTAACTTCTGAGGCTGGTTCTTTTTCTGTCTGTATGTTGCCAAAAGAAGTTCGATATTTGTGATGTATCTCTGAAAACTGCGTGTGTATATATATATTTTTGTTAGTGGTAGCTCTCGGATTCCAGTGAACTGGTGAATATTTTGCACAGTGCCTTATACTGTAATTTTTGATCTCTTTTTAATTGAAACAGACATTTGCTTTCTTGTATAGGTGTTATTTTGGTGGGGTTTTTTTTAATATACTGTCTTGAGACATATGCAGGGACTTGTCAGATTAATCTTCACATATACCTCCTTCTTTTAATAGGACCTTGATTCAGATACTTGTGTTCAGTTTCCTAATGGGTGTTTCAGCCCTGTAAATTGCTATAAAAGCATGATCCACTGATGGATGGTGTGAATTGTTGCTTGTAGCGAGATTTATTTTTAAAATTGTCTGGTTTTTTTTTTCTACTGATAGAAGTTATGCTCTCTATCAGTTTGTATTTTGCAAGCATAATTAATTTGCCCAGCTTTTTCTTGTTAAAATGATCTACCAGGCTATGGTGGTGTCACTTAACTGTAAGACTGAGATTAATGATGTTGTTGGCTACCTCTTTCTGGTTAATGTATCTTATTGCAGAGGGAAGTGATATATGAAAGTGACCCTCTGTGAATATATATATGAGAACCCATAAGCTCAGCCTACTTTCTTCTTGCTAACTTGCAGCTTAGAAAACTGGGGCTTTATTAGGTGATACTTTGTTTTATTAGGTGATATTTTGTTAGGTGATATTTTTTGTCCAAGTGACTAGAGCATTTACTATTTCTGATTCAGAATATGGGTGGCAATAATCTGTTGGAAAGCAGGCATACACACACTAACATAGGACTTTAGGAGTGAAACCTTGTTTGGGTTAGTTTAACCTAGATTTTTTTCATTATATGCATTTTTTTAGGGAAGGCACGTACCTGCCATCTAGTTCTCTTGAGGACATCCATCTTGTTAAGAGTAGCAGATTTCAGGTTGATGTAGTTCATTAAAAAAATGGTACCCAGTTATATGTATTGGAACATATGTTTTAATGCTCTAGGTTTGGGGTGGGCATGTAATCCACTGCTGCTTTGGGGTGTTGGAGCCATCTTTCAGAGCCCTGGAGTGGCCCACTGGGGTTACTGGACTACAAATGCCCAGGAAGTTGACTTTGGTAGTATAGCAGACCTCTAAGGGGCAGAGTCGCTGCTACTTCTGTGACCCTGCTATTCTACTGTTTGTCTATGGATATGTTGTCTTAAACTACAAGTCTTTCAGGAGAGGTCCGAGACAAACCAGATTCATTAATGTTTGCTTCGTTATTGAGAGAAAGAAACAAAAGGAAAAACCTTTGTGTGTACATGAAGATATACTCGGTTGTGCTTGTTTAACCAGATATGTTAAAAAGATTTTGTGTCTCTTGGTACAAGAAAATATCCTAAATTCCTTAGCCTAAGTTCATTAGTGTGTCTAACATTGAAAATATCAATGTTGTACAGTTCTCCATAAATTAGAAGTGGAGCCTTTGAACACTCGTGCATTTTAAGTAACTGCATCAGTGCCAGGACCACATTCGTGCACCATAAATATTTGAGGGCAGTGGGACAAAGTAAAGATAGGAAGGACAGAGTAAGAATAACTGAAATAATCTTTTTGGGAGGATGGTATTTGATCCTAACAGCTCAGGCCTTCTATTATGACCAGAATGCCTAAACATTAAACAACTTAGAAATGAAGCAGTTAACTTCTTCCTGCAGTACAAAAGTCACTCAACTCCAGAA
Source organism: Athene noctua (assembly GCF_965140245.1). Lineage (NCBI taxonomy): Eukaryota > Metazoa > Chordata > Aves > Strigiformes > Strigidae > Athene > Athene noctua. The sequence continues at coordinate 6,170,567 of NC_134057.1, forward strand.
TGACACCTGCATTTTTGATTTTGTTTTATAATTAGCAAAATGTATTTTCAAACTGTGCATAGTAAAATTTCAGCACTGTAGAAGATCACCAGAAATTCCAGAACCCATGTAGTAAAGAAATAAGAAATTGAAATGTGGAGGTTTAAGATGAGTCTTAAAAAAACAAGTAATGTTTTGAATAGCAAATAATTTATGCAAAATATGTTACAAAATCTAAGATGCTAAATAAATAACCAATACAATGTATTCTGTTTTGACACTTTTCTTTCCACTTAAAAGATAGTGAATGCAGATTCATTTGTTAACAATATTTTGAAGCTCTTTTTCATTATATTTGCTTTATATTTTGTACAAACAGTTGAACTCTAACTTTAAATTTCTGTCTTCTGCTTTGAAGCTACATGAAAATATGGTGGGATAAACATTCAGAAAAATAGATTTGTGGTTATATAATTTCTCTTTATTATAAAAAAAGTTGATTCACCATATGAAACTCTTTTTCTCCTATATTTTGGAAGGATTGTGTTCCCCTTATGTTTCACCGAGTTGTCATGATATAATGTGTTTCGGATTTCTGTAATCCTTTTTGATCACAACATGAGGGTAGTATTATAAAAGTTGTTCTCATACAGTATTGAGAAGTCTCGAAGATTTAAAACCAAAGAATGGGATATAAGAATGCTTCAATCCAGATATTAAATGGTAGACAAATAAGCAATGTAGTAATTGTTAAAGACTTAATACTACATTTTTTTGTATTGAAAGGTTTTAGGGTTGTTTTCCCTAGCTTGATGTATTATAATGTTAAAGGACTATTAATCTTTACTATTTGGTCCAAATTACTGTATTTTTCAGCAAAGTAGAGGTTTCTTACTTTTGAGTAACATTTTACATTCTATATCTCTATGGGCTTGTTTCTGTTGCTGTTTCTGTCAGCAGCCATCTTCAACAGAAGTAAGTTTTGAGCCCATTTGCCTTTGGGTAGAAATACAAATGCCTGATTTGGCAGGCTCTACTTTCACGGCAGATTTGGTAAAGACAGCTGCCTACTGAAGTCCGTGGTCCATATTTTCTTGCAGAATAGTGAGAATTTACAAAACATCATCAGTGTCGACTAACAGTTGCATACATAAATTTTGTTGTTAAAATATATCTGTTTATCATTCCATTTTTTTGATTTAGTAATCAAAAATTTAGAATTCAAAGCAACAAGTAAATTTGAGGAGAACTGTTAAACTTTTTTTGATTTTAATTTATAGGAAAACTTGGCTATGTATTTCAAGAATTTTTTAGAAGTCTGTAGAGTTAAACCCTCCTTTTGGTTAATGCATTACTTCTGGAACCAGTAGATAAAATTCTACACATTAAACACGGTAAAAACGGTGCATATTCTGCAAAGGACAGAATTTTAGATTAAAGTTTTCTGGGCACAAAAGCAGTAACAAAATGATCCCTACAAAACAGAGTAACTTAACACAAGAAATAACTTTTGTTAATTTGAAACTTTAGAAACTGAAACTTGTAAAGTAAGATGTAATTAAATTATGGTACTGTACATACCAGCTGTTCTTGGTAATTGAAACTTTACAATATGAAAAATACATTACATCTGTACAGTTTATACAGGTAGGTAGGATGAGTTTTGAAAAAGATTCACTTTAAGGGTCATACTCTGAAGTCAAAAAAATACTGCACAACTTAACTAATTACAAATTGTAGACTTGAAACAATTAATCTTTGTGATTCACTTTTAATTTGAACAGGGATCCTAGAATCCATAATATTATGTCTTCTCACTTCTGTCCATAATGTTACATAGAATTTGGTTGCAGCCTCTGCTACAGAAAAAAAAAAAAAAACAAAACCAAAAACCCAACAACAAAAAACCCCCAGTTAAGCCAGCTTCTGACTGTGTTCCTTGATTCGTGCTGTTGTTGTTATTGTGCTCAGATCCAGATCAGTTTCTAGGTGTGTATCCACTGTTTCTTCCTGGTTATTCGAGTCATAGGGCTTGTGAGCAAGCAGTTCATGATGGACTCCACAGTAACTTATCGTGGGCTGATCATAGGCAAGAAATGTTGACACATTCATAGCCAATGGTATCTAGGTGGGGGGGAAAAAAAGATGAGAAACAGACAGTTACCAAAAGACGTAATCAAATTGTACTTGCCTGAATTTGATGTTGAAGAAATGGGCTGTCTAAAAACACTGGCTAATGCCAAATATAGTACTGCATGTAAAAAACCTTTTCCTTGTCTATCCCTCTACCCCCTCCATTCCACCCAAACCCTGGACATTGCTAGGGTGTTTTAAGCCTAACCGCTACCACCTTTGATCTTGTGGGCCAGGGCTAGGTGTGTGCTTGAATGTGTTTGTGAGCATTAAGATGTGATGGAACTCAAATTCTCTTTGGCATATAATTAGCCTCTGCTGAAATCAATCTGTCAGGGAGGAGAAAGAGGAGTGAATCAACTGGAGAGATATGGAATATTTCAAATTAAACTTAAATGGCTTTTTAAGTTTAAGAGTGGTTAGTGGATCTTGCTTGAATATATCAGTGGGTGTGATACCTTTGGTCTACTGGGAAATACAGATGACATGTTTCCTATTATTTATAGCATAAGCATCGATTTGAATCTAGCAGCTTTCAGTAATTATCAGACTGTGGTAGATGATAGCTTCATCCACTGTTATATTATGGTATCTCTGGAAGCTTCACTGTTGCAGGCTTAATTCAAATGCTTTAGGCTGAAAAGTTATGTCATAGTTTAAACGCAGCTGGCAACTAAGCACCACGTAACTGCCCGCTCACTCCTCCCCTTCCCTGGTGGGATGGGGGGGAAAATTGTAAAAAAGCAAAATTCATGGGTTGAGAAAAGAACAGTTTAATTGAAATAAATAGTATATACTACTACTACTCATAACTGTAATGAAGAGGAAGATAAAAAGAAGGAGAAATAAAACACAAGATGGACAAGTGATGCACAATGCAATTGCTCACCACCTACTGACTGATGCCCAACAAGTCCCTGAGTGGTGATCCCATCCTCCTGGCCAACTACCCCCATCACGCTCGGTTTATATACTGAGCATGCTGTCCTGTGGTATGGAATATCCCTTTGGCTAGTTCGGGACAGCTGTCCTGGCTACGCTCCCTCCCAGCATCCTGTGCACCTCCACGCTGGCAGGGAACTGAAAAATTCTTGATTTAGAGTAAGTGCTATGTAGCAACAACTAAAATATCAGTATAGTATCACCATTATTCTCATACTAAATCCAAAATGCAGCACTGTACCAGCTACTAGGAAGAAAATTAACTCTATCCCAGCTGAAACCAGAAGTTATTAAATTTTTTTTACTATTTTCTTGGTGATTTTGAACATGCATCAGCATAGAATTATTTACAATACACTGTAGAATCAGAGGTGATATTAATACAGATTTTGAATATTTGTACTATTTTATTTTTTTATAGAGAGAATTGAAGGATGAAAAAGGTGACTGTGGTGTAATGGCTGTGTGTCATGCTTAAACTATTTAAAAAACAGATTTCCAGTCCATTGTAAAACTAAAGAGAACAACTTCTATTTGTGACTATTTGTGACTTTTATTGTTTTGCTGTTATTTTGAAGTGACTGAAATGTAATAAAACTAAATATGAAAACAGGTAATATTTAAAAGCATTTGAATTTGAAATATGAAATTATACAAAACAACTGTTTCTCATTAGCACAACTGGTTGATGCATTTGGATATCCTACCTGTACCTCTACATGCTCGTGACAGCATGTTGGAAGTCCTGTTATAAACACTGCTCATATGCTATGCAAAACACAAGGACAGACTGAAAAATATAAGGAAATAGATTATTTTTCTACCTACATAAGAGATATCCATAGCTCAAGGAGAGCTAAATAACATTCAGCTTAGAAAATGGACGTATGTAGCATAGCATGTGATCACAGTCTGAATCAGAAGAATATTGGTTAAACCTGGGATAAAACTGTACCTTCATAGGATAGAATCAGAAACCCAGTGGAATGTATCTTTTTCTATCCCAACTCTTGTATTTGAAAACTTAAGGTTAAAGACGCCATACTGTGCCACAGGTGTATGGTGATATATATCTCTTTACTCACAAAAATTCATGAGCTCTCTCTGCATTTCATGTAGCAACCTAGAGTGTGGTGGTTTGCTGTTTTGTTTCTCATGATAAAGCACTAAAATAATACCTCAGTCTCTCTTAAAATAATGCAGAATATTTTCCTGAGAAAGAACTCTGACATTTAAATACATGCAATAAGAAGAAATGCTCCACATTTTCCCCTCTTCATAAACACTATGAGTATCTTTTCTTAAACTATTGAACGTTTCCTTTTACAGCTCAAAATGTATTTCCTAAGCTAATTTCATGAATGCAACACAATATTGGACGGTGTCACTGTAGGCATGGATTACTTTTTAAGGCTCAATGCAATGAACGTGTACTTTGTCCTGCAGCTTTGCTCTCATGGTAGAGGAAAGGCTACAGTGCTGCACCATGTCCTCACCGTTACTGTGATCACATCCAGAACCCTGGCTCCAAAGTGATCTCCTCAGGTAGCAATTTCAGTACAACCAGTACAGCTCTTAAACCCTACTGTAAATAGGACTGATGCTCTCCCTCCCAGATTGATTGTGCCTTCAGTTCCCATGGTACTGTAGGATAAAAACATCTCTGGGCCTCTTTGTACCTAACCTAAAAACTGCTGTAAATTCTGGAGCTGGGATGTGAGCAAAGCTGCTTCCATCTCCATTCATGTTCTGTTGACCAGACCTAGGTGTCTGAGAGTTATACAGAGCTTCTTGCTGAATAAACCACTTTAATAAACAGTGAGGCTAGAAAGCATGAGATGTCCCAAGGGGTGTACAAAAAAGGAAAAGTGGCATAGAGGCTCTGGCTGTACAGGGAATCATGTGATGTGCTGGTACTTACTTTTTTCTCTGCCTGCTCAGTTAATTTAGTCCTATTTGCGTTGCGCTTTTTTTACAGGAGCAAAAGGTGATGAATGGCCTTGAATCACTAATGTATATCCACATTTCCATGGAAACCAGACAAAATGTTGTACAATCTGGCTTCAAATGTGCTGTTGCCCCCATTTTGGATGGAATAGTCAATCAAGAGATATTTAGTGCCACATCTATCAAAATAGAAGATATGGGTTGACATGCTTTTGTAAAAATTAAAATCTGTGTGTTTGGAATAAGAGCTGAAGCTTGCATGCATTTTTGAAAAAGGTTTGTTGTATGTTGGACTGGAAAAAGTGAGCATGTGTTACGATCTTAATACCTGGTCATAGTCTCAGTGGCATTTTTTCATCTATTTTTCATGTAATGTATCTAAATTGCTGACTTTTGATCGTATTCTGTTTTCAGCAACACCAGACTAGATGGGAGGAAAGGAGCACTCTAAGTGCTTCAGATCTGTAGTCAGAAACAAGCTGATTATGGTTACAGGCTTGTTCTAATTTCCTTCTGATGCTGACGTGATAGCCTTGCAGTAAAGCAACTCTCCAGGAAGCGTGTTAGCAGTGTAAGGTGGGCTAAGCAAACTATACATGCATTTACCATGAAATGTAGGCAACTGCATACATGCATTCTTTTGTGCACAGACACACGGGCCTGAGTGGGAAGGCACATAGGAGGAGATCTAAGGCCTAGCTGAGGTTAGGGTAACAGAACAACTTCTGGATTAAAGACATTTTCCTTAGTCTGGTAAATTTTCTGTTCTTAAAAAAAATTAGCTTGTGTGGTTCTCCACTGCTGTTTTCTGAAGTGATGTATGAAATTGTGTTGGCAATTCTACCTTATCCTGGGCAGATATGAACCAGGAATGGTGGCACTCTTCAGAAGAATCTGCACTGGTTCTCTTGTAACCAGGTCATTCCTGTAGAATGCAAAATCTGCACCTTTTAGAAAATTAGTGATATTCAAACTTGTTATAAAATCACCCAGATAATTTCTTCTGACCTACTCCCTTTCTCTTGTTGCATGTTTTTTCTTCCTTAAGTGTGTCCCTGTCTGTCTCTATTTTCTAGAATGGTCAGGATCTGACCACCTGCTGTGTTTCTTTTTAGTGTAAGTATTTGGGGAAGGAGTTTCCTTGGTCGCTGCAGTTCATACCACAGGTCATTTGTAACTATCAGGTGAAGCTGCTACCAACTGCTGCTTTATTGCTCTCTGCGTGTGCTTGGAACACTTTGGGCTTCTCAGATTACAGTCCTGAAACAGAGATGTCAACCCTCACGACATGGTAATTAAACAAGGACATCCCTGTTTGCATTTCCTACTTTTCATTTTTCCTTCCTGTTTCCCTTCTGATAATGGTATGTGTCTCAGTAAAAGCTCTATCTCTGTAAACCTCCTGTTCTTCAAACTTTTTAAAAAATGCAAATAAGTAATACCACAGCATTTGTAATGATAGCTCTCATCACTTTGACAGCAGTTCTGCAGTAAAAAACACTGCATTGTTTAATTAGTAGTGATTTGTGAACTTCATATTGTTTGGAGTTCAGGTTCAGATGAGCATCCAAAAAGCCTCTGGTTATCTCAGATTTACAGTTCAGAAGCCTTAGAATTGCAATTACTATTCAAGGAAGCATCCATCCTGCAAGCTGAATTTCATTGCATAGTATTAAATTTCTGTATAGTGTAGTGGGGAAAAAAGTTCCAGCAACCCTCTATCTTTTCAATAAGGAACTCTAGACTTACTTTACAGTAACTCCAGACTTACTTTAACTCAATAAGTAACTCCAGACTTACTTTACAGAGAAAATGTAGCTAAAAGGTTGCATTTACAGAACTATTTAGCAAACCAGAATTTTTTAAAAAAATAATTCTGTTCAGTCCTGACAAGAATTTAATCTAGTGTTTGGGATGTTGATGTTTTTGCATTTCTGTTTTGATCCTCACTGGCTGGTGAAAAGTTACCACAGATTAAAAAGAAAGTTGTTTGTTTTTTTTAAAAAAAGAGACTGAGAATTTGGCTCTGGCTTCTCAATAGCAATTACAGTGATCTGCAGGAAATAGGTTATTTTATCTAGAATGCAGAAGCATATTGACTACTAAACAGATGTGAACTGGTTGGGGAGGAGAATGCTTCTAGCTATAGATGAGTATCTTGGCAGTCAGCAAAGGTGGGAAAGGTTCTAGCAAAGGCATACAGCACTTACTAAGCTTCTGGTGTTCTGGCTTTGTTCTTATCTGATTGCTTGACTTTGGCTTTTATAAGAAACAGACTTGCATTTTTTTTTTTCCTGAATTTATTGTATTTAGACATAGAGGCAATATTTTCAGTCTAATGATTTTGATATTTTGTTAAATTTAATGGATATGGGGTGTTCAAACCTCCCAAGATTTCAAGACTCAGCCACAGAATCCTGGAAATGAAAGCTTGGAAACTGAAGGCATAAGGGCATAGCAACAGATCCAGAGTGGCTTAAGAATGTAGGTATGGGGAAATATGATAGGGCAAAGGAATATTATCCATGGAGAAGACAGAGATAAGGAGCTGAAAAGCAGTAGATCATGAACAGGAGGGATGAAAATAAGTAAACCAGTTTATACGCTGAAATAGGAGAATAAAATAAGCTGAATAATGGAAGCAATAGAACTGATGGAGTTGTGATATACCATTCTGAAAATGTACAGACTATAAAAATGTCATTACAACATAGACATGGGAATATAATATATCAGCATTTGGTCAACATATGAGAATTAAATCAATTTCATAAAGAAGTCAGTGGAATTTTCTATTGGCTCCAGTAAAAAAAAAAAAGTAACAAGCCCTTGTAATATATATCAGGGAACCATAAAGGTTTTATTGGCATGAATCAAAATTAAATGCTTTATTCATGACCAGCGTGAAGAATCCTGTTATTTCAAATGAACCTCCAAAATAAACCTGGTAATTTACCATCTATTACTTCGTCTTTGTGATGTATTTGCCATATTATTTAGATTGGAGGTTAAATTTTGAGTAGTACTATCTTTGAATCTCTATGCATGTAAAACATGTAAAAAAGGCTTGGAAGGAATAAAATACCTTGGGTGTATTAGATAGAGAATACATTAGAATAAATTATAATTAATGTATTTAAGAAATTTTATCTAAATTGGCTCCTCCATGAATCTTAACAACCTGATTTCAGACTTTGAATTACAAGTGAAGACAGTTTCTATCTTTATTTAGGAACCTCCTGAATCCCAAGTTTCTCTCCTGTTTCCTATACCCGTGAACCTCACTATTCAATGTTCTCAGCAAAGCATCACTGAATGCATTTTATTCATATTTACTAGCCAGTATTTCTGGGACATCTTTGATTCTTCTCTAAATACTCATTTCCCACAAGCTTTCTTACTTGCAAATCTCTTGTCAAATTGTGCTTTCTTTGTGCTACCTCTGTTTACTCAGCCTCCCCTCAACTTCCCAACTTGCCTTCTCTAAACTTAATTATGCTGTTGTCTTTAGGGTGGCCAGCCACATTTACCTGTTTTCCTCTGTCACCCTCTGTCCTATTTTTCCATATTTCTCATCTGCATGTTTCCTATCTTGTCCCCTGCTTTTCCCTTCCATTTCTCTAAGTCTTTGCTTTGCACAACGCCCGGTGATGACTTCTGCACCTGCCTTTCGCTCTCCAGTGACTCCATCCCTCTCCTGACCCACTTGGTTCTGTCCTCTGCCTGCCCCAAGCTCATTCCACTGAAATGTGTCTTACCCTGCCCTCCGAGAGCTGGCTCTTGTAGCCAGACCTTGCGTGGAGGCTTTAGACACAGCTGCTCAGTTTTTCCTGACAGCCTCTTTTCCATGCAGTCCTCCAGAGGTGCCCTTTTGTTTTCATATACAACATTGCAGGGCATTGTAATGCCTATCCCAGATCTTAACACAGATCTTTCGTAATATTTTACCATTTTCTATGTTCTGTTTTTCTCTCAAGAGGAAGTGATTTTCTTCAAATCCTTTTCCATTGCTTTCTAACACTGTTATTTCCCTAAGAGGGCTATATTAACTTCATTGTTTATCTTCTGTTGCTATAAGATGCAGAGAAAATGGTATGTAAGAGTGTAATCCAAAAAGTTCCAGTGCTGCTGGAGTATAATAGTTATGTGAATTTTTGGACTTGTGTTAGAAATTACTGCTTGTGCTAAGTGGAGAAAACCAGTAGAATATGCACCCCAGGCACAGTGTAGTAGCCTTGCAGCTAGTCTGCTCCTTAGCAACTGGTTCCTGTTTTCTTCCAATAACCTAGGTAGGTCTTGGAATATTTGAAGCACTTTTCAGGGTTCCAGTCTATTAATAAAGTTGCACAAAAATCACCTGAATGCTCATTCAAGCTTCTTAACTGGCTTCTCCAGGAAGCTGAGTCCCTGTTCCTTACAGTCTTAGGACAGGACTGTAGCAAGATTGTTCTGTATGTTCACCTACGTCTCTTGTCCCTTCACCCCTGTGTTTAAATCCTCTCTGATTTGGGCAGGTTTTACACATAGCGAGTCCCTTATTTTTTCTCTTAAGTGGTGTTAGATCAGCTGGTGAGAACTTTGGCATGAAATGTCCCAAGGCATTGGTATCAACTTACCCAGCTTTACTTGTGAATGGCAGGGAGGAGTTGTGCAAGTGAAGGAATGCAAAGGGAAGGATGTCTTCAAGCTGTTTCTGCTTCTCTCAAAACACATTTCTACTCAGTTCAGGCTGTAATTAAAAACCTACCAGAAGTGTAAGCAGTAACAATAGCTTTCATCAAATAGCAGAATTCTTCTTCACACAAAGCTTAAGTTAATGCCTTATTGGTGAGGGAGAATTGTGTTTTCTAATCAAAGGACACATCTGTCCAGATGTTGTATGTGATTTCAACATGAAAATTTCTGTTGCTCAGGAACATTTGCTTTTCTTCTGCTATAATTTTCCTTCTCTGCAGTAAGTCTGGGCAATTAAATACGGTAGTAATATAGTTTATGCTTTTCTTGGGTTTGGTAATTTTTCTATTCCAACAAGTTCATCTCTGGTTTACCTGAATTGGGGTCCCACACGCTGAGAAGTAATGCAACCAAAACCAATCATGTATTACTATGCATCTGTTTTCTGCCCAGTCTCCATTGCTGTGGTTTTAGTTATGTCAATGTAGAATTGGAATCAGAATTTAAGTAGATTGAATTGGCCAAAATTTTTTCAGAAAGTTGAATATACTAGTTTTGATAATGGCCTCTACTAGTTTTTGAAATGCCAAAATGAACAGCAGCTACAGAATATCACACTTTTTAAGATGTAGAAGATAAGAAGCAGAACTGAAAATGTTTTATTTTTCATTTTGATTCAGTTCATTTGGGTTCAGACTAAGAAATAATGAGCTGTGGTTTCCTAGATGCTGGACATGTGGTTAGCTTTCTCAAAATTTGAACAGGGTGACATTTGCTGAACATCTTTCCTTCCTCCAAAGAATGCAACATTTGTGGGATGAGAACAACTTGTGACTTGACTAGCTTTTATTGCTTGCTTGGCTTTGAAAACAATATATTACATCCTATTTTAGTTAGTCATGTTAGCTATTAATGTTAAAAAATGAACAAGTTATCAGTACTGTTCTGCCTGACAAGGTAAATATCTGCCCCACCTTTTTGATCTTCTTTTTTTATTTGTTTGTGTGTGTGGGTTCATTTGGTTTGGATTTTTTTTTTTTAAATAAGTCCTTTAAGTTCTAATGTAGTGAATTGATTTAGGGAAGTAGGTATGAGAGTGTATAATTACAAGTAAAACCTTACTTAGTGCTGAAGTGTATATTGCCCTAAAGTATTTCTAGAAGTGTTATTACAATTAGATCCATGCCTCTTGAGCACTAACCTTTTTAGCTTTTCAATTTGTTTTAATTTTTATACAAAACTTCGTGTTTATTAATAGGCTTTGAGGGCATAATTACTGAAGTAATATTTTAAAAAGACAGGTCTGAACTTTGTGGGACTAAAAGTAAATCAACACAGATCAAGCTTTTACTTGAGATGTTGGATAAATGATGTGTTCAAAGTATTTCTATATATAACAAATGCTTGCTATTAAAGAGAGAGCTATTTTTGTCTCAGTAAATTTTGCTGCAGCTTGGAGAACCTGACCATCATACTGTATCTGAGTTATAAGCAATAGATAATCTTAAAATATGAAGAATTTGCATGAATAATAAGCACATGAAAAAGACACCTTTGAAAAGTAAATAATGCGTTTGTAGAGATGTCTCAAAGAGCATACGATCATAAGCCACACATTTGTGGGTAGATGTGTATATATATTGTATGCATGAACTTGTAAGTCTTGTGGACAAGCCCTAAAAGAGGTCAGTACAGCTCCTTCCCTTCTCCTCTGCAAGTTTTAGATTACTAAAAAGGAAACTAGACTTGTATAAGTAGAAGGAAAGGGAGCTCTATGAAAGGAACTAATTTTATATTATAGAATTGATATTATAGATTGCTTCATAGGAAGGTTTATTTCCCTTAAAAAAAATAACGTATTGTGCCATAAAGTTGAAGAAACAACATATTACAGTTTTGAAAAACATGTCCAAGCTAGGCTTAGTTAAACATTAGAGTGCCTTTTTTAGTTAACTACCCTAGGGCCTGGTCATGCAGAATGTCTTGCAGAAACCAAAGAGAAGACATTTTGTTTAGGAGAGCTCTCTGGAGAGTAAGGTCTGTGCATGGTATTCCCCTTAATGAGCAAAAATCACTGATGAGTGGCTATATCCAATATCTAATCACAGTACAGACTGCAGTTATTTTTACAGAATTTCATTAAGTGTGATTGTTTTGGTTGATAGTTGAACTTTTTGGCCCATTATAGGGCTATAAGCAGGTTTTTTGAGGACTCTATTCTCAAAGGTTAGATTCTCTTAGATAGGCTTGTGTAGAGTGTGATTAATATGATCTTATTTTCTTTATCCTTCTCTAATTATTTTAATGTAAGAAACAGTTTTAATATCCCCTAAGTGCTATAACAAGCAATCTCATTACTTTTCATCAGGCTTGTTTACAGAGAAATAAAACAGCAGCAAAATAAATAATACTGAATAAACTAGAAGTTGAAGTATTACCTATTCTGAGTATTCAGAATTACGAGTCATCTCCAAAGAAATCATGACCCTGCCTTAAGAAAAGGAGGGTAATTTTGTTGATATAATCTTTAGCTTTCTTATTTACTTCTTGGTAAGCAGTTGGGGAATATTATATAGCTTCTGTACCTAGCTATGAAGACTAGGTTCTAATTTTAGTGAAAGCTGAAGCCCTTAAAGCTCTAATAGTAGGGGCTTTAGGAGATATCAGGAAACTTGATAGTACTGATGATATGTGTGTTCCTTTTTCCACTTTGCCCTTTCTCTGTTATCTCTCAACTGTCAATCTCTTCTTTCTTTCTTCTCTTGCTTTATTATTTTCCCTCTATTTTTGTCTTAATAAGAAGGATGCTTCTTCTTAATTAACCACACTAATCATTTGTGCAACCTGTCCATCTTAAAGTTAGGTTGTTGTTGGCTGCTGTTAGTCTATTACCTCATTCACCTTTGCATTTCTTTGTTTTCTACTATATCTCTTTGGCTATGTTTCAGTAAGTGCCCTAATGTTTTTCTTTAAGTGTCATATCCCAAAATATGCCTTCTTGATTTCAGGAAAGGAGATAGGAAAGCCTGGTTATGCTGAGACAAACTCACAGTGAACCCGCCCCCTGCAGTTTGAAATTTTGAACATTAGCTTTTAACCCTGGATAGTTAAAACAGTTCTCCTGCTGAAGGGACTGTGGTTACGGGCTTCATAGTGTCCAAAGTCTGATCCTGCTAACTACTGCATGCAGTTGTGACTAGTCTACTAGAATGAGCTGATAGACATCCACATAGTTAATCTAGTGTTTACATAAATGGGAGTTGTATGGGTTGGCAGATGCCAGGGCTGAAAGATGTCTAAATCTGAAGGGAAAATAACTTGCACTATCTCTGACAGCAAGGAGGCGGCCTTACTCATTCTGCTAGTTTCATTTTTCTCTCTCAAAATTTTGTGTGTGGAAAACTGAGTTGGAGACATGTATTTCACTTGAATTCTGTGTTAACTGATATCCTGAGACTAAACTGGGGTACCAATTTAAAAATCGCTAAAAACAACAACTGAAACCTGAAGCTTTCAATCCTCTTCTGACATTTCTGGAGAAGAGGTTTTCAAGTCACATCTATAGCTGACAGAATCCTATTCACAGTGTTCTTGTAACAGAAAAGACATCATGTGCTCTCAGCAACACAGGTGTGCTGGTAAAACCCTTCATGCACATGTGGCCGTGATTAATTTTATTAGCTTAGCTTGTTGGGTCAGGATGTTCTTCAGCTGGTGCAGGAGGTCTGCTGTCAGATTGTTCTGATGAGTGTGATTGCTGTCACAGCATGCTCAGCTGACTTTCAGCAATATTGAGGCATTCAGTGGTCAGTGATATCAGGAATATTCCTATGTAATGAAATCTCAAGTCTCAGGAGCCTTAGGAAGTATGTAGGAAAGGTTTAAAATAAAACCCCAATAACCCCCATCCCCTAACCTCACCTTACCCTTCTCTGATACTCTGTACCGCTGCGTTATTCTGTGAGGCAAGGCTGATCACTACTTGAGGCTGGCCAAAGCATACCTATATAATCCATAGATATAGCATGTGGGGGTTTACTTAAAAGGCATATCATGAAAACGGATGTAGGAAACTATTTATGAAGAATGAGAATGTTAAGCATGTGGTTTTTATTTCATTCTCAAGTGTGTTGTAACATAAATTCCTCTTTTTGTATTTTTAAACAATCAGTTTCCATGGAGTGGTGTCCTCTTGTGCACGGTGTTCTCCAATGAATAAATTTAAAAATCTAACTTACATTCATAGCTGCATCAGTTTATGATATGACTAATATTATTTCAGTGACTAATCCAGACATACCTGTCAGAGGTGGAAAACCTATACTGAGACTGCTTTAATCCATTTGCTGATTTTTATGGTCTTAAAGTACCTGATTGAAATCCTAATGTGCTCCACATGCTGAGTTTTGCACGATCTTTAAATTAGTTGGAAGATGTAGACAGATTCCCTTGGGATTCAATCATTTGTTGAAGCCTAAATGGTTTGTTTCTGGTAGGAATTATTTTATTTTTAAAATCTGTTTTGCACTGCATAATGCATCTCTCTGTTCTCATTGAAAAACAGTATGTGCTGCACAGAATTCCAGGTATTCTTCTCCCATCCTTTCTTTCTCGTTCCCTTTCCCCACCAATCTGATAATAGGCTAGTTTTTGTTTCTGTTGTTGTTGCTCTGAAATACAACTTGCTTTGCTGAAGAAGCAATAGGTGGGAGCTCCTGGCTTGGCTAGAGGCGGGTTAGTGCTGTCAGTGGTAATCTGCAGCTGTGTGTTACCATGAGTGCTCTGCTGGGACTCGGGCAAGGCCAGGACATCACAGAACGGGGCATGGAGGCGGACAGGATAAGGGGTATTAACTCGGGTGTACGCAGTCACAAAACAACAGTTAGGGAGTAGGTGTCCTTGTTCTGTGAGGTGGGTTTTGGTTGCTCAGAGCACGAAGTGAGGATTGGAATGAATCGATCACGGTCTATCTAGTCAAAGAATAACTAAAATAGGCAAAATATGAATTCCTCAGATAGCTACCATTACACTTTAGTTAAATAACTAGTGTATTACTCTTTTCCAATTGTTTGAACAAGGGCATTTTCATGTATCTTAAAAAAAACATTTGAGTGATGCCAAAATGCTAGTGCAGTTTTGGCAGGAGGCTCTCCTGGAATGAAGTCTTCTTTATTTGTTAGTGGCAGGAGAATTGACATGTTCACCCAGAGGGAAGAAACTTCCTAAAGGATTTTGGGAGAAACAACTCAAAACACAAAATAATTTAAAGTAAAAGTCAAATTTCTATCTGGAAACTTGCAAAATTAATAGATTGATATATCTTAAAAAAAAAAAAAAAAGGAAATTTACATTTAATGTTCAAATAAAATACTGCTTTAAGAGACTAAATTCTTGGAACTTACCATGCAATGAGCAGTGTTTTGTTTATTTCTACAAAATAGTGTAATTTCATAAAACACATCTGAGTGAAGTAATTCCAATTACATTAGTGAATAAGCTCTGTGTAATTATTTAAGTAAATTAAAGAAAGGTCTTTGTTAAAAATTGAATGATGTTATAACAGAAGGCTAATACCAGATACAGCTTGAAAAGCAGGAGCAGGGTTTAATATAATTTATATATCTGGTGGACGGGGAGCATGTTTCTTTCAGTTCTCAGGGAAGGTTCTTCAGTTCACTGTGTATACCTGACAAATATAAAATTGTTACTTTCTGATGTGACAGTGGTAATGATATAGCATTTCTTTTCCTTAACCAAGACGTCTTTGCATATATTGTTTAATATTTGTGCAAATGAAATATTCTTTTTAAAAAATTCTTCAATCTGTCAGTGTGTTTAAGTGGCCTTCATATTATATTTTTTCACTGTATATTTCTAGAGAGAAAAAGTTCTGTTACATTCCCAAGCAGTATATGCAAGATTATTTCTATTGATAAGAAGTATTAAAATTTGCACTTGTTAAAATTATTTACATAATGTGCCTCAGTTGCACTGCTCTGAAGATATTTGTGTGGTGTTCAGGCTGTATGTATATCTGTCCATAATTAAACAATTCATCAATGCAGGACTACAAATTTTGCAGGGTAGGAATGCATTATTTGGCCAATTTAATATTAATATATTTAAAATCCAGGACAAACATTCAGAGCCTAAAGTGGCAGTTTATTGAGAGCCAGGCTGTTCATCATCTTTTTCACTCTTCAATGATTCACTAGTTAGTTACTGTGGCAGATTTTCCGGAAAATTATAGTAAGCAAGGGAGCGGAGAAAATGCACTATAACAGAGTTAAAGGTTTGCAGGCAAGGGACCAAAGCCGAGTAGTTTAAAAAAAAAAAAAAAAAAGAGTTTAAAAAAAGTTCTTGTAGACCTTTTTGGTTCATTAGAGATGACCTTAATTGCTGGTTTGCATGATTCATAGAATTGGGACTGGATTTTGGAGATTTAGATATCCAGGTGACTCATGTGCTCAGCCCAGACTCCTTTATAGCCCTCGTGGTACAAGAGCTTGAATAGGACTGATACAAAAAGCCTCTCTCAGTCTATATCTGGGTTATTCTTCTTCTTCATGGCTTTTTTGACAAGTGGACCTTAAAACCCCATTCTCATGTTGATACCAGTGGTATTCCTTTCAGATTTATACAGGTAAAGTGTGTTTCCTCGTTAAAGAAATTCTCAAGTAGTGAGGGAAATGACATCTGTTTAGGATATTTATTTAGAGCCAGCCAGTTAAACCCAGTCCTTTGATCTTTCCTAGTATCCAGTCATGCAAATATGTTTACTTTCTTATATTGACTGTGTAAAGAGACATCAATACATACTTACTGCATAAGTGTTTTGGTTAGCATGTTTTCTTTAGGTCAGAATGGAGTCATGTTGCTGTGATAAAAGCAGCACTTTGTACTATTTTTGGTATTGTGGGTAGGCGGAGGATGGTTCTCTTCAGAACATGCAACAAGAGATGTTAAACAGTATTAAAAAACCTCACATATATAGCAGGAGCCCAGCATGAGTTTAAAGGAACACACAAAATAGGTGATGAGCAGCATTGTCAGCACTGCTAACAGACCTGGCCTGGAGAAAAAGAATGGAGCCTGAATATTTCTGAACAAAGTATTACAGAGTATGTAGCAAATATATTCCATTTATGTAATTCTATATGGAAACTTCCACTGAATTTACAAGAGATGTGTTTCTGCTCAGGTAACTTACTTGCTGTTAGAACAAGCGAGAACTCACTGGAAAACAAGACAAACTTAGAGGGCTCAAGACCTAGGCATAGTAAACCAGCCCATCTGTGTGCAAGGAAAAATTAAATACAGGTATACTAGATGTTCATCAGACTGCTTGGTCTAGTGTCAGTATTTACTGCCTGCAGATGGTAGTGATTGCAAGGGCAAGAGGGGGAAGAATGTGCTGGTAATAAAGGAAATTACTCTCTGTATTTGAGAAATATGAAGATCTGTGAGCCATCCATATTAATGGGTATGTGCATGTTAAAGATAATAAAATAGTACTGCTTCCCAAAATGTAAAATCTGAAGCCTGCATGCTCTACCTACACTAGCTCTAGGCAGCTCCTGATGATAGAATATGAACTTCCACTTAGATGGAAATTTAAACCACTGAGAGATTTTGGGCAAGCAGTGAATTGGAATGAAAAATAATTTAGGACTTTTGAAATTTTTCACAGCACTGAAGCATTTTCATTTTGAATGAGAATATTTAGTTCTGGTTTTGTTGCACACTGTGTTAATAATTAAAGTTGCAATAATATGAATTATCAAAATTGATATTTGAAAAGTTAATTAGAGTTTAAAAATTGCAACAGTGTATTAAAATCATAATGAGAACATTTTAGTCTAATCCAAATGTTCTGGAATTTTTAGTGACATATTGTGGATAGATATTTCTTTTAAATGCATTTCATGAATTGGAGTTTTCTGTGTGTTTTTGACCGGTTCTGAGTACCTTGAGAATAATTCCAAGGACTGGTTCCTTTGAGGACAGATCATGCTGTTAGCACGATGGTGTTTGCAAAGTACTGTCACATCTCACCCGAGACATCAGATTCAGATATAAAATGCAATCTTGCAACAATAGATTGAGTTACTAATAGTAGTAATGCAATACTTAGTGGCTGTAACTAATTAAAGGACTTATGAAAAAATGTAGGTAATCACTATGTCGGTGGTTCTTTATCATCTGGCTGCTTGAGCAAACCATTTTGTGGTGTATGTTGTGCACCAGCATACCACATGGATCCCCTTTTTCTTCCTTTCAATTTCCGTAGGCATTTCTGGGTTCTCTCTTTTTGAATACAGCAATACAAAATAGGTGTGGACTTTGACTTGTCTCATACGAAGGACTCTGATGCCACCTATTCTATATAGTATTAGGATTTTAAAGGTAAAAGATGTTATGAGTAATGTGGCTTTATGTAATCAT
Organism: Athene noctua; assembly: GCF_965140245.1. NCBI lineage: Eukaryota > Metazoa > Chordata > Aves > Strigiformes > Strigidae > Athene > Athene noctua. The sequence goes on from NC_134057.1 coordinate 6,188,687, forward strand.
AAATTTCTGTTTTCATATTTATTAGCCATAAAGAAAACAAACATGTCAAAGAATATGGGTCACTTCTTTGGAGTGTTGTTCTCTTGCATGGGATTGTTGGCAATAGAATGGTAACAGCTTACTTGCATTTGCTTGACTTTGATTCACAGCTCATGCAGCGTTTTGTCAGTGAAGGAAGAATAGGATTTCCCTCCATTTGGTTAGTCACTGTGGAGTGCTCCTGTGTTTCTGCAATCCTAGGCAATACAAAATCACTTCTGAAAAACTGTTTTTTGAATTAGAGGATGCTGGGATGCATTTGGACTGTTCCCTGTGGAAGTACTGCATGCTCAATGTAATGTTTTCAGGTCTGATTTTAAAAGTCATGCAGCAGATTCAAGGACTCACTGACAGAAGGATGTACGAGCTTAAATGGCACTTAAGTGGATGCTAATGCAACTGAGCCAGAGACAGCAATCCCAAGTCTTTTTCCTTGTTTTTTTGACCTGTAAGTTCATGGGGTGCTGCGGTTCAGTGTTATTTGTGGACTCAGAACCATCCTAATTGACCACCAGGGAATTCATCAGATGTGCTAAGAGGTGTTTGATCTGGCCGCTGGATTAAGTGGTGTTGAACGCTGCAGGAATGGAGGATAGATGTTTGCTTACAACACTGGTTACATGTGCTGACAGCACTACATTTCATTCAAAGAATCTGAATAGACCTGATAAGGGCCAGTATAGGTGCTTGATGAGCCTGTATCTTTTGAGAGACCACTGTGTGTTTCAAATGAGAATCATCTTGGCTAATTTACCTCTCATAAAATGCCCTCTAAATCCATCTTCTTTGAAAACCTTTGTGTAAAAACTTTTAATTACAAGAATTTGCATGAGAATGACCAAACCATAATTAATTTCTAGTATGACTCTTTCAAAATCTGCATTTGCATGCTTTAATATGCACACCAGATGGGCTGAAAATCTGACCAAATTTCACAATCAGATGTCATAGGTAACATCTAATTAAATGTACAAAACAAATTTTTAAATATTTGGACAGAATTTCTTTAGCGTGATTTTAGAATAAAAGAGAAGTATTTTATATAACTTCATATGGCAGAGATGTTTTCTGCCTTTTTAAAGAATAGTTTGCTATTTATCGTTTTGTTCCTTTTGGTAATGTGCTTTGCACATTAAAAATAAATGAACAGAGAACTATTCAGCTGAGCTAACCAAAGGCACAGATGTCTAGTACAGAAATCTGCCAGTCTCTCAAATCTATATTGGAAAAATCCTTATGAAAGACTTTTTACCTTGAAGCTAGTGAAGGTAACTGGAATGGATCACATGTTTGTTTTCTGGCAATGCATTTTACAGATGTACAGACAATTTTCTCTAACCTCGTGAATGTTAACAACACCTCTGATAAATCACATAAGGATTCGAAAGTAGTAATATTGTTCAAGGAAGGAATTTGATTACAGGAAAACTAATGTAGATTTCAGCACTATTGAAACAGTTCATTCCTTTATGTGCTGAGTCTGTTCCTAAATCAGGCAGCTGACTTTGGTCACCTAGAAGTCTATTAGAAGTCTTTGTGCCTCCACAGTGGCTTTGTGTCCCAGCTACACAGGCGGGTCCTCACTTGTAACTTGTTCCACAGGCAACTTCTGGGCAGCCACAATCTTTGATTTTGATCTGTACTCTGGATCTGGCATTTATAGAAAATGGATCTGGAGGAGGCAAAGTGCTTCCCAGAAAAGATTACTCTTTCCTAGGACTATTTCAGGACTTAGTTTGGCACTGTTGGAAGAGAAAGGTGATAAAATAATGGTTGGACCGATGGTTGGACTAGGTGACCTTCAAGGTCTCTTCCAACCTAAATGATTCTGTGAAAATGATTGAGTTGTCATGATTTTTGAAAGATACAGCCAAATTATTGATTATTGAAGGCAAATGCAATAATTTCACATGTATGAATTTCTGTAGTAAGCGAAGGTTGGCTTGAGAAGGAAGTTACTTTAAAGTAAACTGGTGTATAGCTTGATTTATGCTGCAGTGATTGCCCAAGAAAATGATCTTTCTTTACTGTCAACACAAGGTAATTCTTGGTAGTTTTCCTAACAGTTAAAATAGTACCTTGCATCTTCTTTATCAATGTTTTCACCATTCCCATAGATATCAAAGGCATGTCATATCTGAAGATGGTGTCCTTGGCAGTACAGTGAAATGCACTGATTAGACTTCTGGATATCTGAAAGTACTGAGCAAAGGTACTCTACTCAAGGAGTAAATCTTTTGGCCTGCAGTCCCATGAAAATGCTCTGAAGGGAGTTTCTGCATCACACACTGTGATACAGAGCTGCTAACTCATTTGACTGCCAGCCCATTGCCTTTTGTTTATAAGCAAACTCAGTCAGGGTTGGATTACTTCCTTCCTCCATTGTTCTGTGTTCTATACTGCAGATTTACATGCAGTGTCTTTTAAATCTTGTAACAGTGATAGTTCAAAATTGGCTTATAAAGAAATAATAATTTGTGGTTTAAAAGTAAGAAAACAAAATTATAACACTGTATTTGGTGTTACTGGTTTTGGATGTGACTGAGAGAAGGGATAGAAAAATTCTGTTGCAACCTATTCCAGAGATAAGGCAGCAACTTGGAAAGAGTACAAGAAAAGGAAGAACAATTAATTTTAAACCCGTGTTGTATATGTAAGATATACCACTCAGCATCCTAGACCTAGCTTTTTTAGTACATGCCATCATTCAGTTTATGGCGTAAGTGTAAAAATCAGAGTAGAGCTTTCAAAACACTCCTATGAATTCCTTTTCTAAAAGGTGGTTATGCACTTTGAATAAATGACACATTATCTTTTTCGTTTAGAAGGAAAAGCTTTAACAAGCTAAAAATGAGAAGGGTAAAAATTGTTATTTGCCATTTGGAAAACTTCTTATATTGCTGGGCTGATGATTTGCATGAAATTGTTGATAAGTTTATTTGTTCTTCGTGACGTGGTCTGTTTTAATCCGTAAGAACAATGCCTACAGCCTAATGGGATTTTCAGTTTCTGAGATTCTTTATGTTCTGTTTCCATTCAATTAGTATGTGGTGCTTTCACATGTGTCATTTCACTAAAAGAAAATGTGGAGACACAAACAAAAAAAGATAACCTTAAACGATTCTAGTCTCTTTCCTTAATCAGCCTGTCCTTGCTATTCCTTTTTGCCCCGGAGATGTTTGAGCAACACGTGCTACTGCTTTATATCACCTCTCTGCTTCCTTGCAGCAAACACGTAGTCTCTAGACTATAGCATTTTTACTGCATGTGAGAAACCAGATTGTTATTCTTGCTGCATTTACTGTACTTCTTTCACTGATACTGCTCTGCTGCCCTCAAGGTCTGTATGACATTGATCTGATGCTCACAGCCTAGAAATAAAGCTGGTGTGAGTTGTATAGAAATCTCATGGCTAGCGCAAGGAAATCATTAACTCTTGCAGCTTGTTCAGATAAATAAAGGAACGTAAGGAAACGGCAACTTCGGCTGAATATGAAAGCATGATGGTACTGCTGGGACAAGATCTCCTTTGAAAAGTGACAAAAATGCACATGTCATAAGGTGTTAAAAACCTAAGCTTGTCTAGATGTTGGATTGGGAAAAACTAGTGCAGTGAGAGCAGGAGTAGTTGAGAGCCTTAATGCTAGTTTTTCAGAGTTATGGGAATCTTTGCCATTTTCAAGCTCTGTATCTTTGTTAATTTCCTTGTTGAAAACACCCTTTTGAAGAAAAACTCTCCATCAATGAAAGTTTTCCTGAGAAGTATTGTGTGGGGTGTTTTTGTTGTGTGTGTGGTTTTTTTTTTTTTTTTAAACATAGTATAATTTATTGATATCTCTCCAGTGTTCTTGGGGGTGGTGGTCCTTTTTAACCTCCCTGTTGATTGTAATATGTTGAGTTCTGTGCACCATCACAGTAGCTATTCAGATAGATGCTTTTTCATTTCTATTTCTTCTTTACCTTAGATAACACTGAATTACTTCCTATATAGCTGTACTTATTAGTGACTCTCACTTTGTACGTGTGTACACAGCACTCCTGAGCGCTCTGTTATATGGACCTGGTAACATGAGGATTGGCAGGGCTTTTTATTGATATTCAGTTTATTTTGTAATCAGGAACATGTCTGCTCAGTGGATTGTTCTAATGTCTAAAATATATCCGACAAATGTTTGTTTTTATTGAATTTTGTGGAATCTGCTTTAATGGGTAGAAATGTATGTCTCATTTTATTTCTTTTTATTTTTGCAGTGTTAGAAGATTACTAATACTTTTCAGCTGCCTCTCTAAATGTTTTTCTTCAATCAGGGCCAATTATAACTTGATGGAACAGGTGGTTGCTTAACCAGCAAATTGTTTAATGTAAAGCCCCAGCCAGGATGTAGCTTCTTATAATTAAAAGACTGGTACTACTCCTGCCAGCTATCTTTTTCCCTTGCTCAGCATTGCACCACTATTTCAGACAGAATGTGCAACAGTAAAATAAGGAACATCTCCAATATTAACCCTGTCTCATCCAAATGAACTAGATGTTTCTTGTACATATTCTGATATTAAGATGCTGTAAGACTGGATGGGACCTGCTTTCCATGTCTCAGGAGAAAGTATTTCTTTTTATTTCTACATTTCTTTTGAAGATAGCAATCTCTTCTTGTTTTAGGGGGGGGGGGGGGGAAACACAACCCAAGCATCTGGTTCCACCTTTACATTGCAAAATGGTGTCACTCAGGGACTCCAAAGCCAAGGCACGAAGTGAATGTTTGGACTGGGTGTTACTGAAACAGCAAGTGAATAGCCACTGACACTGGGGCAGAGAGAGAGAGAGAGAGGGTCTTTGTGTTCTCCTCCTCACCTGGTGTTCTGGCTGCCTCCAAGACTGGTCTTCCTTATTCTTATTGAGGCTGTGGCTGGCAGGGAAGGAAAATGGTTATCTCTGTGGGAAAGAGGTCAAGTGCACGTATAATCTCTGTACTTCTCCGTAATTTGAGAACATGTTCAGAACCTCTAGGATACTTACTCTTGCTGAGTAGTTGTCAAAACAAACCAGCCAATGCAGTCGCTAATTTTTAGGAGTTTTTTTAACATATAAGCCCTTATTAACTTCCTGGATGATAGTCAGTATTACTTTCCAGTCAAAGAAATGGATTCCTCCATCACCTAAGCAGGCAGACTGCTCCATTGCCTGTATTATAATACTGTACACTTGCATGATTGTTAATTGTATAAACTTCATAATTATAGGGCATTACAGGGGCTTTAAAACAGGGTCTGTATTCTATGTTGAAATCTATAGTTTTGGTTCATTTATTTGTAGACATATTAACTATAAATATAAGGTGAATTGTACCAAAATGCATAACTGACATCTAGTAATTGTTACCAGCTGCAATCATAGTTTTCAGATTTGACAAATGTAATATAACTCCAAGTATTTATGGGGACCTACTTAGAAAAGATGCAGTACTACTATTACCATACTATTTATGTAGACATGCCAAATATAAAAGAAGTCTGATATCGTTGCATCATAAAATATTTTCTCTCTGGATGTTTTTTTGGTAAAGTGTTTTTCTCATGTACCAGTTAATAGTGTATGCAAATAGGTTTTTACCAGATGTCTGAAAAGGATCCAAAAATGCTTTGTTCAGAACAAATCTAATGTTGATTGCCATCAAAGGAGGAACTGGGGCCTCCAGTATAGTTCAGTCTTTGTAGTCTGAACTAAGGAACTGGCAGCTTGTTTACACATAAATCTGCACTGAAATAACAGAAATTTCATTTAATTTGCATCCTTTTTTTTTTTTTTTTGGGTAAGTAAAAGTCTTTGTGCAGAAAGATTTTAGCATAAAACTTTCCTACTCCATTTTTGCCTTTTCTTTTTTATTTTGTTTGGCTGAATTTTAGAGTTCCTTGTGGTGTCTGTAAAATATGCAAGAAGTTAAAGGTCCATACTTCAGAGTGAAGTTTAGACGATTTTTATTTAAGTAGCAAGAGAACTATGTACATACTTACTCCTAAAGTTACGGGGTGCTTATTGCCAAACTGTCTTGCTGTAGGTATAGGAGAAGGGTCTTTAAACTAGTCACCATTAAATACTCCTTTTCTCTTTTAATTGTCAGTGTCTTACCAATTTCATAGATATTTGATTTTTTTGTTGCATCTACTTACATCTGATATAGTAGTATATCTCTGTGTTCAAATAAATGTTGAGAATTGAAGACTGATGTATCATGGTACTGTATCTGTTACTATCCTTTAAAGCATTATGGTTGTTTTAATATTTTCAACTGAATTAAGCGACAGACACATATATTCATTCTCATTGACAAATATATTATTCCTTGAATAATCCTGCAAATCTAGGCTTTGTATCACAGTCTGGCCTCTTGTATATACAGGTTGAAATAGCTCAATTGTTAGAAATCGGGATGAGAGAATTTACTAAATCAAGATTTCAGAGTATTGAAAGAGTGTTCAGTATTATTTGGTGTCCTTTCATAAATCTCCCAGTAAATTGTTACATCAGGGCTTAATACACGATAGTGGGTTATCATGTATAAACTCTCAATTTTGTACATGGTACTGAGCATCTGTTTATCCTAAGTGAATTTTTAAAGCTGTGTTGAGATTTTAAACTGACTTTATTTCTAATATCCCATGTTAAATTCTCCCATGTGTCCACCCTGTGTTAGGTGCGAGTCTACTAGTTGCAAGTTCCACCTTTTCAAAATGAGCATGTTGAATAACACTGTAGTTTGGTGTGTATAATAGCCTGGCTTTGAAGTGTTTGTTAACTGATTATGATAATGTCTGTTAGGTATGTAAAAGTGTTACAAAGAACATCTGCTCCTGTCATAATTGATGCCGCTTCTCATCAAGATCAGCACTTTAAGCTGAATAGGGCATTAATTAATATCAGAACAGGTCCAATTGTGAAGACTTTCTCCTCTGTGTACAACCACGGTCCGCTTGGCTACTATAACAGTGCTGATCCTGATTTCAAACCTGTCCAGATGAAAGGTCCTTTTTCAATTTTTCAAGGAAATCTTTTCCTGGATCCAGCTCTTGGTTCTTTTGGGGTATGCTGCATTTCCAGGAAGGAACTGAAACAGAAATCTGATGAATCCTGCCCTTGAAGAAATACTGTGCTGCTCTACTACTTCATGGCAGTTCTTATAATTCTCTCCATTTGTGCATACATGTATTTTAATTTTTCACTTCAATACACATATAAAATATAACAGAGTTCCAGTTGCTTTGGGAACTTCAATTTCCAATTTTCTTATCTTTACTTTTAAAATCAAAGTGTTTCATTAATGCCTGTTTCTTCCACTATGCTTTAAAAAGGGTGTATTTCACTCTCAGCCTGCAGCTACTACTGGTTAAAGCAATTTTCATGGTAGCTACAGACAAATGCATGATAAGTGAATTAGCTTTTATTATACTCACCGTTGCTTCTCTCTTCTATTTGATTTCTGCACATTTTTGTGTGAATTCTCAAAGCTATGTATATTAAAATTGGAGAGAGATGATTTCAAAGCTCTGTGTATGAAGTCACTGCTCCTGAGCTGCACACATGAACAGTAGAGCTGGCACACCTCCATTTATTGAATGTGTGCAATTGATCTGTTCAGCACTTTTGGCTCAGCAGATCCAGGGTGTATTGAATTAGAGGCAGCAGACATACCTGACTCAGGACATCTGCTTAGGGCACGCGCCATAGCACCAAAATATCCAATGTATTTCGAACTTGTGGCACACGGTGTCATAATCACAGTTTTCTACCTGGTAGCCATACGAACTACAAACATTATAGAATAAATCTGAATGTCTATTTTGCGTATTCTATTTTTTAATATTGTGTTTAGAAAGTAGGTTTTTGATGTATTTGTAGGATAAGCTGTCTTTCTAATTATTTACACATTGCAGAAATGTTATTAAATGAAAAATACATTGATAAAATGGGTACTTTAGATCTGTTAGTGCATGTTAATTTGACTATGATGCTATAGGTAAAACTTGAAAGTGAGAGGGCATGTTCGGGAATGCAAACTGGAAGGTGAACTTTGTTGTTATGTGCTGAAATGCAGGTGAGTGAATAGGAGGAGCATTCCGACAAATGAGCTGTACATTTTCCTTCTCAGGTCGGAAGAATGTAGCAAATAAAGTCCTGCAGAAGTCTCTCCTAGATATGTTGGTTGTAAGGCAACTTCTTAATGGAGTTGAGTATTGAATTTTTAGGAGGAGACTAGAAGTATGTTGGATGACAGAATTGAGATTCACTGGCAAATGGGAGAGGTGGTTTGAAAAGACAGGGTGTGTGGTTCTGCCCTCATGTGGGACTAGTCAGCCGTGTCCCCATAGGGTGAGAAACAGGTGAGTGGCATTTCAGCAAGAAAGTGTCTGTGCATGGCACAGGACGTGCCAGTCAGCATTATCATGCTATTATGAAGAAGGTATGGCACATGAGGTAGTTCCCTGCCAAGGCATGTCTAGCGATCCTTTTACTGTGTCCAGCACTGGTGAGGCATTGGCTGGAGAGGAATATTGTCCGGTATGGAGTGGTGGGGTTAAAGAAAGATACAAACTAATCAGAGATCTCTGAAGGGCAGCATCAGGAAAAATCAGAATCTAGAAATGCTGAATTAGGGGAATGATTTGGAGTCTTTGGTTAAGAGAAGATGAAGCGAGATGTGATAAAACCCTTCAGATATATAAAATGCTGCTGAAAAAAAAGGGAAGATCTGTTCTCTATAGTAGTGGTGGGTAAAACAAGAAGCAGGTCTCAAATAGGATTAAATTGGATTAAACTTCTCATGCTAGAAATAATTAAGTACTGTAGTAATTTGCTGGGGGAAGTAGTGAAGTGTACTTCATGGGAAGCAAGTTAGAACTAGATTAGTTAGAATTCTGTCAAGGATGACAGCATCATGAACGTTCCTGCTGGGGCAAGTGATGGACAAGTTGCACTCCACAACTCCTTCCAGCCTTAGTCTAAAATGTATGTTTTTAAAGATGCTTTGAATATAAAAAAAAAAAAGCGCCTTATTGTTTTTCCAAAGGCTGGTTTGGTGTAAACGTTTTCTGAGTAAGCTTCTAGATAGAAGACTTTTTGTTGTTGTAGTTGGAATTGTCATTCCCCCAAGCCTCCAAAAGAAAGCAAACACCTTCTTAGCCTTGAAAAGTTCCTAGATAAGAAAAAGCTGTTGATTGTTTCCAGAATGAGAAGGCATGCATCAAAGAAATACACTTTGGAGTGAGGATAGTCATTGTTAGGTAGAGAAATAGAGCTAACAAGTAGGTTAAAAGAGAATTTGGAGCGATCTGTGTTTTGTGTGGGATCAGAGACATTCTTGCCAAGGTCCCATCTGTTCAGCTTTTTTTCAGCTATGTTTTCTTTTCACCTCTCTGTTTTGCTAGCGCATGGAGACATAACTCATTGACTGAAGCCCTGATGTCATGCTGGTTGTCTCTCCAAATGCAGGTATCACAAATAGTGACTGAATTTTCATGGAGAGGTTTAATTGGTAGTAAAGTCACCTGATTAAGGAATGGTTTGATCCAGGGAAGTTTAAGAAGCTATCTTTAACAAATGGGGAGCAAGTAAAGGAATGATTATGGTATTCTGGACATGGATAACAACCCCACTCCCCAAGATTTCTGTGTCTGAGAGAGCCTGTATTCAGGACTCTTTGCAAAGTCTGTCTATGTTAGTGTATGTCTGTTAATTGCACCTATGATGCTCCTCTTTAAGAATTAAACTGTGAAACAGGAAAATTGTACCTTAATTTCAATTATCAGAAAAGATGTGCCTAAAAACTGATGACTGAATCCGATGTCATAAGCATGTATCTTATAGCATATGGCATAGCTCTGACAGAAATTCTGAGTAGCCTGTAGCCTGGGTGATTGAAGTGCAGCACCTACAGCAAGCTTAACACATCAGAAATTCTGCATTTGCATCTTATTGCAGCACCCTTGTGGATGGCCCATAGGTTTGAGGAATATTTATTTGTCTTGACTGTTGGTGGCTCATTGGAGATGCAAGGGAATAATTCCTCTTGAGAGAGGCACTCCTAGGAGAAGAGATTATTTCTATTTTATCCTGAACTGGTTTTGCCAAGGTAACATTTTGCTCAGAATAGATGACTGTCCTTTCTGTCTGCTCTCTCTAGAAGTTCTAATGGAGTTTATCTCTTCCCCTATCCTGAAGAAAGAGACCTTGGTGAATGTGGTAGCGGTAACTGGGAGAGACAGCCCTGTAGGACAGACAGCACAGAGGCTTTCATATTTGAATTACGAAAGATTTGGGATGGATGGAATATTTTTCCCTTCATCAAGCCACTCAGAATGGTATATATCATAGTTTATTTCTGGGAGAGTGGAATAATGGATTTAATTATTCTCCCACATAAAGCATTCTAAGTCAGGACTGATTTGACTGGGTTTATGCTAATAAAACAGCATATGTAAAAGGAACACATGGAGTTAATCTGCTGATATATTTCACAGGGTCTTAATAAATTCACCACACTTGTCAGCTCTTGGATAATCTGCAAAATTAAATGTATGTACTTTATGCTATGGAGTTCTTCTTTGGAAGCTAGGCATCTTTTTGCTAATGCTTCTTTCAGAAGCCTTAACTCTGACAATGTGTTCCTGGCCTGGCCCTATTTTTGTACCATGCATGTGAAATGCTGGGGTTTCAACCCAGGCCCCAAATTAAGGTTGACATGTGGGTGATTCCCACAGCCCTTCCCAAGGGGGGTGAGTTTCCCTTTAGGCTTCCCCCCAGGGTGGGGCGGCCTGGCAGACAGAGCCATTGGGTAAAGGAGCCCCAGGGGTCCCGCAGTCAGTAACCCAAGGTCAGGTGTCCCACCTGGGGATAAAAGCTGGGACCCCTTGCAGGCAGGGGGGTGTCTGTCTGTGAGGGGGATGCCCTGTGCAGAGTTCCCTGTTGGGGAAGGACCTCCCGCCTCCCTGGGACTGGGCTCCAGTCAGCTCTGGCTTTTGTCAACGTGGGCTGTGCAGAGATTCAGGGTGTGGCTTCCTTGGTCTGATGTGTTTGGCTGGTTGACTCGGTTGTCTCCCGTCCCTTCTATGGGAGACTGCATGTCACCCTTTATCCCACCCATTGTTGGTCGTGCGGTGTCGTTGTTGGGGTCAGTGGGATTGATGTCGATTATGTATCGTCTGATTGACTTGTTTGTACCCCCAGCGCTCACCCATGTACTGACCCTTTGGTATCAAATACAGTTTGGTTATTGGTTCATCTTTATGCTGGCTGTGTCCTTTATGCTAGGCCTAATAATTGGCAAAACAGCATGGCAATGAGCTGAATATTCTGCAGTACTGTAGCCAAATAAGTGTTGAAGCAGTGTAGAGTTGGCATAGTCTACTTGCTTAAGGACATTCAAAAAGGATTAAGAAGTTCTCACTGTCAGATCTATTTGTAACGAAAACCATTCAGTTGCTCGGAGGGTACCTGTAATTGCATGTAAAGCAGTGTGAGGTATCTGTAATTGCTGTCTATTCTATATGCTTTTGCCTGAGAGCACAGGTCCATACAATCACAAAAATTCAGCTTGAAGTTTGGGAGTTGTTAATTGGCCTCAAGATCTGTCTTCATCTTTCTATGACAGTTTTGCCCAGACTTTGAGTGCTAAGTTATTGGCATCTATAGCGAAGTTGTGCGGGAAAAGATTTATTGGCATTTTGTAATTTAGATAATGAAATAACGCAGATTCACAGTTTTGGCCTCAATGGTGTGACTAAACAGCATAATATAATGTGCAAGAGTATCAGTGTGTAGGTAGAGCCTGTGTACACTACAGTTAGCTTGAGTTGCATCTCCAAACACAAAGATATGTGAAGTTCCCATCTATTTCTGTATCAACAACATTATTAACTGAACTGCTAGTAATCTGGTAGCAATCCTGCTGGATACTGCACAGGGAGCTTAAAAGCTGCTTTGGGAGAAGGGACTTGCTTTCCTGGACTGAGATTGATAGGACAAGAACCAACAGTTCATTTGTTTTAATACTAATGATAGCAAAACTTTGGAGCAGTTTGTGTATCGAAGGTGTGGATCCTCTGTCATGGGATATCTTCTAGATACACATCAGACTGATTTAGAAGTTGATTGTGTCCTGAGGCTGAGGGTGCACTAGGTGACTGCTTGACAACAGAGCAATGTGCTACAGTAAAAGGAGATTTTTTTGCCATCTTGGCCTACAGTAGAAACAAACTGATTTTTATATTAGAGTTACAAATATGACAGAAGAGAACTCAGTAGTATTTTATTTGACACAGTGGAACAGCAGTTTCCCACTGTGCTCGAGTTCTGTGTGCTGCCATACCCGTGCAGCATGGGTATCTACAGTGTTTGCTTTGCAATTCTTCCCTGTGTATTCAGGTATTCACTGCAGGTACTACATCTGCTTTTAGACATAGCTAAATGATAGCTGTCTGGTTTTTGTGGCAAGTAGTTTCCTCCCAAGATTGGCTGCCCACACATCTCTAGCATATATCAAGTTATAATGAGCCATTTTAGTTCTAAAGCAGGTGATTTTCCTACAAGATTCCAGTGAGAACTAAACTGATTGTAGTATAAAAGTTGTGAGGTACGTTTCCAGTTTTTCATATATGACAAGAATGGGACTACTTTAAATGTTGAAATCATCTTCACTGGGGCATAGACTACAGAAAGCTTTGTGAATAAGTACTTTGCTAACTCGAGTCTATAACTGTCTTAGGGAAGCTGATCACATTTGACAAGGGAAATAGGATTCCACAGGAGGTTATAAGAAATTACGAGATGATGCAAATGGAAATATATTTTCTTGGGGGGAGGAGAGAGAACAACTTCTCTGTAATTGAGTTACAGATAAAATTGAATTTAAAGGGTCCAGCAAGCTTGTTTGAAGTTCAAAGAAGCTTGTGCATAAATTTGGCCAGCCTGGAGTTACTGCATCTTAACACATGTAGCTTGATCAAAAGAAAAGTGAAAATGGAGTAGTTCCAGAAATCTAGACTGATTAAGTCAATCTTTTTTGCCCAGCAATGGAATTTAGAAAAATATCATTTGGTCTTTTCTAAAGTATTATCCTCCTGGATCAAAGGATTTCTCATCCAGCCTTTCTATACCAATCATACAGTGGAGAAAAAAGAACTGTAGTGAAGAGACGATGTTCTTTGTGATCTGTTCAAGTTAGCAGTTCATGGGGACTGCTGTCCTGAAATACAAGCTACAGAAATGCCAAGTCAGTAAAAATATTACCCCTTGAATAGCTTGCATTTACATTTAGAACAAATTTGGAGAATGAAATAGTAAAATACAGTGTGATCTGTAAAAGTGTACTTATTGTGTGCTGTGACTTATTTTGTTTCTGTGAAATGGAGGGGCTGTTACTTGAAGAACCTCTCTGATCCTGCTAGCAGAGCTCTACAGCAGGAAGAGGTCGGTAGCAATACACTGTGTTTGGGGGTTAAGATCCAAGTATCAAAGAATACACAGTAAACGGGATGTCTGGGAGGTATGCTTTTCAATTGTCAGGAATCGATGCTTTTTAATTAGCTAGATTGAAAAATCTGGGTAGAGACAAATGCCCTGGTACTATTCGTAGCATCTCTGGTTTTTGAAAGCTTTAATTTAGGGAAGTAGGATTTTAAAGTGTAATTTAGGCCCCAAGGTAGGACAGGGTTGGACAAATACTGATGAGAGAAAACCTTTCACATAACAAATACTATTCTGTGATACTGATGATTTTCCAGTCTCTTAAAGTCTAATAAAAGTCAGTTTAGGGGAAATCAGTACGAGAGTTTTTTCACTGTGTATTTTCATATATTCCATATATACTGGAAATACAAACAAGGAAATTATAAAATGTCCTACTTAATGAATTTTGATCTGCTAGACACACGACCATTTTGGAGCTCAACTGACTGAAAGAGGTCTCTCTGAAGACCTGCTAATCTACCAGTGTGAAGCTAATTGCAGTATTAGAACCTGCCATATTTTATACATATAAAGTATGTAGTTTTAATTCCTACTGTGATGGTATTTGTATCATTTCAGCGCCTCGTAAATACCCTTTGGCAGTATTTAAAATAGACCAAAGAAAATATATTTAGGTGAGATAGCTTTAGTATAATGAGCAGTTTCTCCTCCTTTCCCAGCAAGTTTCTAAGAGCCACCAAGGAAGCTGACTTTTACGGAATGTGGGAAGCGTTGTAGCTCATTTTAAGTGTGTATCTAATATTCCTACGTGCCCAGTAACTTAAAATCTGGCCTCTATTAGAGGTGGTATAACTTGTGAATTCTATTAGGCTGTTAAAAATAAATCTGTTCAGTCACTGACAGCAGGTTTTTTTTTTTATTGTGTGGTGATTTGGGATTATAAGAGTTATGGGGCAAGGTGACCTTGATGCAGGTTTAAGTGCAGCACTTCTTGACACGCAGTAGAGAACAGCGCTGGTGTTAACTTAATTATGTTGTTAAATGCACTAGGGGTGAATTACTTGAAACAAATTAAACAAGTGACGTTCTTATTTCATAAACTGCATTTAATCTCATGCATGGCTGTGTTTATGATAGTTACAGCAATACAGTAAATTAAATGTGAATGGAAGGCTCACCAATGTCTTCACAGGCAGATGTTTTGTGTTTGAACTAAAATAGAAATGGGATATACCTTACGTCATTCAGCATAAGAAGGTTGAAGTCTCATGTATTTACTAAAAAAGATAAATTTGCAAATTTGAATAGTTAATAATCACTCTCATTTGGTCTGGAGGAACAAACTAGGCTGGTCATTACATCACAAAGCAAAACTACACAACAGAATTTTGCTATAGAATTTTGCAAAGAAATAAGCACAGGTGTTACTATAATCAACTTCAAGTCTGCTGGTGCTTATTTAGTATGGGTCTTGATATTTTGTGCCTGTTGTAGAAGATCAGTTTTTCATTCATGTTAATTATAAAGCCTGTATGACGTATGAAAAAGTTGTAAATATATTAAAAGTATTTGCAACCTGTCAGAACTTTTTTTTTTAAACCGTATTTACAAAAATTTCACCGCAAATTTTTTTTCAACGATTTCAGCTAGCTATGGGGTGAGGCAAAAAACCTAAATAAAGGAAAAAAAGTTTTAGTTACATTAGTAACCTTAAAATTCCCCTATTTTTTTTAGTGTTTTGACCAAAACAATTTAGTACATTTGACTCACATTTGTCAAATAGTTTTAGGAAATCATTGTTGCCTTTGGTGGTGAATAAAGTGTTTGGAATTAAAAATCACGCAGCTCTGCTCCTTAGAAACCCTGGTGCAGAACTGTACTCATAATATTGTGAGACCCCTATGTACCCGTTCACATGAGGATGGAATTCGTAATTCAGTAGTTTATCTAATGATTGCATTCCATTTTGCAGTGACAATTTTAATTAAGACTACATTTATTCAGATAAAAGCTAAACTGTTAAGAGTAGCCTCAAGTTAAGGGATTTATCATTATCCTGTTGCCCTTTTTAATATTTTACTTATTCTGAAATTGGTATCATTTAGCCATAACGTAAGGTTTTTGGTGATTTTTTTTTTTTTTTTAAATTGTGCAACATTTTTTTCCAGTTGTTTAATGTGTATTACTTGGAGAATGTGCAGTACATATTTGAAAAATCACATTTTTTCAGATACTTGAGGTAGGATTGAAATGATCTCCATAATTTTATCTTCTGCATCGAATTTTTACAATTTTATTTGGGTTGGTTTCAGCATTAAAATGAGCGTTTACTTGGGATGGGGAGTGGGGCTTTTCAGGTCATATGCTTAAACACACTGTAGAAAAAACTTGCTTTTATTAGAAAGGTTAGTATTTAGCTTAATTTTTACATTATATGTCCCATCCAACACAATATATGTATTCAATAAACCCGTGACTCCTTTTTTATACCTGTAGATTTTCAGCTAAAATCTGATCAGTGGGCTAGAACCCATATAAAAGAAGTTGTGTTAATTGGAGTCTGATGTTAAAAGTGAGGACGTCTGAATACAGGAGTGACAGGCCCAGCAAATCTTAATTTTACTGCAATTTTTATTGCAGCAAAATTGAGAGAAATGAATTGAGTCACATAGTTTGGAAACAGTCCTTTCTTTTTTTGAGATGTTTTGGATTCTGCAGGGTGTCTGTGTGCGGATTGTTTGTCCTTTTCCCGGGACACAGAAAAGTTGGTGTGGCATCTGTGCTGTGTGGGGGAGAGTTGGGATTTCTTTCCCCTGCTTGTGTGTTGGTGTGCTGCTTGCTCAGAGAAAGGCTTTGCCCCATCTTCTGCTCTGATTTAATTTATCATGCCCACCAAAGGAACCTTTCTTTACCCGTTTTAGCCTCTTAAGTGTTACAGGCCAAATGCAATGCTCTCAAATCTGACCTCCCATCTGTATTTGGAGATAGAGAGGTGTACAAGGCAGAAGCAGTTTTTGGGTGAAGAACAGGTAGAGATAAACATACCTGACATGATAATATATATACACACATAGTGTAATTGTTAAGTTGTAAGAATAGTCCTTATAATTCTGAAGTAATCTTTTTTTATGCCTAAAATTGTTTGTTTTTCTCTTATCTAATAAATCCATCACTTTTGTCAGACATTTTTAATAAAACTAGAGCTGTAAAGTCAGTGCTGTAAATTTGTTATGAGTGTGTGCGCATGTAAGCACAGAGCATGATGGCTTTTGCATTCCTCTGCTTTAAAGGAGGCAAGAATCAAACCTGTGAAGTCTAACACAAAAATAAAACCTTGACTGGAAAAAATAATTTCAAATAATTACCAAATGAGCTTTTAGGAGAGAAACAGGATATGCTTCTTGAGGAGAAAGTTTGAAAGGTGCCAACAATATGATTTATCACACATTCGTGGATAATATGTTATTCCAAAAATCCTATTTATCTAATCTGTTGCTGTTGGCAATTAATCTCAAACAAGGATATGAAGGATACTGAGAAAGGTAAAATGACAAAACCAGAATGTGTCCATACCTGCTATAGGATCTTCTGTAATAGCTTTATAGTCTGAAGTATCAACCTGACAGAGATCAGAAGGAGATTCCTCTGCCCACTTTCTGTGCTTGTTGTAATCCTATTTGGCGCTTTAAGAACATCTTGCTGGGGTACTGTTTTTCTTAATTTTACAACTATATAAAATTTTACTTCATATTACTGTCATCAGAAAGGTTGGAAAACAAAATTTGCGCATCGTGTAGGTAAGAACTAGGTAAATCCTGGCTTGAAGACCTTTGTATTAATTAGTTAATAGCATTATAACAGGTAAATATGATTGCTACTTGATTGAGCTACTGCCTCTTTTTTTTTCTTCTTACTTCCCCTGTCTGCCATAAGTCAGGTCCTTGGAAATTGTGGTTTCAGGACTTTTGATTGAAAGTTTCTTTAAGGTTAGTAGAAGTAGACTCCAAGTGCAAAATTTGCATCCAGATCTTACTATCTTACGTCCCAGTGTTCTGGGAGACGTTGTTTGTATTGTAACATTCTAGAAACTGCTTGGGGTCTACAAATGAGGTCAGAATTTAAATGCCAGCAAAATAAACACATTTTTTGGGTTGTGCCTATTTGTAATTATGATAGATGCAGGATTTGTTTGTTACAGAGGTCTCTCACAGCAGTTGCATACAAAACAATTTGCTTGTTACCGTTCGCTTCTTATACCTCATCTCCTTTGAAAGTCGCTATTTATCATTTTATGGCACTAGTGAGTAAGTGCTGCTGAGTCAATGCTTGATTAGTTTCCAGCTGATTCTGTATGAGTAATTTATTTAGATGCCAAACTATCAAATTAAATTTTCAGAGTATTATCGCTTTACTAGAACTGCAGTGTGGTGTTGTCATCATGGTCCCATCCCCAAAGACTCTTATGGCCAGTGACTATTCTGCAGTCATCTCAGACTGGCAGTGACATCATTCTGCCATAGTACAGCAGTCCCTCTAGATTTTTCATTACTTTTTGCAACACTGTGATGTAACTGTACTATCAACACCAGCCTGAAACTATTCTGATGAGAAACATTGTAGAGGGATTTTTGTCAAGAACATATGAAAAGTTTTCTTTTACTGCAGAGGTAATGTTTCGCAAAGAAAATTACCTGTAAAATAATTCTTCTTGTAAAATTTTTTTAAAATACTAGTAGATTTTCTATGCATCTATATTATCTAACCATGCATACTGATGCATATTTAATTTTGTTATTAAAAAAGTCTGAAATCAATGTGATATGAAACACAAAACATCCCTTAATTTGCCAAATGAAAATTCTGGAAGTTCTGATTAGGTGATATTTATGTACCTTTGATGATGTTAAGACTCAGTCATTTAATGTTGTTGATTCAAATGTCAAATTTTACTCGAAATATTAATGTGGCCTGATTTCATAGCTCCTCATACTTTGTACTCACCACACCTGCTGAGAAACAGGGAAAAGAAAGGAAAATATGCATGTTGCTTATATAAAATGGCCTAGTATGTGTGTGATAGTTTGAAAATTTCATGGGCAAAGTGGCTTCTGCATATCAGGATGGGTACCTCTGGGAGAAGGCAACCTCACTTTTCTTTCTACTCTTTAATCTTGTTCTAGGGTCCCCTTTGCTTTACAGAAGCTTTGCGATATGGCACCAGATTAAATTACTATTACTATTATCTTTCATTATGCAAAAAAAGAGATATGGCTAATTATTGACTTCACTGAGCTTCCACTGTTCAAGAACTGTCAGAGATAATGGGCAAAGTTTCAGGCCAGTATTTCTTTTGTTAGAGGAGCTTCTAGAGAACCCGCTGGCTACATCTAGATTAGAGTGCAATGGAGGCAGATGTGTAGAGCAAAACAGTTGGTGAGGACCATCCAGAGTCTGCACTGGGTGTATTTTCTTTCAGGCCATGTCTGATGTTGCGAGAGGAGCACTGACAAGCAGTTGAAACATTCCTGGAGCATATGTTCTGATTTAGTTTCACGCAAAAAATAGTGCAGTTTGCTTTCAGACCGCTACGCAATGCCAGCCAAAATGTGATAAGCACCTGAAGTGCTTGTCTAAATGTGTGCTGAGAGATGTGTATGCTCAAATGGGTAAGGTGGAAATTCCCTACCGTTGAAGCTGTGGATTTTGTCAGGAATACTAAAATTATTTTTCCTCAACCAGTATGGCAGTCCCCAGCTACAGTTAAATGGACATAGGGATGGGAACCTCTCAGTAGGTCTAGGGTCATCACAGATAAAAGGTGGTAGCAACTACAAATAACACAAAATATCTATATTGCTGGTAATGGATAAGCTTCATGCCTCCCAGATTGTCATTGTTCTTTTCAAATGGGTGAACCTTAAGTGTCTTAAGTATTTACTATGATGTGTCTGAAAGCTACCAATGCCTTCTGTAAACAAGAGAGTCACTGAGTTCAGAAAAGTCATCGGTTCCCCTGCTTTCAGGCTTCTATGTAATCCTAAAGTTCTCTGGAGAAGTATTGCAGCATTACAGGGTGTGGTATTTGGCATCTGCATTGCCTCAGGAATATGTTAATGATTAAAGCTTGTCATTCATCTCCTGAAATACCTGAGAATAAAAATACATTTTATACTAACATAATTTCTGGAACAACACAGTCAAGAAAGCAGCTGGGGCACATTTCACCTTTATTAAGGAGTTTGGTAAATGAATAGAATAGTGCCATAAAAATCTGTTCTGACTCTTCTCTCATAATTGAGGATTCACTGTAGAAACCATAACCATGACCTTAAGCATTTTGTGTCCAAAAGGGAATGTATAACAAATGTGTGTCAAAAGGTAGTGTCTCACTGGAGGGCTATAACAAGATTGCTAGGCTCTCCAGTTAGCTCTCCTCCTTTTACTAGTAATATTTTTTTTTTTTTTTAAGTTAAGGGGATATTTTAGGGACAAGAAAAATGTCTGTGTATCTACCTTTTGGTAGTTGTTTGATTAAAGCTCACGATGGTG
Source organism: Athene noctua (assembly GCF_965140245.1). Classification (NCBI taxonomy): domain Eukaryota; kingdom Metazoa; phylum Chordata; class Aves; order Strigiformes; family Strigidae; genus Athene; species Athene noctua. The sequence goes on from NC_134057.1 coordinate 6,208,734, forward strand.
AAAGAACTCTGCTTCTGAAATCATAGGAGAGATACTTTTAAAATAGCTCAGTATGCATTTCTTATATTTATCAAAACTAAATTTGTTAGAGCATCTGTCAGAAGCTCAAAGTTCCCCATAATTCAGAGCATATTACCAGAGATGCTGTTTTGTATGAATATGAGTTAGTCAAGCAAACCTAGGGAAATAGGTTAGCGTAAAAATCCGATGTGATTAATCCAATTGCGAGATACTATCAAATGTAACCTGGGTAAAAAGATAACATATCTAAGGACAAAGGCTTGTGGAATGTCACTTCGCTGAATCCCATGCAAAGGGCTCTACAAAGATCTACAGAAACCTACACGGATAAATTTTAAAGTAGTTACTTCAACATAGTGTGCTGGAGTGAGTTACGTATTTCTGAGATGTCCTCCTCGTTCATTGCCTGGCACTCCTTTGTTCCCTGTATGCTCAAACGTGTAGAAGTTGCTAACAGAAGACAGTCTGCGTTCTTGTCATAAACACCCAGGGCTCCATGCAATCCCATCAAGGCTGCGTTGATACAGAACAACAAGAGGCAAGTCACAGGAAGGATTCTGCATAACATGGTGGTTTGGGATAAATAGAACATAAAGCTGGAGGTTCCTTTTTTGCTGCTTAAACTCATTATTGAAACTCAGGTTTCTTCCCTTTCCTTTTACTAATTTTATTGTAGGACCTCATCTTCCTGATGTTAGAAATTATTTAATTTCTGATTACAATGTTATAGGGTCAAAATAAATGCATTTCACTGCCTTTCAGTTTTAACTTTTTTTGGGGGGTGGGTGGGCAGGTTAATTTGTTGATATATACCTAATTCTCTTCTTCGTTCCTAGTTTTTGTATACTAAAAATCCAAGATGTTACCCTCCTTTCATCCATCCTAGTTATTGTCATAATGTTCTTCATCAAAGATTCACTTTGAATCTCTTTCTCAAATATAACTGAACGGAATTATGTATTGTCCAGGAGAAACTCTTACTTGTACCTTTATAATAATGTTATCACTTCCCTTTCTTTACTGAAAATGACTCGATTAACATGTTTAGGATCAGATTTACCTTTTTCAAAGCCATATTGCATTAGTCCTTTAAGATGGAATTGATGAATACATTCATATCTTTTTTTTCTGCTGTTATTTCCAGTGAATAAGCCCATTGTTTACAGGAAAAAATATTTTGTCTCTTAATGCATGACTTTGTCCTATTTCACATCAATTTTAATCTTTTTCCTACTACTGCAGTCTTCTCTGACATCTCCCTCATTCAATGTAATATTCCAAACCTACTCTATTGATGATACTGCATAAATTTGTGTAACAGCAAATTTCATTAGCATAATTTTACCTTTTTTGTGTTAAAATCATTAATGAAAATACTGAGATAAGCCATTTATAATCTCTCACCAGCTCTTTCTGTTCAAACACTGAATTCTCGCTTCTCTTTTAACTAGCCCCTTATTCACATCAGAATTCTCATTGTTAATAATTTTATTTCATCAAAACTTTTTTTTTTTTTAAAATCAAAGTCCAAATAGGAGCTGTGACACAGAGAAATAGTGTATCTTTGAGGGGAAGTAGTTTCAGAGCTGAAATGTAGAATTGTCAAGTAAAAGGAATGAGAATGAGAACATACAATGCTAATTCTGGAACGTGACAAGGCAAAGGTGCCATTAGAGTCAGAGCGAGCTGATAACACGGTCAGTTTGATAGACTCAGAAAGCCTTTTAGAAGAGATTATAGATGCATATGTTATGTGTTTGGGGCAAGAGGAATAATACAGTCCCTTGAAAACTTAATCAGTTGACACACGGTGAATGTACTTTTCACACAAAGTTGATTTATGTTTTCTTTGTTTCAGGCACCAGCATCAAGTCTTTGGACTAGCTGATAAAGTCTGGTTATAAATAATCCCTCTGCAAATGGTACTTTGTTAAGTCCTTTACCCTTAACTGACATCTCGTGTAGGAAATTGGACTGAACTGTCCTGGAGTTACAGAATCAGAATCTGCTTCTATTCTTGAAAAAATGCCATCAATTCATTGCTAATGATTGATTTACTTATTTCTTGTCTTTGATGTTATATCATTTAGGCAGGTCTAAGTGCTGTAACTATATTCAGTATGAAAATGTTCACTCATGCTCTGAGTTTATAACCTATTTAAGTAGTTAAAATAGTTGGATTATCATTCAGTTAAGGGAAGCACAAGATCTTGGTCACATTTTAATGTGTTTATAGGCATCCTGACAAAGGTAAATATCGGGATAATCGGGGAAGAAAACTGGCAGAAGACTGTTTGAATTTATGAAACTGTAGATTTTAGATTTTAGGTGCTTTCTAAATGCATAAGAACCTTTTTTAAATCCCATGGGTGGGATTCATATTGTTAGAGGCCATGTCTAAGCAATCTAACCTAATGTCAGGTACCTGTTTTGAAAACATTTTGTGTCATTATTTCTTTGATTCCTCCCCCCCCCCCCCCCCCCCCCCCCCCCCCAATTCCCTCCAAGAAGCGTGGACTGCATTAGTTCAAAAGGGTTCCCCAATCCCAGCAAATGTCACAGCTCTTAGGGGCTCCCATCACTTCCAGAGCTGCTTTGCAGTTTTAAGAGCTACTCTTGCTTGCAGTGAATTGTAAATAGCACCTAAAAATATACTTCCAGCTGGGAGCCTTCATGCAGTTTCCCTTCTCACCCTATTAAAATCACCCTGGTGGGCACCATTGTGCCAATTTCATCAGTCGAACAACTTAGAGCATGAGTTTCTTTCATTAATCTGGAGGTGGTCTCTGCAGAGCAAGAGAGAGTAGCAGTAAAGAATGATTTTCACTGGCTGTCTCCTGAGATGAGGAAACTAGTAGACATCTGATGAACATGAATGCAGAGAATCTTAACCAAAAAAATTCAGGTGGGCTTTGTGTTTGAAGTGCTGCTATTATGTCACCTTTCTAAGAAAGCAATCGTTTTCAAACCCAGAAAGCTTTCAAGAACTCTTACAAAGGAACTTTTTATTTATATTTGCATGGGTGTAGAACACAGGAGGCTGGATTTATTTGTAAAATCTGAAATTAGCATGCGTTTTTGTGGCTTTTCCCATTAATTTCAGAAGTTGGTATTATAAACTAAAAATCATATGGCAATTTTACAATGAGTCAGCAACCATAACTTTCAGGTTTGGTCCAGATGAGCATTTACGTGTTTAGACATTAGTATCTAAATTTATGATCCTCCCTCACTTGTCCCATCTTCCTGATACAGCTGATGTAATGGTCTAAACATCAGGCCACTGTGCTGTTTTATCCAACTATTATAACATCAAGAAATGATGCAATTTTTTATTCCTGAAGTTGGCTCAGTCTGGTAGCTCACTGCACCCCTCAGTCAGATTACACCATGTGGGCATGAACTATACCTTCTTTTTGTCTTTTGTTCCTCCTATTACTTACACAGTTGGTAAGAAACTTCCATACTGGAAGTTTGAGCTTATCTTATAACATTCATTATAAAAATGAGCGGAAGAAGCTGTAAATCTGATTGTATTTATCAAATAGAGACATTGCACTTCAGATGTGAATAGGATAGTAAGGATCTGAAAGAAAATTAGAAATATTCTAATTTATCCTATTAGAAGTTCACTTTAAGTGAACTTTAGCGGGAACACGAGCAAGGTGTATAACATTTTGACATATCGAAACTATCCTTCCTCTATAAAAATACTTAACCATTGAAGCATTAGTGGTAAATGAGGCATAAGGCTGAGCTTTTAACACATAGTCCTGTCCTAAATGCATCCTATTTTTTCTGGCTTTAGCCATTCCTTTGTTCCCTTGGTTTCTGTGTCCTACAAAAAGCATAACTTCTAACAGCTGGAGGAGAAGGCTGCATACTAAGAGTCCATGGAGGGGATTAGTAAAGTTAATTTTCAAATACTCCAGATGAATTTTTTGGCTGACAGCTACTTCCATTAGGCAGAAACCTGATGAGTTCCAATTTGTGCCTCCACAAAACTGCTGAAATGTGTCTGCTGATCCATTATTAAATCTGTAGGGCCAAATATTCTGCCAGTGTAAAAAAAAATTCCACTGATGACATTTACAGCATCCAAAGATTTGGCCCGTTATTAACTAGTTCCTTAGGATTTAATTTCTTGTATTGGCATTGTAATTTATTGAGGAGTCTGTGACACCCAATTACAGCTTTTTACTCTAAGAAAATACTGTAAAATATCTACTTAATCTCAAAATTATTTTAAACTCAGTGAAAACTAGCGATTGCTACTGTGAGAGATGACTGTATGGGGTAAGATGACAAAAGACTGACCGGTAAAACCCAGTCAGTAATCTGAAATAGGTAGTACTCACCAAGGCTGTTGACGTTTTTTAATGCTGTTATCAGACCATGAAGAATAAAGACCAGTGGTAGCATAAAATACTAATGGACTACTGCCCTAATTAAGACAGCTTCCTAAAGATCTGAAATAGAGCAGCACTAAAAATTGTGGCATGGTTGATAAAATTGATTAGTTTGAGAATGTTACTAACTCTCCATACAGGGTAGAAAGTAATGTGTTTTACCTAGTATTTTCTATAAGCAGCAAAGACTTTTGTCCTTCTGAACTTCCAGCATTTCTGCCTCACATTTTCAGCTCAGTTACATTGGTGGTAGTCTTGAATACTTCCATTTTATTCAGTGGATTTACATTGTGCTTGTTTTGCAGTGGTTGAGAAAAGACTAAGGCTAAAATCCAGTAACTGTTTTTTTAAGAAACAAAAGGCATTACAGAAGCTGTATTTTATTTTATGATCACTGTTAATTTTAGAGTTTGCTGCAATGACTTGCTTGGCACTGGTCATAAATTGTTTACTAGGGAGCTAGATTATAGAATTACCTGGTTGATATAGACAACGACGCCTTTATATCTGTCTCTTCTTTTGTTGAATTCATAAATCTAATGCCTTTTAAAACTGTGATTATCAGCAAGGTGGTGGTTGCTTTTACTGCAGAGGTAAAAGCAGTGGATTCTTCTCTTTAGTGAGCCTGCTAGTGCAAAGAAAGCTTCAGCTAATGAAAAATCCTCATGTTCAGGGGCTGTTTGCAAGGGAGAAAAAGTATTGCCAGGTCATACTTTCTTGTCTTGACCTCTTGCCAGGTCATCCCTTTCTTGACAGGGATGATTTAATCAGAGTTAATGCTCCTGTATGGGGACTTACCCATCCTCCTGCTGGCCCTATTATTTAATGAACATAAAGGCACATAACAAAAGTCTGGCAATGGTACATGTTCTGAAATTATATTTCCTGTATTTTCTTTCCATCTTAACTTTTCTTGATCAACAGCAGTCTTAAACTTCATGAATAGTAATAATTTTTTGACTTTTATTCATGAAGAGCGAAAAATTTAAGATCCACTGGAGGGGCAGTCTTGGAAAAGGCACGCCACAACATCAGAGGTTAGGTCTCATGAGTATTAACAGAGCTCTATGGAAATGTGTGGACAAGACCTCCCTGGCCTTTTTTCATTAGTATCATGCTTCAGTTTCATGAAGACTGTTTTAAATCTGCATTTACTATGTGCCAAAGCTGTGCTCCTACTAGCAATATGCTCCTAGTACTGAGTCTTTCAAACTCTAGCTTTAAAGGTGGAAATATTGCAAATCAGCTGGTATTGTGGTTTATGATCGATACAATATATTATGCTTTGCCTATATAAACATGAAACTTTAGCTATAAAATCTTGGCTAATCAAAGAAAGAGGAAGTTCAGATGACTCTTTATATTAGTTACACTTTCCTAAACAAACAATTCCTTTGTGTAATCAGTGTTTCCTTTTTAACACCATTGCCTGTGTTTACAAAGGGTCAGTATATTGTGGTGGGATTTCTGCGTTGTGTTAGTCCAATGCAGAGGGTATGAAGTTAGGGCAACGAAGCTGGTGAAGGGCCTGAAGAACAGATCCTATGAGGAGCGATTGAAGGAGCTGGGACTGTTCAGTGTGAGGAGGAGAAGGCTGAGGGGAGACCTCATCACTCTCTACAACTACCTGAAAGGACATTGTAGAGAGATTGATGCTGGTCTCTTCTCACAGGTGATTAGTGACAGAACAAGGGGGAATGGCTTTAAACTCCAACAGGGGAGGTTTAGACTGGACATTAGGAAAAAATTTTGCACAGAAAGAGTGGTCAGAGAGTGGAATGGGCTGCCGAGGGAGGGGCTGGAGTTGCCATCCCTGGGTGTGTTTAAGGGTTGTTTAGATCAGATGTTGGGGGATGTGGTGTAGGGGAGAACTTTGAGTAGGGCTGATGGTTGCACTCGATGATCCCACGGGTCTTTTCCAACCTGAATGATTCTGTGATTCTATGAAGTACAGGAAATCTGGCTTCTATCACCTGTCTCTGCCAATGGCCTGGTCATCTTTGGGACTTCCCTTTCTGAAACTCAGCTCCCTCATGTCTTAATTATAGATTTTAACACTGACTTTTGAACAGTGCATTTTGATTTACTAATGAACTGGGTGCTGTTATTAATCATTACCTATTCGTGCCTATCCACATATTTATAGAACTGTTTTGGAGATACGTAGTAACTGAAATTTTGGGCTGATGTACTCATGAGAAATCTTGCACTGAAGTACCAGACCCAAGGGTCGATGTATACAGCACAAGAAGGACTGTGAATGAAATGGGTACCTTCTTGTAAAGGCAGCACTACAGAAGTGCAGGACATGCTGTGGTGGCTGTCCTGCTCCAATAAAATAAAGGGGCAGCTGGCATCAGAGCAATTAGAAGTTAGAAAAAAAAATGCTGCAAGTACAGGTATGTCTAATGTGATTTAGAAGAGTGATGCTTTGAATCACACTATCGATGGCCTAGGTTAATCCCTTGAGTATTTGAGTTATGCTATTTATTTTGCAACACAGAGAACACGCTGACATGTCAGGTTATTCAGAACTCCAGCATTAGAGTTCTATTAGTCTGCATATGAAAGATAAAAATGTGTCTCACAGCAAAACAAGCGTTGGCTGCATGGGAAGAAGTGCCTGACATCTTAAGACTCCATGTAAAGTGTTTTGAGGGCTTGCATTGGATACACTTGTGAAGATAAAGGGTGAATGGGTACTTTACAGTTCCTCCAACAATATTTTTGTTGATTTTTTTTTTAATTTCTCATAGAAATTAAATTTATGCTTGTCTGTGACAGCTTGAAAATTAAGTGGTTCTTCACCTTTTTTGCAGTCCTTTTATGCCAAGTTGTCTGTTGGCTTCAAATATATTTGATTTTTATCACCTGTCGAAACAAGCATAACTGAAGGAAAAAAGCTCACTAGGAATAAGTTTGCAGCTCTTTTTATACAATGTTAAAAAAGATGAATAGAAAAGTTTTCATAACCTCATGATCTTCAGAAGTGTTTTGAGCCTTTAACTTCTACTGTCATGATTCCATATGTCTTCTACTTTCTTACATTACTTTTCTCATGTCACCCCTAAAATTATCAAGACAAAATCAATGTGAATTTGAAGAATTGTATCTGCTGAAGACAGAACTTCACATGTCTTTTGTGCACAATGAAAATACATGTGGAAATTGCTTTCTCTGACCTTAAGCCATTTTTTGTTCTTGGAGATCATGTGAAAGAACTTAATCCAAATGAGATTTGCAGCTTCAATTTTTTCCAGAGTATTCTTCCCAACATCAATCATGATGTCTAAGGCTGAAAAACTGGTCTAGAACACTTTTCAATGAGCTATCTGTGACACTGTTCATTTTCCTTTGGAAACAGGAAATGCAGAATTATGTTGAATCAAATTATAAAATTCATAGTATGGACTGAGTTACTTATGATTTCCATTACTCTAGTGCTGAGAGAATACTGGGTCAGTAATGTCTTGTTATCCTAAATGTAGCTGAGAAAAGAATTTTCAGGGGTGCCTTTAGCTTTGTTTCTTATATGAAGCATTGGTAATTTTTCAAAAGTGGGAAGTGTTCAAAAGTCATCAATTGGACTGTCCAAAACACAACAAAAGGTTTGGAAAAAGGAGATGAGAAATGAATGCATTAAAAAAGTTATTTTTATTTCTAACCTCAATTTTTGGAATCTTTACTGTCAACTTACTTAATATTTTCAGTCCTTTCTTCACAGCCAAGACAGCAAGACTTGAAATTTTTTTTTCAGCAATTCGCTTTTCTCAGCACTGTATTCTGGGAAAATATGCACACAGTAAAATCTCAATAAGTGGGAGACTCAGTTATATTTTTACAAAGATAACATATTGCTGAAACATTTGCAATACTCACGCTTAGGATAAGTGCAGTTTGGATACTATTTAGTTATGAAAATGAACTGTATTGTGTTGGTTGGGCATCATGCCTAGGATATAGATAAGCTGAAGAAATAGCAATAATAAAAGGCTTAGAAAATAATACCTATGAGGAAAGACTGAAAGACCTGGGCTTACTAAGTCTAGAAACGAGAAGATGAAAAGTGATGAAACAGTTTTTTCAGTACATAAAATACTGTTGAACCTGCTCAGTGATTGCAGAAGAAGGTATGTTCTAGCAGTTTAAATTTAACCCCTAAGTCAAAGTGCTGGCCTGCACAGCTAAAACGAAGATATGAGGCACTTTGCAGCCTTATGCAAGTGATATAGGAAACAAATTACAGATTTGATTGTTTCCATGTTGTTATTCTGTTTGATATACAGAAGACCTCATTTCGAGGGTGTGAATGATAAACATTTTTAACTAAAGGTCCTTGGTCTTTGGGTGAAAGCTTGATTGTCTCATGTTGGATTCCAAAATACTGATTCAGTTTGTGCAGACAGGATGTGTGTCTAGATAGCCCGAGTACTCTGATTTAGTTTTCTAAACTTCAGTGCGTATGCTGTCACTGCTGCATAGAATGTTATTTCATTTACACAAGACCAAACCCAAACAACTCGTGGCATTATACTGTGGCTGTCATAGAATTAAGAGTGAAGTTTCTTCCTGCAAAGCCTAATGGATGCAGACCATCAGAAGATGAAGCTATAAAGAATGAAAATTCAATGGAGATTCATCTTCAAATAGCTCAAGTGGTGCTTTAGTTATTTGTTAGAATTAACCTATCTTCATTCCCTGATAAGCAGCAGCTCTCCACCAACGTCAAGGAAACTATCTTAATTCAAACTTGCTGAGGATATGGCTGTGAATCTTTTGAAAAAGATTATTCTAAATTTGTTTTTGATTAAGATATCTTTTGTTAGTGCTGTTCCTTACCTGATGTGTTGGGGTACCTTCAACATAAGTTGAATTTCTTGTGGGGGGTTTTTTGGTGGTTTTTTGTTTGTTTTGTTGGGGTTTTTTGGTAGTTTTTTTTTTTTAATTTTTTTTTTTTTCCTTTTTAAAAGGGCAGGCACTGGTAATGGTGGTGGCGGGAAGTGGTGGAGAGATGTATGCAGCATAATGCAACAGGGTTGAATTTAGGTTTGGATCCAACTTCTCTCTGACACAATCTGAAATACATATTTTGGGATGGGGGTACTGAAATACAGCCAACATCTCTTCCATCTTTGGGAAGTTTGTCCTAGCTGCTTTCCATACTGCTTACAGGTAGTTTTCAGTAACAATTCCCCTCTTACAAGCATCTCCGTAGTACGTTTCTGACACTATATGCTAGAGTCAATAGAGTCCCACTGAGTAAAGAACTGTAATACTTTAAAGTGACTCATGCACAGTAATTTAGAGGGTGGCTGCCGACGATTTCCAGGTGCCATCAATCTCCTTGGTAAGATAATTTCCTGCCTTCGTATATATGGAGGAGGATAGGATACACCATGAATTTCTGATGATGGGGATGATACTTAGCTTTCATATAGTGTTATTTGCCTTCAAGGCAGTTTACAAGTATAACTTAACTTTGAAGGATATGATGAACATTAAGTATTAATATTCCCATTTTATAGAGGTGAAAACTGAAGGAAAGATGTTAGATAGCTTTCCCAAGACTTTGGAAGGAGTCATGGGAGTAATTTTGCATCCTATGACTAGAGTTTTTCTCAGATACTTCAGAATTTATCCCTGTTTCCTAGTGTAAAGGACTGTACCAGTATTGGACACTAGACAATGTCAGAGGACATGCTGACATTCAGAATAAGTAAATAATTGCCCTTGGACATTTTTTTAGAAATTTGTAAGCTAAGAATTTGAAAACTTTTGAAAAACGTTCCCAAATGTTGTTTAACGTGAGCATGAGAGATTTAAATCAAGTTTTTAGCTCACTGAGGAACATGAAAAGTGTTCAGAAACCCTTCAGCCACAAGAATTAAGCCATGTAACCACTTGGTTGAAACCCTACTCAATTCAATGTTGTTGGATTTCTTCCATTAACTTCAGTGAACTTAAATGGAAATCTTAGAGGTAGCACTTGCAGAATTTCTGTTTTAATAATTATATTTATTTTATTTTTGTTTGTGTCTGCCATTGCTTTCAACTTTTCTATAGCCTGAAACAAAATTACAAGTGAAGGCTGCAGATGTAGAAGGTTTCTTTTGAAGCAATGGGGAGTCTGTCAGTGAGACAAAAGTGGAAAACATTGATATTTGTTTACCAACTGGTGTCTATCAGAAATGTCTTATTAATGTAAGACACTTCATAAAAGGTCAAAAAACAAGAGAGATCTTATTTACTTCTTTCTCTTAAGCAGAACGTTGGCACAGTTGAATAGAAATGCTGCTTCTAATCGAAGGACACTATTTTTTAATATGTGCTGATCAAAAAGTTATCTTTTTATACTGTGTGTTTTATATGATGATCATTATGGTACAGAAATGCATATAATACTGAATGGATTGCTCAGGAATTTACAAAAAGTAAAAGTTCATGACTTCTGATCTGTAGATAATAGCAATTAAATGATCTTTGGAAAGAGCTACATTTTCCTACTTGATTTGACTCCTGCCTGGAACTTTTATACATTTGAGTCCATTCACTTGCCAAGCCAAATACACACACAGTTGAAGGTTATGATTTCTTACACACCTGATGAGATTACATTTAAATTTAAAAAAATTAGGAAACTCATTTTATTTGTATGAATTCAGGTATTAGGAAAGCGAGAATTGTTTTATAGTCAGCTGTCAGCTCTGCTTTCCTAAGCCAGCTTTACCAATAGGTTTTGAGTCCCATGTTTCAAGATTTATTTCACAGATCTGGATCCCTAAAATGAAGAGAGATTAATCTATGCTGAATTAATTCAACTAGCTTTGGTAAGGTGAATATTTTTAAAAATTACTTTTGTAGACTGCCATTCCTTTGTAAAGCCCTCAGTACAGTGGCAGTTAACTCGGCAGCTCTGTATGTGATTCAGGAGATGACAGGAGGCCAAGGCATTTAAGTTGTTTGGTGTTCTAGTACGGATGGGGAGAAGGGCTGTAAAGCAAATATACAACCTTGACTGTCCACAAAGGAGAGAAAAAGAAAAAAATACACAGGCATGAAAAAGAATAGTAAACAAAAATTAGAAGTATTTTTGTTTCAGACCTGAAAGGATTAAAATGTTTTCTTAAGGATTTCTTGATTGTGAATATTTGACCTCAATTTGTGATTTCTGACTGAGGTTTCATGCTTAGAAAAATCATCATTTAGCTAAACTAATTGTGTGCTTGTGGTAATAGCCATATTTGTGCATCCATTTCTAGAATTTAGAAGTAATAAATTTACTTAATAATTTTTACTTTCACCTTAATGCTAGTATGGTGAGCATAAACTCAAAATATCTTAATGTTTATTTTTTCCTCTCTGTTGTTTTGGTCAGTAGGAGCTTTGGAGTCCTTTTGTCTTTGTGCAAGTTTTTTGTTCTTTCCTTGGAGTTTTTGTTTTGTTTTTTTTAAGAATGTATCTAGTAACTTCTAATTCATTGTCACATCATGGTGAAAGATTGGCTATTTTGGATTTAAATGTCTTTTTTTTTTTTTTTTATCCTGGTAAAACAAGATAATGATCATTTGGGTTTGAAAAGTAGCTTTTTGTACTGAATGTGAAAACTAATGTTTAATTTTTAGTCAGCCTATTTAAAAAAAAGTATTTCATTAATAACTGATGGAAAAATATTATTTGTAATGATATGATAAGAATATTTTTTAAATTTGAAAATATGGAAACGTTTAAAAAATTTTCATTCTCTTCATCTATTTTTAGTCAGTTTCTGCAATTTTCATGGAATTAAGAAATAGTGAAAATATTTTGACAGAACAATTTTTTTAGCAATTTAATTTAAATTCTAAGAGCTTTAAATGGCAAACATTGTAAAAATTCAGTTTTCGATCTTCACATTCATGTGAATCTCCTGTAGAACTGACATTTCTAATGACACAAATTGTTGTCCCTTCTATCTTTCTAAAATAGTAATTACCTGTGTCTTCAAGATAGAGGTCAAACTGGGCCAGAACAGGCTAATTGGTTAAAAACTGACAGGAAAGGAGACAGATGGACCCATAATGATATGGAACCACATCTCCTCACCAAATGTATCTACAGCAGATTTTCTCTGGCTTAATTCTGTTTCTTCCTTCACTTTATGGAAAGATACTGTAGTAATTTTTGATGGACTATACTTGAGATGGACCATCAATTCTCAGATCCATATACACCGAAAAGTTTAAACAAATCTTGCAGATTTTTGAGTTTTAACTTGCAAAGTAAATGAGTGCACCTTCACGTTCATTTTTCAGTCCCAAATCTGCAATCTGATCTCTGTAGAATAAAAACATGTTTTTGTTTTTTTTTTCTTCAGAAAACGATTGTCATTTAGTATTAACAGTGCATTTCACTAACAAACAATTTGCAACGTGACTTTATTGACATTCCCCGTGCTTTTTAAATGTAATTGGTACAGTCCAGCAAACTGAAGTGTAACACCCCAAAATGAGGTCGGAAAGTCTAAACTCTCTTACCAGGCTGAGAGTGCTAGTTTTTTCTGCAAAACACTTTCCTACCTACCTTTAGAGTGCTGGGCATCCTTTCAAGACAGTTAACAGCCATTGTGTTTGCAAATGTAGCAACTACTGAAGTATGTGTGGAAAACAGCATTACCCAGTGTTTAATGTTGATGGAAGCTTTTACTGCCTTGGAGGGAAAAGGTACTTATTTTCATTTCTGTCGCATCTAATAAGCTGAATAGTCCAGTCCTTCAATGGCAATATTCATACAGTATCTCTATTATACTCTGTTCCCAGTATTCACAAAATTTGAAAGAACTGTATGTTTTTAAGAGCTTTGCCCTCTACTAAATCAGGCCAAAATAGGCTAGTTGGCTAAAAACTAACAAGAAAGGAGACAAATTGGCACTTGCACATATACAGGCATGAAAAAACATTATGATTTCTTAAGGAAGGTGGGCTAAATGTAGCAGAAACCTTCACACCCCAAACACAGCTTTGCCCCTCTAAACATTCTCCGCTTCTCCTCTCCTTTTTCAAAGCATTGCAAGGAGATGTGTGATAAGTAAAGACAAGCTTCATCTAACTGTTTAGTAAAGCTCCTGGGGAAAGCCTAGCAAAATATGCTTTCATAAATAAAACAGAGGTAATTAAGAACTCCTTGAAAAACTAGCACAGGGGAAGATGGGGAAAAAATACCATGTAATATGGATGTGGTTAGCAGAGGCATATTTCTAGCTGAAATGAGGCAGATACCTTACTGGGAGCTGGATTCATCCGTTCTTTTCATGTTGGGTAGTATCCTATTAAACAAATGATGCCATTAAATTTGATTGAATTGGCAATAATAATGGCAGAAGGATAAGACCTTCCCTAAGTAACTTGCAGCTAAAAATGCAATAAATGTATGATAAATTTATAGAGAAGGATACTGTGTGATTATAAGAAATGACAATTTTAATGCATATGTTTATTTTTCAAGTCAAAAGCAATGGATTACATAAGAAATACGAAGGGGGTTGTGGTTACCTATAATATAGTAGGGAGATTGAGTACATTTCCTAAACTGGGTTTTATGTGGCATAGTTAGTAAAGGAAAGCAAAACTGGATTTGAGAGCAGGTTGTCTTGGAAGTTAATAACTAGATGTGTAGTCTGTGCCAATGGGCATTTAGACAAAGGTCTAAATTAATGCCGTTACTATCTGCTGTGTGATCGTCTCTGAGAAGGCAGTGTGGCTTGAACCCATTTCCAAGTGGTCACCCGAGAGTGGCATAACTCTTATAGATGTATTTGAGAAGTGGTCTCATTTGTCTGAATGTGGCACATTAAGAGAAGCTGTTAAGTCTCTGGATGAATATGCCTGTCACAGGAATGAGGTAGTTTAGATATATTTTAAAATTGCATTAGGGGAAAAAAAAAACCAAAACAAAACAACCAGCATTGGGGGCTTTAGAAAGGCTGTCTTTTGGGCTTCGAGTGGGTGAAGGTACTAGGAGATGTCAAGCATAGAGGAGGGAGGGGTTCTCAGATTATGTAAGAGACAGATTATGTAATGACTTGTATCCATCTCACCTGTCGGGAAAATACCACACATTTGGAAAAAAATGTGAAGAAAAAAGCTGCAGATACTTTGTCTATTGCAGAAAATCTTTGTGCTTGCTATGTTGTGTAAATACCTACTGTGTTAGTCTCCTTTGGCATACTGGCACACACTTACTTCTTCCAGTTGTGCTAACAAAATCAGTCATGATGAGGACGGCTTCACCTTCAAACAGGGCTAAGTTACTCTTCCTCAGCTTACATCCTAGCAGGCTCCTGAGTAGAGAGGAGTCACAAAGTCTGTAGACTTAGGAGGACTGCATGCTGTCCAGTATTGAGACTTTCTGAGGTTTGGAATGCTGATCAGCTCTGTGATTTTAATCCAAGAGCATCTCTGACTTCTGTTTAAGTTTTCTGCTGCTGCTTTTTTCTGAAACGTTTTATTCAGGCATAGCATTAGACAAGCCTAGCTGCCGTATTGACTTTTGTTCTTGGTAGGAAGCCTGCACAGACACAATACTGGTCCGTAGGAGGTGTACTTTCGAGTGACAGTTTCTCCTGCAGCATTTGGCAGAGTCTCAGTAGCAGCTGAGCTGGCATTACCCAAGCTTACGCTTTTCTTCTAGTTTAGATACAGGAGAGAGACCTATAGGACTGATGAAGGCCAGTTTTCTACTGAAATGTATTTGCTCCTGTATTATGTAAAGCAAAGTTTTGTTATAAAAAGATCTGTGGCTGTTGGCTTGTGAAGTGAGAATTCTAGGTAAGGAACAAAAGGAGAAACTATTCAAACATTAAAAACGAGACAGTTGTAGCAGTTCTGGCTGTGGTATATGATATAAGGAAGTGCAGAACTGAAGTTTTGTCTTGATGTAGAATCCTCCCAAATTACTGTCCCTATTTGCTTAACTGTCCACACAAAGAACAGCTATTAGGCATTGCAGAATTTACATACATGCATGACAACTAAAACTATTCTTAGAGCATTTCTAAGACCTTTGGGCTGTGGAAGAGCAACATGGAATGCTGCTGGAATGACCAAAGAACTGTTGAGGCCCCATGTATGAGGTGGGCTGTCTTGTCCATATGGTGCTGAGCCATCCATTTAATTCAGACAAATACTGTCTATTCGCATTTCATTTAATCAAATGTATTTGTTAAAATCCCTTGTTTTGAAAATCCATCTGTATTTTCTTTCACAGTTTTGGTATTTCTAATCATATCTTATAGTCATATTCTGCAATTTTTCAGCTCCAAAGCGCTGGCAAGTTTCACGATTTCACCAAGACCCCTAGGTGGCATTTCAAACCGGCTGTTAAAGGAATAGTATATGGCACAAGTGAGGAAAACTAAACTCGTATAATCTGTTGCCTTTACACAATCTGCTTGCTGAATTAATTTCACTGACTAGCAGCAGGTGAAAGGAAGTTGTGAACATTGGAAAGGTTTGGTTAAATGACAAGCCTTAACTCTATTTTTTGATATAATGATCAGGTTTCAAATCTGCCCATTATATCTGGAGCCTGTGCTGTATACTGGGGAGATGGGAGGCAAGTCCAATTCCATTTGCTTTAGGGATTTGGGGGGGACATGGCAAAAGAAGTTGTGTTATCATAAGCATTAGTCGCCTGACACAAATTTTTAGTTGCACCTCAGATCTCCCTGATGTGTTAACCACTTTGTTGTTGTTGCTGAGAGCTGTTTGTATCAGGCTACCAAACTGGATTCCACAACTAAGAGCCATACACATCACTTGTCCTAAATATTATCCTTTTGTATCTGCCAGAAGCTAAATACATTCCAGACATGTGTATTTACATATGATAAAAGGTTATAATCATCTCTCAACACCTTTCCGTGCTTAAAACACTTGCTACTGTGTTCACTCATATTGCTGCCAAATTCCATGCCTCCTAACTGAGCTGCCTTGAAATATGCTACTGAATATTGCCATTTCTATAGAGAAAGATGTGCCTTGAAAAATTGAATTTTATACCCAGTTTCAGGGAAATGCAAGGAAGTAAGAATCTATGTTATCTCTTCATCATGTTTCCTCATCATGCAGTTAGTGCGTAGACTTGATTTATCCTGAAAGGTGGCATGAGCTTGGCCTGTTATAATTAGCTTTAGGTAGATTTTAAATGAGCTTGATGACATCATATCTGGCTACTTCTGCCTTTCATATATTTCTGAGGCATCTTGAGTACTCACTGTGCTGAATGTGTGATTTGTAGTTTATTAGCGTGGTTTCTATATTTAGTGGTTTAGAGTCGCTCTTTACTGGAATACACGCTGACTTTACTTATTGATCCTGAGGAGACAAACTTCTAGGACATTTTGTCATTATTTGGTACTGGAACCTTATTGTTCACTTCTTTTGCTAGCCTAGTGACAATCATCAGTCTTCCTCTGTATCGTTCATACAGCTAGCTGTTTGTTTTGTCATGTGCAAATCTGTGATTTTTTTTTTTAAAAAGCCTTGTTTTCTACTTACACTGACAAATTTGTAATCCGTTACATTCCTTTAACCTAAGACCACTTCATATTTTTGATATAGGAAGTATTGAACTTGCATAGAACCTCAGATAAAATGTGGTTTTTATTTGTGCCTTGTAAGAAGCTTACGTATTCTTTGCCAACATCTGGCAACGCAGCAGCATGGGTGAAACCGAATGAAAGTTGCTTTTAGCTACAAATTGTGTTTGCTTCAGTGCCTAACAGTGTGCTTTTACACAGTGGTCTCTCTACAGATCAGGCTTTCTTCCCTGGGTAGGATAGAGGCAGTAAATACTATTGCTGTGAGGGAAGGATGAAGAGAAAACTGCAAATGGAGTCTGAAGAAGTGCTTTCAATAGAAATAAATCTTTATTGCAAATTATTGGATTTTTCTTTTTTTTTTTCCCCATTTGTTACTGATAATGTTGATTGTTACTCCTTTTGCTATAGATTTTTATTGAGTGGGGCATTGTTCTCTTGTTTGCCTCAGTCTTTTTGAAATTGAACCAATTCAACACATCATAGGTAATTTTAACAATATTTCTTCTAGTTTTCTTTTCTCTTTTCTAGATTATTTTACTTTTTTATTTGCCTTAAAATGCAGTATCTGTAACTGGATGCGGTGTATCAGCTCAGGTCAACTGGAGTGAAATAATTCTGCTAGACTTCCTATGCTTTATATAAAATATCCTGGAGCCAACATTAATTGTTTATCCTATTTGAAGGTAACTCTGGTATATGTTCTGTCTTCCCTCCAGTCCCATTTTTTATACAATGCTTTTTCTTGAGTACTATCTCAACCAGATTTTCTCAGTGCTATTTTCAGCTTTTCTTGAAAATCTTTTTTCTCCTGAATTTAAGTGTGCTTGGCTAATCGGAAAAGTGTGGCAGAATTTTTAAACAGATTCTTCCATTCAACTGTGGTTCTCTTGAAATGCAATTAAGTAACAAATGTTACAGAAACTTATGCATAAAAATTTTAGTGACTATCCACAGTACTTATGCACCGTGGATTAGGTAGTTTTGATGTCACTAACCCTTATTCTGACATGTATTTCAGATGTTTTAAAATTTTTCTGGGTGAATTATTAGCAGGAATCACCAGATTTCAGAAATATTTGTTATGGGAATCAGCTTTTCATAGTTACTTTTTTTGGCTAGTCAAAATTAGTATTTCTTCCTTTCCCCACTGCCTTTTCCTGGTCCATTAGAAATCACCAAGAGAGAAAAATCTCTCTTCTCTGATGCTGAAACTAAGGCCCCATTCAAATCCCATGATAAATCACTAGCAAGTGTTTCATTAACTTTCATGAAAGTTATTTTAGAGTGAGATCAGTTTTCTCTGTTAAACGGCAGTAGGATTATTTCTCTAAATTTGGGGCTTGAACTATATTTGGGTCTGATCCTGTATTTGTTTTTATTCAAGATTCTAACTGAAGTCAATTACATTTATTGTTACTATATTATGGACTTGGGGATTTTTTCCAGTTTGACAATCTTTTCTGTTTGACAGTTAATTTATGTGTTATCAATAAATACCTCTTGATGCTATGCTCTTTTGCACTACCTAAAATTAGTAATATTTTAAAATTCGAAAGACATACTTCTTTTTTGTATGAACAAAAGGCTTGCTTGTATCATAAATTCAAACATGTTTATGAGGTTCATTTGCTTGTCCTTCTTTTGTGGTGGGATAAGAATTATATGTGTGTGAACTTTGGGCAGCAGAATGAGTGTCCCCCTGACTTCCAATACAAATAGATACCGCTCCTTTTCTTTCATCTTTAAACGGGAAAGATCACACTGTGAACTCATTTACTTACTAATTGAGCAAATATGACAAGATAGAATTTTAAAGCATGATAAATGAGACTGTGACCGTGTGTGCTCCTTTGCTTGTTTATTCAGCCACTGGCAGCAGAATAATCAATTAAAGCCTCCCCAGGGGTGCATTTAGTCTGCTAAAAGCTCCACTGGGGAATATATTGTTTCACAAGCTGTCTAGGGTTTCTCATCTAGCCTTTTTAGAAGCTCTGGGTTTCTGTGAAGCTGAAGCTTTGCAAGGATCCTACCCAAGCTGCTTTTTGGCAGAGGTCAATGGAGTTAACTGTTTTGCATTATTTTTATAAATTAGGCCTCTACACCTGTTTATGTGCAAAGCTCTTCCTCAGAAAGCTGTTTTCCCATTTTCCTCTTTATTTTCCATCGAAGAAAAAAATGGCTTTGTCCTCAGGGAGAAGGAACAAATGAATTTTTCACTCATTCCAATTATCTCTTTTAAGTCAGTGACATTTAAAAAGTTGTATTTTCTAGAACCATACTACTAGGATATTCCACACTGCATGTTAACCTGGGTAACAAAACATTGCAGTAAATATGTTAACTATGGCTGTATTACATAAAAAACCAGAAGGAAATGATTTTGTCATTTGTAATCAAGTGTGAAAGAGACACTGTGACAAACTGGGTTTCACAGTGAAAAAGCAGAGAGTTCTTATTTTAATTTGTGGTTATATAATCATGTTAAATGAAGATCAGTCTTCAGTGCTAGCTAGTTTTGAACAGAACTTGTTGGTTGTAAATCACTTCTGTCTATACTGTCTGGCAGATATTTAAGACAAGGTGCACACAGCACTAGAAAATTCTACAGTAGTTTACAAGTCTTCTTCACTTACTTCCAACCGTGTTTCAAGGATTCAGTGGTACCAGCCATAATTTCAGAGCTATGGAGGTCAATATTTACAACATTAGTTTTCTTTGAGTCACTAACTTGACCTTTATTTTAATATGAAATGAAAAGGGGAAGAATAATTTTTAGTGGTTAAGAAATGTGGGAAAATACTACTTCTGTTCATGTAAGAGTAATCTGATTCTACTTTTCAATAAAGCAGCTATGTTAGGGACTGTATTTTGTCAACTCTCAAAAAACATTTAATTAAATGATCTTTCATAACTTTTTTATTTGTTCTCTGTGAAGCCAAAGAAGCTGGTTTTGATGAGATTAAGACATGTGCTGTAATTATTTTTATTGTTCAGCATCCTACACCAAATTTTACTGGAATTCATAAAGTGAAAAGCCATCTTTCATAAGTTTTGTTTATAAAGTATTCTATGCCTCCAGCATAAAGTATTTTCTCTTGCTATCTGATACATTGCGAGAGTACTGAGACGCCTAAACTAGTATTGAGTGAACTTAAATGGTATGACGTATTCATGGCAACAATGATCCAAGAAAATACTGAAATATTTTCAGTTATTTCAGTGTTCTTGTAAGGTATATTTTTCATATACCTTATGTAAGTATAGTAGTAAGGTAATATTTTTCATAGATTTATGGCTTAGGAAATGAATAGTTAAACTGTGCAAAACTGATCTTAAGTGAGTTCCTAAACCTTTCTCTGCAGGGATTAGTTCTTGGTATTCGTCTGCACATCCACAGTATTTTTAGTGTGTGTATGGATTAGCAATGAACACAAATTTCATGATTAAGTTCAACCAAGCGTTTTCTAGAAACTGTTAATGCAACAGTAAAGGCAGATACAAGGGTTTTAAGCATAGATCTATCAAGGACGATATTTGTGAGTTGCTGTATGCTCACTCCTGATTTACATGGGTTTTGCCTTGTCTGTCTCAGTAGTCCTGTTCCTCTCAGATTTCATTAATATTTCTGTCACAGCTGTGGAAAAATTTTAGTTAGACCCATATGCTGAGTGGTAGCTTCCATGAAGAACATTTCATGCTAATTTTTGCCAGTAGTGACTTTGTTTCTGGAATGTGCCTTAGACTTGTAATTACTTCTGCAGTCTTAGTTCAAAAAGCTCTTGATATAATCTCTCTGCTCCTTTTTCATCTTTTTCATCCTACTCCTCTCTCCTTCCAGTTGAAGTCAACTATGATGTACTTCCTAAAAAGTCCTACAGCTGACTTGTATGTATCTGAAGCCAGGCCATCTCAGCAGGACCCCTAAATTATTGTCTTGGTATTTCTGTGCGTTTTCAGTTTTTAGAATGAGAGAGACCAGGGGAAAGAGGGGAAAGTAAAACCTAACAAAAAAAAATACAGAAGAAAAATTTGTCAGTTATGAAGCTACAGATGAGCCAGAAGAAGCGACTTTTAAGCAGCTAAACAAAGACAAAGGCCTAGAGGATTGCCAAAATGCAATTATTGCATCTATTTAGTGTCATCAAGAAACATCAGAGGAGCTTCAAAAATGGTTTGTCTGAGCAGGTTCTGAAAAGAAATACATTGTTTATTTACAGACAAATTCTTATTTCATTTTCTAATTATTACTACTGCTTGATTTGCAGAACTGAAGCTTCTGCCATTTGATCCCTCTTTTAGTTTATCACCAAATTAATTTCTGTCCATTTGTATCTATGAAGCATGTGGCCTAGTCAAAAAACCACAAAGACATCTACTTTAAATCTCAGAAGTATGAAGTAAGTTCCAAACATTTATATAAAATAATGAGATAAAGAACTGAAAATAGGAAAGTGGCAGATTTCTAGAACCTGAACAGCTTTTTTTGCAAATTGGCTATTTATGGTAAAACTCATAGCCAAATGTTCTTCCCCGATGCCTCGCTAAACTGTGTCATGTTACTGGAAGTCTAAAAATCTGTCTCCACTACACATTGCATACGTTGTAACTGCTTGTTTGCAGTCTGGTAGGTGCACAGAGGCTTTTTCTGTTGTAGCCTGCTGCTGTGAATAAAAAAACTGAGTGATTTGAGCAGGGTAGAAATGTTTGTAAAATAGCAGTGGATGGAACTTTTTAAGAACCACAGGGAGCTGGTATAAAGGTAGAAGAGTTGCCCAGGACCATGGGTGTTTTCTGTCTTTCTAGGTGGAGCTGGGGCCTTCTCCAGGTGTGGTTTCCTGCCTTGTTTAATCTAAGTGTGCTCTTGAGGTGCTTGGGATGAGCCAAAGGAACTGATCCAGTCTACAAGTAACTTGGAAAGAATTTTAAAACAGCAGAAAAAAATAGTTTTCAGTTGAATCAGTGCCCTGTGTGAAACCCCAGATTCTGCTCAGTGTGCCCAGTACCAGGTCTAGTGCCAGCGCAAGGGAGGGAGAGAAAATCCCTACTGTCTTTCCCATCCTCTTTTGCAACAGTCTGTAATTAGGTCAGTTTAACTGTAAAGCTGCAGCCTGGGCTGGAAAAAATCAGTAAATTCTCCTCCTTGATAAGGGTTTCTTTCTCACTATCTAGTCTGCTCGTTTTCCTGAAGGTCTTGCAGACAATACATAGATTTTTTGATTGTCTTGTGTCAGCAGCAGGGTCTAGCTTGCAGGGAAAGCATGCTAAAGGCTAAGTCCCCCTTCCTCGGTCCTTGCCTGCCTGCCTACTTCCCTTCCATGCTCCAAGCCTCCTCCTGCTGCTCATTAGCACCTTTCTCCTCACTTCTGGACTCCTATCAGCTCTTTAGGATTTATTCCTGCATCTCACTGCTGCTATAGTTTGCAGTTAGAAGTATTACTGTCATCAGGGAGCTCGGAGAGTACCTTTGCATCTGCAATTGCTTTTGGAAGCTGAGATAGTTAAGAACAAACAAGCAAACCAATCCAAAACAGAGAAAGTTTATTTTTTGTCATGCTGAAATGGAAACACTTCATCAGCTGGATGAATTGAATCAGAGTGGGTAACTGGGTAGTTCAGACACTGAATTGGGACATTGGTGATAAACTTATATCCCAACTCTGCCTAATTTGAAAATAACAGATTTAATAGAAAAGACCCAATAACCAAAGCCACCCAACAGTCTGTCTCTAGCTACCTCTCTCAGGAAGGGCTCAGGACTTAAGAGTTGATTTTGTAAGAAATGTTTAGAACAGTGTCCCAGGCACAGGGAAAATATCTAAATAGTCTGTCTTCACCCTTCCCTAGAACAAAAATGGCATCAAAGCCTCACCAGTGTTTTGTAGGAGCTGAATACAAATTCCTTCAGAAGAAGGGAATCATTAGCAGTACTTACTGTGGTTACCTAAGGGAGCCCTCTTAAAGCACCAAGGCATAGTAAATCTTTTGGGGTTTCTCCTGTTTCACCACAGTAGCCTGCTGGCTAGTGAGTGTTGGTTCTCTTGCATGAAGTACTGTTTGTTATCCTGTGTTTTCCTGGCAGGAGGAATAGTCTTGAAATTGTGGGAGTTTTGCTTATCTTAAAGATGTTTTTTTTCTTTTTTTTTTTTTTTTTTCTAGTCTGTGTTTTCAGATAGTGATATCTATCTGACAGCTGCTGTGGAGGCAAGTTACTCATATGAGTTTATGGAAATACCATTGATTAACATTAGCCACTATATGAGCAAGGGGATCACAGTCTAGTTCTTAAGCTTTGTTTTTTCTTCTTCATAACAATTTATAGCACATTTAAAGGAGACATTAACCCTGGCTAATTCTAGACCTGGTTGAATCCTTCACAACAAATCATTTACTCTAGACTTTATTTGCTGATCTTGCAATGTAGGGGTGAAGATCCTAACGCTGTATTAATAAAATTTTAATTTATGTTTTTTTCAGTATTGTTGATCAATAATGTAATTGTTCTTTCTTGATGTTTAGTTCTGAATATAAAAAATGAGAGATGTTTTTCATTAGTGTTAGATGGATGAGTCGTGGGAGAAGCTGAGTTTTCTGACTGCTCGGGTAGGTAGCCATTTCTGACTTGCATACAGATATGAAATGGTTTCAAAGAATAAGTTTGTGACTCAGGCCAGGAAAGCGTAATCACTCATAAATAAATGGAAGCAGACAGAATAAGGGTTGTTACATTAGTAATAAGGAATCATTTTTAAGAGACTGTTCTGGAAAATCTGCACAATTTGGGCAGTCCTACTTATTGCAATGGGCCATAGATTGCATCTATGCGTAGAGCTTCCATACAGAAGATTTGTTCAGGGATCACTGCAAGCAGGATGAATTCCTACTGCACCATTGACAGGGCACACATCCTTTCAGCTAATCTTTAAATTATGCACCTCTTTGAAATTATGTTATTATAATGATGCAATATAAACCTCATGAGAACATCTTTCTGAGCAAAATTCTCTCAGATTTTTTTACTTAATAGTTTGGCTTGCTCAGAGACCCTGAACATGTGGCCCCTTTGTGTAGTTGGCTGATAAGAACTGTTATGCTGCCTGTTTTAAGAGGAACACTGCATCATTCCATTTTATATTTTTAATCTCCAAATAATTTAAAAAGCCAATTAGAGTCATCCCTGTATTTTGAAAGACTCTTGCTTTGACGTAAGAATTGCTTAACGTACTACCCTTGCTTCTCTGAACAGCGATGTTAAGTCGCTTGAAGGCTGTATGTTATTTGGAAGACCATATGCTTTTGATTAACATGAAGTGTAACGTATTAGAGCTCTTCTGAAGTTTGGACCTGCTTCTGTTTTATTTCACTGAAGCTGACTGGAGAATCTAGTCAAGCCAAGAAATTTTTTTTCCCCATGCACCAGCTGATCTGGCAAATCTAGCTGCATTAGAGCGCTTAGTAAATGAAAGCACTGGTGGGTTATGGGCTATGCATTAATGCAGATATATTAAAAATCTTCTAAAGATGTTGGCAGAATTCTCATATTGCTAAATGAAATACAAATTAAGGTTTAATTGCTAAATCGAAATCTCTTCTGTATCATAAAGCTTTTCCTTTTCTGTGACTGTTGTAAGAGAAGTACTAGCATAGCATATTAAATTAACGTTTCTTCTAGAAGTCACAATGGTACTATATAAGTAACGCTGCTCAAAAAAGATCTTGTAGAAGCTGATAGAAAAATATTTAAAAGCTTTGCAGCAGAAGGTTTAATTATGACCTGTCTAACATGCCTGGGCAGGAAATGAATGCCCTTCAGTTCCTTCAATGTCCTGAACAGTTTCACACCACGGGGAGATTATTTCTCTCAGCACTGTGTTTAAGGCTGAAGAGTGGGCAGGCATGGCTAGGAAGAGGGTGGAAGGTCTCCATCTCATCGACTCCTGAGACAGTGGACAGCACAAAAACGATCTACACCACGTACTAAAAGGAAGAGATGCAGATTGGTGCAGGAAGTCCAATCCTCTCCCTATGAGAGGGTATTTGGGTCTCTGGTACCCATGGACATGTAGAATTTCTCCAAATCTGCACACGATGTGCAGCTTTTAGACATTTAGGGTATAGCTTTAAACTTAAATCAGTTTGTTAAATTTTCCCTAAGGCCCTGTTCAAGGAAACAGTGATTAGAGTGAAGATGGTGGCTGTGAAGGGTTAGTTTTGGAAAGAACGAGTCTATCACTTGTTTTTGCCGGTCTTTTTTAGAACAGATTTAAAGATCCTTTTTTTTTTTTTTTTTTTCTTTGAAGTGTATGTGTGACACACTACACACAACTTTTGTTTAGATTTATAAAACTGGAGTTCTTTAGTGAATCTCTAAGGCTTTTGTTCCTCATCTTGATTAACACAGTGCCCTTCCAGAGAAGAAACTGCTACAAGGTAGAAGCAGGAAACAGCCACCGTACCTGTGTTTCAGAGAAGTATTTAACAGTGCTATATTAAACTGCAGAACTAGTCATCTGTTTTTTTTTCTTTTCTTTTAATCCCTTTATGTTTCCAAAAGTGCTTGGATTTTTCCTTTCTACTCCTTCCCTCTACCCACACTCTGAACTTTCCTCTCACTTCTACTTTAAAAGCTCATCAGCAGGGACACACTGTACAAACCCAGAAGCTGGCTTTGAGGTCATGGACCTTGGGCCCCATGCGTGGATCGACGGGGAAGATCGAAGGGGAAAAGTAAGAAGAGCTGCCTTCTGAATCAGGCACAGGCAGCTTGTTTTTGGGGGAGGGGTGCATTAACAAACAGAAGCAGAGTTTCCTTGGGGGTCTTTTTAGCAGGGTATCCCCCTGCCTGTCTCCTTCCTCCTTTGGTGAGCTCTTACTTCAGTCTTCCTTGGGGGCACCCACTTACATACAGAATTCCCTTTGCCTAGGAAAAGGGTGGGTTCATAGATGTTCACTGCCTGGAAACTGGCTTTCTCAAAAGAAACTTTAAAAGTCTATTTGTGTTAGGTGTCTGCCATAGTGTCAGCTATCAAATAGCTATTGGAGTGTGATGAATAAGGGCTGAGAGAATTTTGAAGGTAGGGGAGCAGTGACAGTGAAAGAAAAACAATGTGTCTATTTTAAGCTTGAATAGCAATTTGGGATTTGTGTAATTATGGTGTTCAAGTGGCAAAATAACACCACTCCAGGAATTAATTTTACCTTGAAATAACAGAAGTGAGTTGGAGGAAGTTGTTAGTGAAATGGCTGGAGCTACCTTTTTCACAGAACCACATCAAAAAATGTTAAATTCCAATATTTAAAGAAGTACATCTTGATGCCCAGTTCTGTTATCCGTTAAAAATCACATCTGAGAGGTACAAACTTGAGAGTCTAGAAAGCTGGATTTTATTCTCTGTGTGACAATTTCGATTTTTACATTTTTCAAGTCCATCTCTCCACGGTGGATATAACATCAGAGGTTTCTAGATTGTTAATTAAGAACTAGGTGTAAAGCTCTCCCAGCTGTTATTGGAGTCCTACATAAAGTTTCAGTTGCGAGGTGTGATTTTTCTTTACAAAAGTCTCCTTAACTGTTTGTCAAGACACAGTAACTGTCCATTTACCTTTCACTACATCAGTTCTTATTATTGTTCCTCCCTACTGTTTCATAAATGGACATTGGGTCTACTCGTCCTTGTGTTCAAGACTTCTTAATAACAACCTGTGTCACTTGTCCTGTCTTCCTTTCTTCGGACACTGATGAGGTTTCAAAGCATTAGATGGCATGAAGCAGTGATTAGTTCACTAATTTTATCCTTGAATTTCTTTTAAATTTGTGGATGAATTCTGACTAATCCTGATGAGTTCTTACAGTTTACTTTTTCAATTTATTCTGCAATTAAATGTAATTTCATTTTTGGTCAGATATTCAGCTGCATTGTCCTTTCATTTATGGAAACTTCCCAGAGATTTTCTGCATTAAATGTGCAAAAAGAATAATCTACTTTTTGTATAATCACTGTGTCTTCTGTGGATAGTCTGCCTTGATGATCTTTGACAAGACTTTGACAGCCTTCCTGCTCTTAAGAAGGTGTGTTATAGTTGTGTTGTTGAAACTTGCTCTTTTTGTTGCTGAAACAACTCTTCTGTGGCCTGTCATATTGTTTTTTTACGTCTAACCATGACTTACATTCCTTTCTGTTATACTGATATGTATATGCCATGATTTTTTTTGGACACTTGTTTCTAATACCCTCTCTTAACTACTGTTTAAACACAATGGAGCTTTTTGCTGCTAGTCTTTCAGCAGTTTTTTTGAGGTGGGTGGTATATGCTTACTCTCACCTTCTACTGTGCTATGCTTACCTTAACCTTCATGTACTTGCAAATACTTAACCTTTTGATATTTTGTTTTAATAAACTTTCATTTTCAGTTAGGTCAGCTTTTAAAATCAAGTGCTGAATCTAAATGTATCAGGGTCTTCTTACAGACTGTCTTTTTGATACTAGTATTCTGCATGAGTTCCTCAGCAATTGCAGTCATTTTAATGAGAAAAGAATGTTTGTGCCGTTATGCACACTGGCTAGTGGAAGAATAAGCCCCCAAACAATTTGCTCTAGAAACTTGACCAAATAATTTCCTAAAATAATCTTAAATGTTATAGACAATAATGTATCATGGAGAGAATAATGCAAGAAAATATTTAGTCTTATTATTGCAATGAGAAAAGCTTTGTAATGAAATAGGATTTTGAAACACGGTAAATTTTGGACTCATATGGCAATCGTGTTCCCTCCTTTCGCTCGCCACCAGATGCTGCTTTACAAGTACGTAACTTTTTACATGCAAGCAGAGAACAGCTGATTTATTACAGAGATAAGAGAATATTTGACCTTCTAGGGGGCTGTAAGGACAACATTAGCACAAATAAATCTAATCTAATTATCTGTTCTGATAACAGCAGGCAGATGAACTAACAATATTCCATAATACACTGAAATTTCTGTAACCTAGTCGCAAATGTTTTTTTCATTTAAATTTTGTTTGCTTCCATTGATTACAAAAAGAAAAAACGAAACCCTGCTCTGTTGGCACCTGCAAGATAGATAGTGCTCTTTTTTTGTGAATAAAGGTCTGCATTTTATTGACTACAAAAATTGCAGTATTTCTAATTTTGCATAAGACATCTAGTTTCTCTGTCAACAGGTGTCTTGTAATGGCTTTCTATTGAAAAGGTATGCCTTTTCTGAATATATATCTAAAATATTTGAAGTACATTAAGAATTAACACTATACAGACCTGTAAGGGGAAAATATATATGAACAATGTTCAAACCAAAGCTAAACTCTTAAATCCTGTTTAAGCCACCTAAAGAGAAATTGCCTATGGAGATCTTAAAAAAAAAACCAAAACAAAACCCAACAAACCAACCCAAAACAAAAAAAAAAAAACAAACCACAAACAAACAACCCAACCTATTAAAGTAATTGTCCAAATATTACTTTAATAACATCCATCACCTCATTCAATTTGATGTCATTAAGCAGGAATGTTCATACCACTAAGATTATACTGTGTCTAAATTAGATGGATCGATGATAAGAGACTTCATTCATGATTTAGGGATCAGGTTTTCTCCTGTGCAGTTAGGTGTGGTTGCCAGTCCTTTCCTCTCACACATACCTCAAACCAGCAAAATACCTCTGGTATAGAAGTCAAGGTGCTCGTGTCATCAGCACACAGGCCTATATCTTTTCATATGGACTAGCATTCAAAAGAAGTTCTGTTTGGGTTATAGTGCCATGAAGATACCTGGAGATATCATTTAATGGTATTTAATTATTGTCATTAATAGGCAGTGGCTCCTGGTTTTATATATAAGATGTATAAAAATATGTTTACTGAGAATGTGTTAATCTATGGTGTATCTGTTTGTGGCATAAAGAAGGCAAATTATCTTTTTAGTGAAAAGTAGCTCAGATGAGACAGTATTAGTTTTTGTAAGATGGTGTTTTAATAGGATAGCCAAAAATGTGACTGATCTCAATATGTGTTTTATAAACAAGTAATTTATATAATATTATTTTTTCTTCTCTTTTTACTCCAGTATGCAGGCATTCATGCATGGATCGTTAGAATAATAGACACTACTTGAAATAAATATGCCTTTATCTGAACATTGGCTATGCTTGTAAACTTGCATGCTATTTGTGTCTAGTATTACATACACTTCTATTTGCCAACTGTAAAATAAATAGATTTTAATTCTTGTCATTTGCATGCTTCTGCATTGTACGTCAATAAGACGCTAATCAAATTTAATTCTACACCCATTACTGAATGGTAGTTTTTAACATAATAAGTCTTGATTTTTATATTCATGTCACTGATTTCCAAAGGGAAAGTGAAAGAACTGTTGGCTGAATTCACTCTACAGAATGGTAGCTTTGTAAAAAACTTTTCTAGATTTAATCCAGTGCATACGAATGAAGATAACAACTGTATCTTTACACTCTGTTAAGCCTTAGTGCTTTGTAATATGTCTAGCCTGATACAAGCACATCCTGTTGGAAACTAGGACTAAGTATAATTAAATCAGAAAACAAATAAATTAAGGGTAACATTAAGGGTAACATTATGGGGCTGACCTGAACTCACAAAAAAAAATAAATTCAGAACCGCTGCTGGACAGTCCTCCTTATGTGTTTCCTGGGAGAGGGTATGGTAGGTACTCAAAATATTGCACATAGCTGCTTTTTATCAGTCTCCTAAGTGTCAAGTAGATGTGGTATAAATGGGGGCTAACTACTGCATTCTTTTGGTGCTTAAAAGTAGCACAAACCCAGAAAACTTTTTTTATATTTTTTTTTTTTTCTAGAACAGCTTTACCACCACAACAGCTAATCAGTACTGTCTGACAGGGTAAAGAAGAGCACATTGACAGAATTTATTCGGACTCTCAGAAAGCCTTTGCTAGAGTTCCTCCTAAGAGGCTGTTCAGGAAACTAAATATTCCTGAGGTGAAAGGGGAACTACTCTTATGGGGTAGGAACTGCCTGGAGACAGAAAACAAAGAAAAGAATGAAGTGTCAGTTTTCCACGTGGCAAAAGGTTAACAGCAGGGAGCCCTCAGGTATTCAGGTTAGATTCATGTGGTACAATCTGAAGTCTCTGTGAAAGGAAAAATGGCAAAATGTGCAGATAATCCACATTTGTTCAGGTCTGTCAAACCTAGGAAGTGCAACCAGAACCTTCCAGAAGCCAGCAAAGCTAGATGAATAAGCACTACCGTACCAAGCAAAATGAGTTGACAAATGTAACGTAATGGCTGTTGGTAATGGTAGGAAAAATTTGAACTATAAACATCTGCTGTTAGTATTTAAGCAAAGTGTTAGCAGTGAAAAAAGAGTATCTGATGTCCTTCTGGACACTGTGTTCAAAAGGCTTGCTCAGAGTACAGCGATAACTTAAACGGGCATGTGATGGACTAAAAAATGCACTGAAAATTAATAAATGCCTCTGTGTAAATAG
The DNA here is from genome assembly GCF_965140245.1 of Athene noctua. NCBI lineage: Eukaryota > Metazoa > Chordata > Aves > Strigiformes > Strigidae > Athene > Athene noctua. The sequence continues at coordinate 6,239,249 of NC_134057.1, forward strand.
TTCACCTTTTCTCTTGAGTCTATGTTCAATTCTAATTATGTATTATCAAGGAAGATTAGTTGAAACAGAAATGGTTTGGAGCTTGCTGAGCAAAATGTTTGATTCAAGGGATTGGGAATTTATTTTAAAATGGCCTATTAAAATCTTTTTATTCACAGTTCATAATTCATCTGTAGAATTTGTTGCCAGAACCCAGTGATGTTAAGGTTTCGGTAGAATTTCTGTGTAAACAAGATTCAATTTCTAAATGTATAATGGGAACACTTACAAGTATGTTATTTAAAATTAAAAGTATGATACATGATCTGCATGCCTGGAGGGATAATATGTTAAGAGCTAAGACAGTAGCATCTTTTTCTCTAACTATTGTAACTTTTTTTTTTTTGTAAATATGTGCTTCTACCTGACACATGCAGGTTACAGTTAGAAAGCCTGCTAGGCAAGTTCCAAGTGTGATTGCGATATCCTTAAGTGAGGAGAAAGCACAAATAGTTAAATGCCCTGTATATAAATTCCTTCAATTACAATTTTCTGTATTTCTGCAAATGCATCTTTGAATTTAAGGTAGATTATTGTATCATGTATCATCGTGATCTGAACTTTTTAAACAGTCACAATGGAATTAAAGAAAACAATTTTCGTGTTGATAGTTGTTTCAGTTAGATTCTGAGTTTCTCTAGAGCCATAATCTCATTAGGTTTCCAACTCCTTTGTAATGCTAATGTGACCAATGGAAGGTGGATCAGAATTTTCTATTTATAAACCACAGTTTATATGTCCTTCTCACCTGCCATCATGTTTTTCAGGAAGGGATGGAGAAAAGCAGCAGTTGGTAGTTTGTAGCTGGACCCCGTTTAGGAATGTAGGAGAACCCTCCTGCGCTGCTGCTGCTGCTGTAGAGGGTGGGTAGCATGTTCCCTGGCCTAGTCCGTGTCCTTCTGGATAATGCCCTGTTCTTTCTGCATGGGCAAACTTGGCCCTTTGTGCTCAGCACGTGTTGCTGTATTATACTATTTCTTAATTTCATTTTTTTAAGGGACTATTTCATACCAGTTTTTGGACACCTCTTACTACATACAGAAACGAATTAGTGGTGAATCATAACACTGACATGGTCACTGCCAGGATAGATCACAGATTGCCTTTATTTAAGCGGGATTTCATTAGTTTAACATAGACAGGTGTACTTCAATGCTACTTATTGGTACTAATATAAAGACTAGGATCAAAATGGGCTATTTTTTAACAGAAAACCTGGATCTTTTGGAATTGATAACTGTAACGTCAGGGTGCTCTTACTAAGTCATGTTGGATAGGACAGATAGTAAAAATCAATATACGGAGGTTAGCAATGAAACTGAATTTTGTCTGGCACTATAAATACAAAGTTATTATTTCCACTGTTAATAAAAAAAGTTTATTAATACTAGATTACTAGATGATAAATACAAAATCTGACTTTAGCAGTTTTCTCAATGTATAGAAAGTATTCATCTGAATAGACATTCCCAGTAATAATTTTACAATAATCAGACTGTACACGGATCTCTAAGCAGTCAGATCATGAGCTGCTTTAGAAAGAATAGCCATAATTTACAAAGTGGAATGAGTTTTTTTTAAAACAAAAAAAATCAAACTCTGGATTTATTATGGTGGTCAAAATTGCTGGAACGGATATTGTGAGAGTTTCACTTTGTTTATTGTATTGGAAGATATACAATATTTCCAATGCAGTGTTGTTTTGCTGTCAAACATTGTTTCCTTAAAGTTTGGTAGTCCACCATCATCTGTTTTATATTTATCAGTGTAGGAGGAAAGCCTGACAAATCACAACAGGTCTTACGTGATTTCTGTGGTGATTCTAAATTCTGAGTGATTTTATTTTATGGGTTGACAAGCTATAGATCTTCAAGCAACACTTCTAAAAGTGTGCTATTATGGGATTAAGGTTATATCTTAATTAAAAAATTCTGTACCTTTCTAAATTCAGATGGTAGTGTCTGGAGTGACTCCCTCGCTGCTACATAATACTTCATTCTCACTTCATCTGACTCATGTCTCCTACCCAATCTCCACTTTCTTTGTAAGAAATAACAATAAAATAGTATTAATGAAAAACTTTTAAAAATGGAGTAAGGCTATAGAAGGAACAATATATCATTTTCCCTGTATAAAATGAGCTTATGTTAATTTGACAAGCAAAGATGTGAACAGCACTGCTGCTTAAGTAGGGGCTGGACAGTAGCTAAAATGAAGATGTAATTTTTACTGTGTATGTTGGGGTGAAGGCAATTCCCATGAGGGTTTCCTGAACTGCAGCTAAAAGCTACACAGTTTAGGAGATGCAGACTCCCTTGCACATTGAAAGCTGTTTGGCACATCTGAGAGTGAGAACATACCTGCCTTTGGGAAAAACACATGAATTTGCTCTGATGGTTGCGAGGCACCCATCACTCAGTGTGATGGGTGTTCTTTACACCCATCTCACAAAGGGATAACTTTGAAAAAGCTCTTAAAATGCAGTGAGGAGTAGCCCTTTTCCCAAGTACTGATAATGTACGATATTTATTTGAGTATCAGTTTTAACATATAAACAGAAATGGAAATCTACTCTGGATTTAATCGACTTGATTAAACAAAGTTATCCTGAGTTGTCGCACGGATCTAACAGGCAGAGGACTGGTGGTTGGAGGCTGAGCATCTGCTCTCAGTGCTGCTGTAGCCTGTAAGGAAACCAGATCAGGTGTTTTTTCTGTACAAATGGCATTAATAATGTCTTGTAAAGTGTTTTAAGATTCTCTAATGAAAGGTGCCTCAATATTTTTGTTGTTAAGATTACTTTAAGGAGTGACATTTATTTCTAATTGCAACTAATTACTTCTATTATGAAGCAGTTGGGGATGAATTTTATAATCTTTTAATTTATTAACTGATACCTGACTTGATGAGCTGTCTATTTTCAGTTTGAAATTCCGGGGAAATTAAGGGGGTGTTTTTATATTTGATACTAAAACTATGAGTAAGAAAAATACTTGCCAGATTAAGTTTTATTTCTGTATACACCAAGCAAAGAAACAAAAGAGATGTAGCCCTCTTGTTGAGGGTGTAATTTAGAAGAAATCTTTACATCCTTATCCGATCGCTTCCCAAAACATAAACAAAAATGAAGGTTAGCACACAGAGATCACAACAGATATTTGGCTCGCCGGGGGACTGACTTGATTTGGAAAAGTGGAAGTAATTTGGTGCTTTGTGGCCTCCTTTGGTTTGGGAGGAATTGTGGGCTGGTGGGCAGCAGCACACGGCAGAACGTTGCCTGTGCCTCTTGCAGAGCCTTCCCACCTGGAGTATTAGGCACAGGAAAGACAGGGATATAAAAAGATTTACAGAATCTATTACTGAAAGCCATCAGCCTGTAAAACTCAGAAACGAAAAGACGACCCTTATTACAGTATGTGGTGGCTCTAGATTCCTCTCCCTGAGGAGGATCTGGGACATGACATAAAGGGTATTACCAGCTGTTTTCTACCTGCGGGTCAGGATGGCCTGAACCCTCTGACTCCGATTTCTAGGAGACATGAAGAATCAATGGTGCCATCTTCCTTTCCACTGAACAGACTGGCCTGCTCGCCCTCTCCTACACCTGTCATGTATAATAGGAGCTAACGAATAATATTTAATCAATCAAGCCTTTGAAAAACAGAATGCAAAAGGCTGTTTATGATGAAATCATACTTTCACTGCAGTGCCTTGTACAGTCATAATGAATTTTCTAAATCTTAAACCAAAGGACTCTAACTTTCAGAAGGGACTGTAGTTTCACCAGGAATAATGTTGCATGTCTCATTAGTGTAACACATCTCTGTGAAGACCTGTATAAAGTGTAGGCCATTCGTGGTTTCTGGGTCTACTCCTCAACAACAGTAGCGTGATGTTTCAGGTTCTCCAGCCTGGTCCTGATGCTGTACAGAAGTGTGTGTATGCTATGGAAAGCGTACCCTTCCACTGCTATACATTGTTTTGAAACGAGAAGGTGGTGTGTTAGGCTGCTTCGCCCTTGTTCCTCCCCCCTCTCAGTGGCTGTGCTGAAAAGCTGATACTGAGACAAGTGGATTTGTTGCAGCATCACAAGTCATGCTTATTTAGTGAGGAAATTGTTAAATGCTAAGGCCTCTTGTCAGCATGATACCACTGTCCTACTTTCATACAGCTGATTTACACACTGCAACATATGACAGTCTTCTGTAAAATTCAGCTAACCTTTTGGAATGTTTTGATGTGTGAATTAGTTATGAAGGTTAAACTTCCTGAAACACCCACAAAGTCCTCATGCCAGCGCATTCTTAGTAAGCTCTGTCTTTGAGTTTTGTGGGACACTTATCCTTTGGAAAATTCTTAACTTGTCTTGAGGTCCAGTGGACCAATCTGAGTTGAAGGAGAGAATGAGGGTATAAGAGTGATTTCCTGCTTCTTAATAGCAGTAGAGTTTTCTCATACAGATGGCAAAAATGAAGAATGTGCTGTCCTAGCCATCCTTCCAGCCCTGCTTCATCCAGTCCACTGACAAGAAATTCAGGGTTGGAAAGATAGTTGGGTGTTGCCTACTCAACATGACTTCTCAGGGAGGTCTGGGGACTTACTGAACCGGCCACCCAGGAGCCGTTTCTTTGGCACAGATTGTGCTGCAAAGTTAGTGGAAATTTTACAGGGTTCTTAATGAAGATTTGAGAATCAGTCTCCCTCATCTATTTGAACTTAAAACTCTGTCACATTTACTCTAAGTAGGGAGAAAAACTTTAAATGCCTTCAAATAGATTTTGCAGTGGGGCTGGGGGAGATGACCAGAGGTCCCAGGAAAAGAGCTTTTCTAATTTGTGCTACACATTTGCTTCTTTGCTCTATTTTACTTCAGTTTCAACTCTGCAGCCTGAAGGCTGCAAGCCTGAAATTAAACTCCTAAAATTACAAAAGCTTAAAATAAAGTGAAGGTTAATGGTCACTGGCTTCTTTCCCACAGGCTCTGCAAGCTTTGATTTCTGGAACATTAATAGAATAGGAAAGCATAATGCTATTGCTGTTATATATTGTTCTTCTTATAGTCAGTGTTACTACTGTCAAGCAAAACAGCACTTCCTAAAAAATAACACGGGAGCTGACAGTTAACCTGAGAAAGATAATGCTGCTGTTGAAGACCCTGGAAAGTGTACTGTTTTGTCCATTAAACAAACTCTTAAACAGAATGAAACCAGCAGAAGAGGGATGTGCAGTGATTCTTCACTGATCTATGTTGCTTCGGTAGCATAAAAAGAATGTAAAGGTATTTATAAAGGTAATCAGACTGCCCTGAACACCTATTCAGTAGGGTTTTGCCAATAAGGGGCCCTTTTGCAGACTACACTGTGGAGGTCTACTTGAATTCACCCATTAGAAAGGAAAATATGGGTTAGAGAAGAGCTTCTTTTCAGTCATTTTTGGTAGCTCATGGGACAGATGAAAGTAAAGCAGATGAGACCTAATATATAATCTTTCTCTGACGGATACAGAAGTTTGTCAATTTAGTGGAGACTTCCAGTACTGCTTGGAAAAGATGCACAGGCAAAGCCATTCAAGGTAGTTGTGTAGAGATCCTGAGTCAGAGGTTTGGAATAGGGGAACATTTTGGAGTACTGTCAGATATGATTCACGTTAGCTCTGGGTGAATGACCAACTGGTCCAACATGTGAAGGCACTGAGTCAGCTACAGCCAGAACTGAAATTGAACTGAAGATGTTTAATTTTCAGGTATCCACATGTTTTACCATTATTGACTAAATGAACCTTGTAATTATCACAGTGATTTTTACAACGTATAAACAGAAATAGGGAGGGGCTGTGTTTTCAAGTTTCTACTAGTTTTGAGTGGTTGACTTTGAGGCATTCCTTTATTCCAGGCTATTTTCTAAACAGTTTAATGCCTATACATTTTCAAAGATAATATTCCTTTGCAAATCCCCTTCTTTCTCTTATTTACCATGCACCACTGTAGTGTTAGCAAATGCTATATAGCAGGTGGATTTCCACTTTCAATCCTGTTCCATCTACTGCCTGGCACAGGTTTTCTATTAGCTTTTACAGTTCTTCCAGTTACCCTCCCCCTTCAAAGCTGTTAATGTATTCTCCTCAAGTCATTCAAAAAAATTGGACTTACAGATTTATGCTGGAAAGAACATGCAATAGTGTTGTTTGTTTTTTCTTTGTGTTGGGATGCAGAGAAATGGAAGAGGAAGTATTAAATTGTATAAAACAGGCGTTAAATTGAGTGGAAGTGCAGGTAAAGGGCACAAGCTACAGATATTCCGAAGGGATGTCTATGAAAATGAGCATTTTATTTGAAACCTTTTAAAAAGGGAAAGACTCCTTGTTCCAGAGCAGAGATTGGAAATCTTTGATTAAATCCTGAAACAGCCCTATTAAACAGACGCAAAGTATTCTGTGGTACTGAGAAAAAAGGGATCATGGGTTATTCAGCTGCAGCTCTAAGAGAGCCTGTTATAACCATGCATTTTAATTAACCAGATCAGCTGAAGAAATGTTGTCTATATACTGCAGCATAGCTGTCCGCCTTGAAATCTATCCTATCGATAAACAGAGGACTTCTATTTGCAAAGGCCTTTTTAAGTACTTAAAAAAAATGCATTGGGGAGAGATAGATTAATAATTAAGCTAGCGTAGAATTAACTTTAGGCAAATCTGCTTGCTTTTTGTAGTGCAGGGACGTGTCCTATCTGTCATAGCCATATAGTGCCCCAGTAAAGCATTGAGATAAAAAATTCAATTCTTTGTAACTAATCAGCATACTGTAACAGCAAGGCCCATAATTTTAGATAACTTTTGTTTTTTCATGCATAACAATTTTTGAACATTATGTTAATTTTCACTTTAAATTGATAGGATAGGGTTCCTACTGAAGGTACAAATATTCAAAACTGCTTTATAATATGGATCACTTCACTGTATCTCATTTTACATGGTATTTGATCAATGAGTCTTCTCTACTGGGAGGAAGTAATTTAAAAAGTGTTCTGAAAATGTCTATTGTTTCTTATTTGCCGAAAGCTTGACTGCTGTTGGAGCTGAGTTTGTAAACAAGACTTTGCATGGGCAGAACTTGTTAAACTTGGTAGAAATTCAAGGGCATCTGTTATATGTAGTCCTTAGATTCCCTCTTTATTTCTGGGAAATAGATAATCAAAGGAGAAGAGGAGCCCAGACTGGAAGAAAGAAAGGGATTGGAGTGGAAGAGAGAAATCTGAAAAAGAAATAAAAATATAATGATACTTTTCCTTTCTATGGGAAGTAACCCTGATCTAGGGAAGTTCTGCAATTGAGAAATCCTCTTATTAACTTTTGTTAAGGTTATAAACTCATACAGAAAATCCTGCAGTCTACAAGAGGGATGACAATTCATAAACCCTGATGTGAAATGTGTACATTTCAGAGAACAGGGATATGTTCCTCTGACTCTCATGTCTCCCTACCACCTTGCTGTAGTAGTTCACCTGTAGTTCTTTAAGCCTCTTTCTAGTCTCTTCTGAACTAATTCAAATAGAGGATCTATCCAAAATCATTATAAAAATGTATAAGCCCAGGCATGCTGTGCAGCCTCCATTAGCATTCATATTACTTATTTGAAAAATCAAAATGCTGGCCAGTTTGCTTAAAATACAGTTTCCTCTCCCCTACTTCATCAGTATCACCCATATTACTTAAAAGGCAGATTCTTCTATTTTGATTCTGAGGCAGAGGTACCTGCCAGGTGAACGTTGTCATCGGTTTTGGACAACCATGCTGCTTGGATGGCTGAGGAAAGATTTGGGAATATGGAATAATTTCTCAAATAAGCTGCTGCGACTGCGCAAAAAAAAGCTATCAAATATTTATAGCAAGCTCTGCATGGAAGGGGTCTCAAAGTCTGAATCAACAGCAGATCACGGCTGGTTAGTGTCCCACTAGCTATTCTGGGGCCCTCTGGGTTAGGGAGGAAGGTAATTTCTCTTGGAACTGACTGTCAATACCCAAATATGTATACAAGCACATTCACAAACGAAAAAGGTTATTTTGGTATCTTTCTCTGTTGATATTGGAGTGTTGACATCGATATGGGACACTTTCTTAAGTATATGAACTAGGTGGAAATAATGAGTACTTGTAGTAAATTCTCACTGCAGAGTCTGTGTGTAGGAGCATTTTCTTTTCATCATCTCATTAATGAGTTTGAGCCATTAACAGTTTAGAGTGCTGAATAAGGATTTGCATTTAATTGAAGTCTTCTGTTCTTAGCTGACAAAATGTATTTTACACACTTGATGGATGTAATTAGTGTGATGAGGCTTTAAAAGCAATTGCCTTTGTTTAAATTTAGAGTTTGCCTTTTCAGTTTATATATGAAGCCAAAGCATACGTATCAGTAGTTCTGTGGCTTTGGAAAAATGCATTTTATTATTATTACCGATATATAGGTGTTTCTAATTTATGATACCGATACAGCCCAAATAACAGCATGCTTTCAGATCTAAGAATGCAATCTATTATGTTATGATTTCAGATTATTTTATGCTGCTAAAAGAGATCTCTTAACACATCAGAATTTACCATTATATGCTATGGCTACAGACAAACCCGTATCCTTTGGATAGCAAAGAATTGTGCATAATTGTTTAAGTTACTATGCTTTATTAAGCTTTTGTAACAACAAACCTCTGTGAATCCTTATGGATGCAAACTAAGAGCAACTGCATACTGCTCACAGTCACTTTCCCCCCTACAATGTTGTTGCCTTCAGCTCGGCCTGATAGGCAATAACTTCTCTTTTTAAAAGATTTCAAGCTTTGTCCTAAGAAAAGCCATATACAAAAATTAATTTAAAAAGTAAGAAAAAGTTGAGACGTCATAGCTGTGTGCTGCAGGCTTCCTTAAGCTGTAAAATAAACACTGGATGTAAGCTCAAACTCTCAGTGAGAAGAACATGGTTACTGGCGACTACATGCAGACTGCCTCTCAAAATTTATTACTTCCCCTGTGGCAAATAGTTTATTTTTGACATACATATTTTAAAAATAGGAAGCCACTTATGCAAAATGCGGAGGGTATAAAGATTCAATATGCAGGATTCTGATTTAGAACGTTAGAAATTTTTCACCCCATATTCTCTGTGAATGTGAATTATTCACTAAGAAAAATGAAAAGCTATTTTTGAGTTGCCAGCATCAGTGGGGATGAATAGAAATATGCTGTCTGGCATCATGTATGTCTGAAGTAAATCTGTTCTTTAATGAAGGACAAGTTCCTGGCTAGTCATTGGAGCTTCTGAACTCATATAATAATACTGCTAGTTTTTGCTGCAGGCCTACATTTTGTATCAGCAGTGTAGCCTGGAAACTGTTGTTAAGGATAAATGAAAGTAGAGAAAACTAAACATTTAGTCCCAAACGTACAGAGAATGTTTGTGATAAGTACAATTAGCCTTAGGAAAAGTTCCCACTGAAGGGTTTCCATCCCTGTGTGTTGTGATCCTTTGCTGGAAGATGGGTAGTAGATATATTGCACTGTGAGTCACAGGTGTAATATCACATGAAATTAATTTTTGAATTGGAAAGTGCTATCCTATGCTGTGCATATGTATTCTGGATAGTACAGTGTGATTCAGAAGAAGCTGGCTGGTACAAAGTAATGTAGGATGAAGCCTGCACTGTTTTGAGGATATGACTCATTACAGATGGCTGGAAGGCTAATACTGTGATATGAAAGCAGTAGTGCACTACTAACAAAACTGTGATGTGCTGGAATGATTATTTGATGTTATTTTTGAAGTGGAAAAGATGATCCTTTTCTCAAACTTCAGCTAAATATTTTTGTATAAGATTACTGTGATAGTTATTAGAGAGAAATATGGGGAATAAGCTCAGCTGGTTAAAAAAACAGAGTCCAGAATCTGTAGGTGTTTTTTAACTGAACCATAGGTAGTTATTTTTCTGAGGTCAGTTAATTTTAATTGCATGCCAGGAATTAGTGGCAGTCCCTTCTGTAGTAGGTCAGAAGGCAATTTTCCAATATATACCCTTTTTCAATATGCATCCCACTCAATGTTAATAAGATACATCTGCCACCATCTGCGCATCACTGAGGTACAACTGCTTCCTTTTGCTTGCAAGAAAACCTGCAAAAGTCTCCGGGAGGGTAATTTTTTAGACTAGCTTCATGAGGATGGTCAGAGCACTTTGTAGACCTTAGAGTCGCATTCAAATTCCGGGCAGAAGGGGAGAATGTTCTGTCACAAAGGTTCACTATTGCAAGAAGTGGGTGGGATCTGGGTATTTAAATTCTCATTTGCAGCTTTGAAAATCTTTCCTATAATCTGTTTTCAAATAAACAGGATAATCAAGCAAGACACTAATTAAGATGAAGTCTAAAGTGGTTTTACGCTTGACTTCATTTTGCATTTTGCAAACTGTATTCCCTTTTTTACACTTTTATCATCTGTGGCTTTTGTACAACTTACCACAAGCCAAATAGATGCTTCTGCATAACGTGGTTTTTGTTTGTTTTGGTTTTTTTTTTTTTTAAGTCAAACAAGAAACAATGTATATACTATAACGTACATTCTGAAGTCTGTATTTTGGAATAAGCAATCCATTAATGATAGTTGTATTTTCAGTGGCTCAGCGATTGTATGACTAATGTATTATTATTGATTATTATCTACACTCTAGCAAAACACATGTTCAATCTTCATGTTTCCTTCATCTATGGCTACTTTTAACCTTGTGAGCAATGAAGGGAAGAATTACAAAGACAGTTAGGATGCCCAGCTTCCATTGGAGATGATATTTTGTACCTTTGAAAGTTTTGTGCTTGTTTTCTCCCCGAGTTACAGCTGAACCAAGGCAGGGATTGTAATCTCATTACATTAATTCGCAGCTGGTTTGTGAGTTTTGCAGCCTTTAAGGAAGTGGAAATCTAAGTGCCTGATTGAAAATCAGAACCATGAGTTCTGCAGCACCCATTATTATAGACACTAGTTATAGAATTGGTATTCAAGCATTCAGTAAGTTGTTCTTGGCCATAAAGGGCACATGTGAGACCTAACAACACAACTTATGATTTGCCATGAAGCACAAAATAGATGTCAGGAGAATATACTCAGCTAGAGTAATGTAAGTGTTACCAGTTAGCAGTATCTCATTATTTCTACAGATGTTGAAAATAATCATACAAGAAGCAACAAATAATAAGATGAACTATATTGTGATTATTTCCTTATCAGCTCAGTCCCACAGCTTCAGAAATAGGTGTCTTACAGAAGGTAAGAAGGTGTTTTCTCCCTCTTATTGTTAGGTGTGAAATAAAAGCTAGAGAAGTGTTTTCTTTGATGTTTAAAGATGCCCAGAATCAGACAGTAGCAATTAAAAAAAACCCAACCAACCAACCAAAAACAAAATACCCAGATGCTTAAAATACTTTTAAGAAATGCACAAACATTTATTTAGCATTCCAGTTTTGCTTTAGAATGTGATTTTTATCTCTTTCAAACCCAATTGCTTCACTTCTGGAAAAGCTGCGTGACCCTCCCTAACTTCTTACTAGCACTGTAAGCCATATGCAGCCCTTTTCCTGAGTCTTTTCTGTTTTCCATCTCTCAGTATAATTATGCACATGAACAGAAGTCCCTATAAAAAAGCAGGTTTTATATTGTTAGTACGACACACTATGGGATATAGTGCAGGTACAATACATGACAAGTATAGGAGGCACTGCTGGGTTTCAAGTGAGAGTAACTAATGAAGGCTGAGTTTGTGATGACAACTTCTGCAGGCTGCTGCCAATATCAATGTGTTTAATTGTTTTTTTTTCTTTCAGCATTAAGCAATTAGGTTCCTGAGAGACCTAGCTAGTTTTGTGAGTTTGAAGAAAAAAAGGATTTGCACACAGAACCGGGCAGATGATTTTCTCAATAGTGTAGTGAAGCAATAAACCTTGTAATGTATTTATGTTCTTGTTTGGAGTGTAAGTAGATGAGTAATTAGGATGTTTTATTTTCATATGTCCTTATGATGTATTAATAGAGTCTGGCTGCCACAAAACACTTTGAGAATTTGCAAGGTTGAACTGTTATTATGAATTCCTACATGATCTCAATGCTACTGCTCGTGTTGGAGTAATGGAAATTTAACACTTGGTCAAGAGTGTAAGCTGTGACACATGGTCAGGGTATGCATGACCACAGGTCATGGTCGCACAGGAAGGGAATGGTTTTAGTGGTTAAGACAACACAGGTGAGGGCTTTTTGGTAAACTCTTTTTCAAGATTACATCTCCAGTCATTCAGTTTCTTGGCAAGTAAAAGAGTTTGTGAGAAACAGTAAGAAACAATAAGTGAAGAATTAAATATTTTGTTTTGTTAGTTTAGTTGATTTCAGTAATGAAGAATCTTAAACTTGCAAGTTTTCACATAAATACAAAATATTTCCTGTAATAACATCAGTAAATTTCATTAAGCTGTTTAGAAATAAAAAGTTAATAAGCAGGTTTAATTGTCTTTTTGTCCCTTCTCAGTAAACAATGCTCATTCTTACATTATAATGCTAATGCTATGGTCACGATAGTCTAACAATATGAGCAAGACGAATTGTGGGGTGATGTGATTTCTGTGATGGGTTTGTCAAAAAAATACTGCCTATTACTTGCAAGTCTTTTTTCATTATTGCTTTTATGATGTTTGTGCTCGTTCTAAATGAGATTTGCAGTTTCTCTGGTAGGTAAAATGTTGGCCATCAACTCACAGCTAGCCATCCCAGAGTGTCTTGAATAAACTTCTTTATATTACTTTATCACTCCCTTGGTGATCTGTTCATAGCTGTTGAGCTCAGTCACTTTTTACTTGTTTGGTGTCCTACCACATTCCATTCACTGTTATGCCAAGAAATAGTTTGGCTATAATACCCTGAGAATCACATCAGAATCCTATTCTGTACTGCTGTGATAACATCCACTCTAGACAGCCTAGCTAGGAATAAAAATCGAGCCTACATATCATGGACTGATAGGTGACCTCCAAACATGCCCAAGTTTGTAAAAAGTTAGAAATACTCAATGTGGAGTGAAATGAGTTCTTGTGCATCTTAAGGGAAATGGAATATGTCTGTTATCAACAGAGACATAATCCTGATTTCACTGGCTGATGTCATTCCCTGTGATTTAAAATCACTGCCAGCAGTATTAGCATAGAGTTACTCTGAGGCCTAAATTAATTGCTGCAAAACATACCAGAAGTTGCTGCAAGCAACCTTTGTCCAAGCAAATATGCTGCTTATTCATGTCACTGCTGAGTTTCCAATAGTTTGGCTTTATCATTCCTTGTGAATTTGATCTTTCATAATTTGCTTCTTGTCTCTTTGGCACATGTTGTGGTTTTGAGATGAAGCTGTTACTTTAACTTGTTCACAGGTGGTAAGTGCCCTTCCTTTTGATATCTACTAATATCTTTCATTATTGTAAAAATAACCACAAAATTTTTATTAGTATATAAAATCTTCCGCTGTAACAAAGTTGAATGAGTTGTTTGTAGTCTGAGATTATTTTATAGTATCTTAAAGTCACCTAGTGGTGTTATAGAAGTAAGAAGTTTTGAATCGGTGGCCACAGATTTGTTACAGCTCCTGTCCTTGCCTACTTATTATATGCTTCTTGATTTTTACTGACAGCAGTGGCACTGGGTAGACTATTTCTTGCTAGGATTCATCCACTATTTTCTCCACTTACTCACTTCATTCAGGTTATGACTGCTCTACACAGATACCGTCCAATACTTTGTATGCTTAAAGGATTTGATGCTACCACCATGTGATACAGAAGAATGCAAAGTAAATAGGCAAGCACATCTCTGTGTGAATTGATACAGACAATAGATACCTGTGATTAAGCAAACTACCCACTGGATGTCACTATTGTTCCACAGAAATTCATCTAAGAGAATATTTATCTAGAGTTGAGTGGCTGACAGCAAAGACCATTAGCTTGCAGCAAACTGAAAATTTCTAATTGAGTTTGCAGGAATATTGTACATTTACGTTCATTTTGCAATTGAATTTTGTATCAAGGTTCACTATTTCATAATAACAATAAAAAAGAGCATTGCCAAACCTTGAGCTGTGATGACTGCAGACAGTGAGTAATGAAAATCTACCACCCAGTAGAAAAGCTTGCATTCATTATACTCAAGCCACTTGTTCTCATTATTATTCTCTTACTCTGCAATTGCTGGAGGTAATCTCAACACAGTGAATGAACATTACAAGTCTCCTTGAATTTGCTTAGTACATCAGTTATTTTCTCTTTCCAAAGATGTGCCTTCTGTGTTGTTTATTATTCTGAAATACCACTTTGGTATTCCAGGAGCTAGGTTGTTTAGTTGAAAGGCCAAGCAGTCCACTGGCTAGGAGGATGTCTTAGTGTGAGGAGACTGAATTATATTCCCAGTACTCAACTGGTGTGTGATTTCAAGCAAACTACCTCAAATCTATCATGTTTATTTTCCATCTGCTGTCTGTCATCTCAACATACCTTGTAAACATTTAATGTAAGAGATTGTTGGAATGTGTTTGTGCAGTGTCTAGCAGAGGAGGTCCTGAGTTCTTTTAAGATTTTTGGGGTGCTACAATAAAATGAAACAGTCCTGATTGGTGATTCCACCTCACATCTGTCCCAACATTGTTTGAATAAGTGTAGGCTGCAACACCAATAAAAATGACAATGGGTGTGGAAGCGTACTGCACCTTGTTTGTGGCTTGAAAAGCCCTGGTCTTTGAGTGGTAGCCCCAGAACACCATAGATGACTCAGGAAAAGGATTAGAAGTTGATTAAAAGAGCACAAAACCCACAACAAAACAAACCCCAGACACATTCAAAACACATTGTTGCTCTCCTAAACTTGGAATATGTAAGCCACATCAGATCCATTAAGAGATAGCCAGGTCATCAGAGGCACTCAATCACATCTCCTCCCTCAAGCTGGTGCTAAAATGCTTGTATGAAGGTTTAGGGGTTTGCAAGAGCCACCCCTGCTGCTGCCATCCTCTGAGGATCCCTCAGCATCACCCCAGCAAAGCTTTAACAGTTTTGTGAGCTACTGGCACCAAAATATCCAAAACTCGGGACAGAGTGGAATCAGAGTTCTACATACTTTCTGCCCAAGCTGTAGAGAAGCAAAGGAGAAATTTATCCTGGGGAATCTTTGAGGCTTTAACATTTCATTTGTATTTAGGAGAGGGGCAGGCATTCACAGGGACTGAAAACTGCTCAGCTAAGATTAGGTTGTTTCCTATAAGACTGTTGGAATTTGTGACTCTGGTGGCCTAGACACCCAAAATAAGTCACTTTTATAGTGTTTAATTTGACAGTGGTGAGACTTTAGTTCATGTAGTCTTTGCATAGATGAAAGCATGAACTTAAAAATGTTTCCTAAGCCAGGGCCACTAAAGTGGGATTTAACAACTCAGCTCACAGGCCTCAGGCTGTGCAAGAAGGTTCAAAAAGTAACACTGGGCATCTTTTTTGTGTAATCAGACAGTGCTTTCATTATCAATGACTACAGCAGCAATTACACATTCATCTGTTTGGTATGTGCTTGAAAATTCATGAAAGGTGAATCTGTAGTTTTTCAGGCAATAAAGGAATTAGCTGATCTGAGCTTGAATGTCTGTGCTGGAATATAGACATGCTGGATTTTCATTATTAGTTTTATTATTCATCTATGACTAATGACATACTGGCGTTATTTTCTTTCATGCCTATAATTAAATATTTTTCAAAAGGAGCTAGTGATAATTTTATAGGTGTTTCTTTCTGTGGGAGGTTGTGGATTGGTTCTTTCTGAGTATTGTTATTGTTAGAACAAGACATTAAAGAAATATAAAAGGAAACATATAAAGTCAAACTCAGTTATATATAACTAATTCACAATCACAGACCACTAAGAACTTTTAGAAGATGTCTTGAATATTTTCAAACAGCAAATATCCTAAATTAATAGTATGAAATTATTTTTTGACTGCAGTTAGCACTCCCAAAACTAAATAGCACAATTTTCTTTTATAGACATATACACATATGTGTGGGTAAGTGTATGTGTAGACATGAATGTATGTATGTTTTGGGCCAAATCTTTCTTGTTTTGGCTGTGCCTAATATTAGTCACCACTGCAGACATTATAGCCTGAAGAAGTACAGAGATGGTTCTTAACACGAAGTTTACAGCAAACTCAAATCCTTCGGTACAGAGATAACCAAGACCTGCTGGTAGAAAACTAAATCCTGTAACAGCTAAGTGTATTTTTAATAGCAACTTTCAAGGTGCAACTCGGGTTAAAAATCAGTCTGCTCAGTGCTACTAAAGCATCTCAAGAACTTGCATTATTAATTGTGTGGGATCTTCTCTGTACTCAGTAAAATGAGGTCTCATTGTAGGATTCAGTCTCAAGCCTCTACTCTCAGATATTTCCTCACTACAGTCCTTGAAAATGAGACTGGTTTTATTAGATGAAGAAAACCAACCCAAAATCCCTTCAAGTGTATTAGCTCTTTTTAAGAGATGCTTTCTAGCTTTGTTTTCATTGTATCTAGCATATTTCAAGGTGATTGGCTGTAATTAGCTTGCTTTTTTTTTTTTTTTTTCCCCAGTAAAAATTCAGAATATTCTGCTAAGGTTTTGCTTTTTCTAATCTGCTGCAGTGAAACTCCTTTGTAGAAGCATTCCCTCCCAAGTGATTGAAGACACGCAGTTTACTAAGCCAAATCAAGTTACAAATTAGAGATAATTAAATTGCTGACTTGCTTCTATATAGGTGCTGCTGTATTATTTCAGGAATGACGCCCCCCCACCCCCCCTTCATGATAATCAAAATAGGAGATATGATCTATTTGGAAATGTGGGGGATGTTATATTCTTCTGCAACCACAAAAATACATGACTTGAGAGAGGGCAGGGAGTAGCCAGGTTACAAATCTGTGTTTTGCCCAGAACCACTGATGAATGACTACACATAAAAAATGAATATCTGTGAATTCTTGTAATGTCATTAGGGTTTTGCTAAGAGAGAAAAATAATTTGCCGCTGATTTCTTTAAGGATTTTCAGATACACTCTTCTCATATCAGAGAGTAACTGATTTTCTCTGAAAGCTCTTTGCAGTTGTAGTATTTCTAAAATGTACACTGGTGGCTTTGTAAGTCAGGAAGCTTTATTTAGTTATTAGAGGGACAGTGTGCAAAACACATCACAAAACCCTAACAAGCCCAGCCCAGCAAATAAAAAGAAATAGAAGAAAATGACAGATTTAATGGTTTCCTCAGCTACATTAATGTCTTTGACAGTCTTGAAAAGAGAATTTCTAATGAGCGCTGAAACAAATGTGTGCAGGAAGTGGTCTTGCTTTTGCTACTGCACATTTGAGTTCCTCTAATTGCATCAATAAGGAATTTCTGCTCCTCATTTAATGAATGCCTTTTGACTGCTTTCTGAAAGGCAACTGGATGTAAGGGATAAACACTGGCACCTTTTGTATGAAGTCACATAACCAGGTTTCAATTAATAGTTATCAGCCCTAGAAACACTGTATTATAATGCAGTACAGTAAATACTATTGATTATTTTTATTTTTATTTTTTAATTAAGCCTATGTTTCCCTCTGCTTTGCTTCTGGTGTGATACCTCATGTCCTAAGACAGTGCTTTAACTCCCCACTGGCTTTTTATTCTATCTTGTCTTGGGCAGAAATCGGGTATTCTTTCAGAGCTGTTCCTGCATCATCTCTCTCCTCAGACAACTCAGAATTCATATGATGCTACAGTACCTGGGTCTTTAGTTTGTTCTTGGTGCAAAAAGTGAGTTTCAGAGCAAGGGCTGGGGTTGGGTTGGGTGAGGAAGTGGGGATGGGGTGGGGGGAGCTGAGTTTGATTTTTTTTTTCCCTCATTGTTGACATTTTTCTCCCTAAACAGAGGCACAGTTGCTGCAGGTGCAATGGATTACTTATGAAAGAAGTTTTCTATTTAAAAACAAGAGAGACTTTAATGAAATCAGTAGAGGGTTTGTACAATAGGTATTGTATTAAACCAGAGCTCAGGGTTCACATTGATTGTGGTATTTAAATTTCAATGAGTTGATTATGTATGAGAATAAAATGACCAGTATTATGAATGTACAAAAAAGAGACATGGAAGAGCTGTGCCAGAAAAGTGAGAAAAACGTTCCCTTTATAGTCCCTAGAGTTCAATAAAGCACCACTATTTCCCAGCTTTTAAAAGCTCTTTTATCACAATGGTTCATACCTCACATTCCCTGGAGCCTGATTTGTTATACGTGCAGGGTCCTGTTCCATTCAGCAGCATCTCACTGGTTTCAGTGTTGGTAGGTTTGTAATCTACATAAAATTCCTGTGTGCTTGGAGTCATTTGCTTCAGTGACTGTCTTTTCTTTTTCCTGTGCCTTCGCATGAGAGACCGCTGCTGCAGCTGCTTCATACTGGCTGGGTAACGCTTCCATGACACATAGATCACCAGCAGGATCACAAGCACAGACAAGAAAAGGGCCACGCTGCCTGCTATGATTTTATGGAAGGAGATGTGTTCTGTGTCGTGCTCAGGTTCGGAGCTCGATTCAGTGGCTCCAATAGTTGGGGGCAGAGGGGGCTTGCTGTCATGTTTAGGCCTGGTGAGTTTTGGTTTAAACGTTGGCTTTGGGAGAGCTCGTGCTAATTCAAACCTTTCCGTGGTACTTTTGCCACAGATGCTGTAGTTTTTCACTGCATCAATAACATTCACCCCTTGCAGCTCTTTGGGGCTGGCACAAATAATTGTATTTTCCCTCAGCCCTTTAAAACTTTTAAGCCAGTTTACCAGAGAGCAAATGTTTCTGCTGCATTCCCATATATTCCCAGCAAGGCTGATGTCATTGAGGGATATCCAGGAATCCAAAATTTCTTGACCAATAAATGTGAGCTTGTTTGAATCCAGGTTGAGGCGCTGTAAATTGGGCACACACTGAAAAACACTAGGTCCACTGAAAGCTTCTATTTCATTGCCAGATAAATCAAGTCTTTGTAATGAGCTCCAGGTCCAGGACATAGTTTGTCCTATCACACTTATTTTATTCCACTGTAAATAAAGGTTTTGAAGGCTGACTAGCCTTGGAAAAAGTGCCAGGTTGAGCTTAGAAAATTGATTGTGCTCCAGATGAAGCTCTTTCAGTCTGATCATGCCTGCAAAAACATTTCTTGCTAAACTTCGGATGCGATTATAACCCAGGTCCAACAGTTCAAGGTTCCTACAATCTTGAAATATTCGAACAGGGATGGTTCTTAGGGAATTGGACCGCAAATGTAAACTCAGCAGCTTCCTTAAGCCCCTGAACTGTTCAGATCCCAGAGACTGCAGCTGATTGTATGACAGATCCAAATTCCGGAGATTTGTCACAGGTCTGAAGGTATTATTAAGAAAATAGGAGATTCTGTTGGAACTCAAGATCAACTCTTTTAGTCTGCGTATTCCACTGAAAGCATTTTCGTCAATATTGCTGATGTGGTTATGGTCTAAATAGAGCCAGGTGAGTTGATTAAGACCTTTAAATTGATTGTATTTTAGTTTTTGGAGGCTGTTATATCGAAGGGACAAACCTAAACAACCAGCAGATATACTTGAGGGAATCTCCTGCAATTTCTGAGATTCACAATATACCATTTTGCCTTCACACCTACAGCCCTTAGGGCATCCTCGTTCAGCAGAAGAAAGCATTGTCAGTAATACAGTAGGGGCTATTACCAGAGCTACAGCTGATCCGCTCAGTAGCCTAATTACATTGAAACCTGGAAATAAAAACAACTTAGAAAAGTTATCCCCCCACACATCAGTCATTTCTTTCAGTCATGCTAAAATCTTTTATTTCAACAAGCATTTAAAAATCCCTAGCTCGACTCAACTACTTTTCACATTGTTTTCTTTACTCAGATTTTTTTTCTTTTTTTTAAAGAATACCTTTATATAAATACTGAAGAACAGTTGGGTAAAAGGTGTAACCCCTAAGCAATTTAACTGTAATAACAAATTACATCAAGGTAAGTCTATGGAGTAATTAAAGCACAGGCTATGCAGTGGCTATGAACTATACATTAGAAAAATAACATGAAAAACATACCCATCCTTTGTGTTGTTCAAAGGTCGTCCTTAGGTCTTTTGTTTTTTGCTTAGTGTGCCACAAGCATGGCAGCCCCTGTCAGCTGCACTGTAGTGAGTCAGGGCTCGCTGACACCCAGGAAGAAAAATTGGACCCCTTGGGAGATGGACCGATTTTGGAACATTATTCTTTGCCAGCCATGCAGAACACTCCAAGAATAAATCAATCCCAACACAGCATTCGCAGCAAAATGTCAAATTCTTCCTAGGTAATAGGATCTTCATGGATATTACGTTTTTGCATCTTTATAGTTAGGAACCTGGCTTTTAAAATTTCTCTTTATAGGAAAACATGTTAGGTTTCTCCAAGCACCATTTAGCTATCTGAATTCACACATCTGTATTCCATAGCCCAGCAGTTCCCTTACTTAGTACCCGATCCGGCTGGGAAGCTGCTTTGTAGCACAGAAGGTAGAATAAACCCGTACACCGAACAAGCTCTGCTCACTTCTGCATACTGTCATTCGGAGAGCTCCGTCCGACTGTTGCTTTGGTTTCGGGGAATGCAGTCTTATGTAAAGCTGCCCCCAGTGGTGAAGAATATTATGGGCATGTGCAGAAGTGTCTTCCTTTTATCTTGCAAATGAGTAAGCTCTGCTGGGAAAAGAGTGATTGTTCGGAGTGACTAATAGAAGCGGAATGGTCAGCTTCGATGTAAACTACTGAGGTGTGCTGAAATACCCAAATCCTCTTAGTCTCTTTTGCTGCTTGTTGAAAGCTGGTTTGCATCCTTGAACTTAAGAAAAAGAAAAGCTCAGCGTGCGCTGCTGAGACTTTTGTCTGAAGGGCTAACGTGACATTTGTAGGACATAGAAACAAATTTTTGGTCCTAAGGGTTTGTTGTGTGGTTTGTAGTTGTTGGGTTTTTTTTCTTACTGCACTAGACATGTGTTCACATGACCTCTTTGCAATAACTCACTGTTTTTCTAGAGAAGCATCAGCTCCCTCAGTGTGTCCCTTATCAAGCGTTTCAGTGGGGACACTATATTTTACAACATGAAAAATGTTTTGGAGCTGACATTTTGCCTTTTTGCTTTTTTATTCTCTGTTAAAAGGCACAGTGCCAGGAGGTTAGAAGAGAGTATTGTGCTCATTTATTTCCCAACTTGCTGTCACTTCGTTCCACAACACTAACACTTCAAACACAGGCTTCCGTAACGCTTACAACATAGGGACTAAACTGCTTGGCGTAGTTCCTTAATCAGGTGAATTATTTTTCCTGTAATTTATGACATAGGCAGGATTTTTTTGTGAAGGTACAATATGCAGAGTTTTTTCAGGTGCGTGACTCTGGGCAGTCCTTATATATCACATAAAGAGCCTTTTTCTCTTTCCTTACTCTTCGTTCCTGTCTGCTGTAGAGAAAGGACTGGTGCATCCTCTTATGTGGGCAGAGCAAAGGTAAGATGGCATTACAGCAAATGCACCACGCTGGCAGTCTTCCTTCACCAAGAAATATGCGATCAGAGATGATGGTGGGGAAGTGTGAAATCATGGCTCTTTGTCGTGCAAGAATAGGCTAGAGCCTGAAGAGAAGTGTGCTGCTTGTTAAGAGGAGTACAGATTACAGTCCCTCAAATGCAACCAGACAGCTCTGAGAACTGCTTTTTCCTTTCTGAGGCAGACGCCTTACCCCTTGGAATAATGTGCTTTGAATTTTCCCTTATTATTCACTGCTGTGAGCGTAGAAGAACTTAAAATGAGGCGAAACCTGAAATTTTCCACGCATTAAAATGCCACCATTGCCTAGTACTTAGTCTGTGAATGACTTCAGGTTTAGAGTAATCCCACTAGTATTAACACACCTATCTGTGGTGCCTAAATTAGGAGCACAGGCGCCCCTGGCAGACAACTATAAACATCTTTCATGTCAGGAGTCAGAAATACATACCTGCATCAAGGCACATCCTGTGAAAATTCTCCCCTTTGGGTCCGATTTGTGAAGAGGGAAAGGGTTAATTCCTCCATTAATCTCTGTGACTGTCAACTATCTCCCGTTCTCTACTACAGCTTGTTTCTGGCTCTTAAATCTGATCTATAGGGTTGAGGAGCCAGTGACAAACTGCAGGCTGCACTGGGAACTGTGGTAGTCTGGGGAGCTGTGCTGCTGGCAGGAGGGTCATGTACCAGTCCTCGTGTGCCTGTTACGGGTTTTCCATCACTGCCTTGGGGTCTCCCTGTACTTGATGGAGCAGGATTGGCAGCTTCAGAAGACAGTTCAGACCTTCTGTAAGGCAATTTGTCTCTTGGAACTGCTGCTCTTCCTCTGTTGACAGTAGAGGATGCCTGTGACAAGTAAACTCCTTTTTGAAATGGCTCACTTAAGTTCCTGAACTTAGATGGCATTAAATTAGGTCTGAATCTTCATCTGTTTCAAACACAGCATGTAAAGCTTCTTTCTCCTGAAGAGTTGGTGCTACTTAGCATATCATCTCAGATTGAGCCTTCTCCCCAAACCTTGCCTATCCTCTGGCTTTTCCTCTTTTGTCCTCTCTCCCTCCATCTTTGTTGTGGAGTTAACAAGTAAGTTCTCTGCCACCATGAGTCAGCAGAGCTTCAGCAGCTTTTCTAGGGTTTTAATAATTGCCAATATACTGGACAAATAGGAGGGAACAGCCTCTCTTTTACCATGAGTTATTTTCATTTTTCTGAAAGGGTTGAGGCATCAAGAGATGAACAGAGAGAGCATCAAATCTATGTTAATGGATTGCCAAATTCAATTTTCTTTACTGAGATCCTTTTTGAATTACACAAGCAGGAAAAGTGCCAGTGTCTGATAAACAGTTTTTTAAAATTACATTTCTGTATCTTCATACAGCTGAATGAGTTCTTTTCAAATTGTGGAAATAAAGCTGCTCCCAGTATGAAACATTTCATACCAAATTTCAGACCAATCTGGCCATATTATAAACTATGAAAAATAGAGAATTAAGTTGAAGCTGCATTTTAGTTAAGAAGATACCTTCTCTAAGTGGTTTAACCTTTGTCTTGGATCAACTACACCTTATATATCTGTGCAACCCCATTACATTACCGTTTAACTCATATAACCAGGATAAAAGAGCACGGGGCCAAACTGGCTAGCTTCTCTTATGGATAAGGCAGTTTCATTAGAACTAATACCACAACTCCCGAGTGCCTAAAATCCAGGAGTTTGTGGAAGGCTTGGTGCGTAATTACCTTGTCATCCATGTGAGTCTGTGTGTATTCATTCTGCAGGATAGTTTCTGTAGGCACAGGGCATTTTAATTTCAGCTCTCTGCACCATTGCTGGGCAGCCCTGCCTCCTGTCCTGGAACAGCAGTTCCCAGTCAGGAACAGGAGGTAAAAACTGCAAGTAACACAAGTCTCAATGACTTCACGCTGACTGAATATTAGTGCTCACAAATGATATTATTCCTTCTCTTCTGCCTGTGAAGACAGCACTTTATGCAGTTCTGCCAAGACAGGTGCTCTTAAGAGAAATATTTATTTGTGTACTCTTGCACACAGTCTGTGTTTTGGGATATGTCTTGGACATAAATGGAGATGCCACAGAACCTGGGAAGCTTATTAGTTTTGAGTTGTATGCCTCCATCATCACTCCAGTTTGTTTTTCTGGGCTGCTTCTGAGGAGAAAATGGCATACATGAGAAAATACCTTGACAAATGTGTTGCTAAATATGTCTTAACATTCATGTAGATGGAAAGCGATGTGTTGGGCGGAGCCTGTGATGAACACAGTGTTTTCTTCATCAGCACAACAGACAAATTAAATTCAAATACGTTTGGAAATTATGCACTATCCCAGGGTAGTGACAGCCCAGATTTTTCTCTTGGTACTAAACTTTCAGTAGGTTTTCTGCCTGGAAATTGTTCTAGATGGATTTCACTGCTCTCTGATTTTGCAGTAATTTCTTTAATTTCATTTTATGTTTGATTTTGGTTTTGTTTATGTAGCTAAATTTTAGCATATTTTCTTTTTCCATTCATTCTGGCTGTGGTCTCTGTACCTAGCTGCAACTTCCCTATGGAAAGATTAACATGAACTGCAGTCCGAATAGTAAAGGGTGAAACAAAAGATGACGTTCACTGTGAAAGCCTGTTCCTTCAGAGACCTGGTTTGGAACTGAAACATTTTGCAGAGGAAAGGGGAAATAGCAAATCTTGCACTGTTCAGGGTTATGAGAAGACACATGTAATGTCCAGGTACATCTGTTTGCTAAGTTCATTTGAGAAGGGGAGATGACAGTGTTATCAGGCTGAAGTGGAATGGAGATGAGGGGTGCAAGGAAGACACGTAAACTTCCGAAGCATAAGGAACCAGCAGTTACCAGGTCCTGGAGGGGTTTCACGTAAATCATCGGTCAGAAGTCTTCCCTTCTTCTGTCACTTGCTTCTCATCAGCCTTCTTCAGGATATTTCATGCTTACTCTTTAAAATGCAGTTCTCATTTAATGATGTTGTTACAAAAAAAGGAAATAATTAAAAACAAGTTTCCATTTCTGTTGCTCCCATAAAAAATCCATTCAGAAAAGCAGTATGATCCTTTCTAGCCACAGTGCACTGTGTTGTTAATGCACAAATTTCAGAATTTAGACTTCCGGATACAGCGTTTTTCTGTTCACAGATAGAGGAACCATAATTAAGCATTGCTGCACTGTGTTCTTTTTGGGCTTATGAAGTGACAACATATATCTTTCCCTTGACTTTGTTTCTCTACAAAGAAACTAGGAGTCAGCTGGGTTAGCAACAGTAGCTTGTTCTAAGTGGTATTGTAGTGTGCTATCACTGTATCATTAAGAGTAGATAAGTCTAATAAAATATGTTGGCAATTTTTAAGCCAGTGATTAAATAAACCTGCTGTTCCAGGAGGATCAGATTAGAGCTGGGGGAGTATAACTCCCAGTGTAAATATCAGAGTGTGGGAAGACAGAGGGAAACTCAGGATGCACGATTTGCCAAAGACAGATGTAAGGAAAGGGAAGTGTGGGAAAGCTAGGTTCAAGGAACATGCAGGCAAGGGAAATCGAGGCAACAAATGCTCTGAAGACACAGGGAAAGAAGACTGAGACTAGGGTCTTACCCCAGCAGTTTGTCAGGACTGACCTGAAGGACCATGGTGGTAAGTGATAGACTGGGGAGGTGGATAAGCGAAATATCCTCTTGCTCTCCTGTGAGGAACAATTAGCTTTACAAAGCCACCTCTGGTGAAAGGATCCCAAGTTACAAATTCTGTGATAAGCTGAAGGAACATCTGAAGCTTGAATAGGAGGCATGCTCCCTATCTAGGAGTCAGTAACCTCCGTAATATCCAAGTGCTTGTAGAGGACATTAGGGACATATCTGTCAATTTGTGTATACCCAGAGGATCTCCTCAGTGCTGTGGTTCACAGGGCAACACAGGCTATCGCTTTCCTTATGCACAGTGCACACTGTTGAATAATGAAGCTTTCCCAGCTGTACAATTTTGTTTAAATCTGTGCATTGTGGATAGGTCACAGGGGCCTCTAAGCTGTCTCAGGGTAGATAATGCTGCATAGAAGCCTACAACCTTTGTTCGTGGCATCCAGTGGTTAGGTTTTCTGCATCCTCTCATAACTCCTGTACCCTTAATGAGGCATTGGACACTCAGCTGTTCCCCAGTTGACTTCTTTTCCTATTATTTTGAAGCTGTTTGGGAGCTAGCTCAAAGAAATTAATTACATCTCACACATAGTGTTAGCTTCAACCTGCAGACCATGAAGGATACACACCACAAGTGCCCTGTAGCTGCAAAATGAAAGGCAGTCTTAGTGGCCTCTGCTCGTGATTCTGTCTATCTCTGTGAAGATGCCAGAGAGATTAGGTTAGAATAAACCCAGTCTTGTTGCAAATGCTCTTTTGTGGGCCAGGATGCCATTGCTGGAAGAGCGTCTACTGTGGTATTTTCCAGGCAGCATATTTGGGGTTTATCTAGCCTAAAGTATTCAGAAACTCTCATGTTTCCATGAAGTATGCTTGCCTATGAAGTATGATTTGTTTTCCTAGGGCTATCTGACTCTTCCACCTTGCTAGAACAATCCTGCATATGTATCGTGGCAGACTGTGACAGATGGCAGAGGTAATGAGCTTTCTGAGGAGCCATGTTAACATGGAGCTCTTTGAGAAAGGTTTTGTTCATGGAGAACTCTGTAACACTGGGACATCAGGCTGGAGGTGTTGTGTAACTGAAATCAAGTGAAGTTGCAGCCTGGTCCCAGCAGAGTGACACCCCTGGAGCAGCTCTGTGCTGCCATGTGAAGAATCAGAGGGGATGAGGAGCAGTTGGTTTCAGAACATGTGCCTGCCTGGCCCTTGAGCCAGACTGCTCCAAGCTCTCATCAGCTGAAGGGTACACGACTTGCCAGTGATGGTCATGGCTGATGAGCAGCAAATGGGAGGAATGTAGGTCTTTGGTCTTGTTAAGACTGAGGAGAAAACCATGGGGCCACTTACGATATTGTAATGTCTGGCTCTGTCTGATAGTTATGTAGAACTAGTGTGATAAGCAATTTAGCTATGGGTGAATGGAGCATATGTGTGCACATAAATACTTTTTCTTCTTTGGAGAATGAGTTGGAAAGCTGCAATGAAGGTTTCCTTTAAAATGGCAATGTTTCAATAGAAGATTTATATAAATAAATGTTTTCTGACAGAAAGACACTTGGTTGGGGAGTGAAAAAATCCTGACAGCGTCCAGTTCTGGCCAGAGGGAAAGGAGTGAGCTCTGAGCATGTCCCGTCTTACTGGTAAGAACAAGAACAGTAACATTTGGCTTAGAACTCAGGCGGTGGTAGTATCAGCAATATGGCCATTTGGCAGCATTTTATTTTCCATCAAACCATAGACCTTTTCAGTCTTCAGTGTTGATGTGTAGTTAATAACCTCAGGGTAGCCTTTCCTCCTCAGCTGGTCCTTTTGCTTTCATGCCTTCGCTTATATCTTCTCCTTCTTAACTCCTACCCTATGTGTAAGTCTTTGAGGGATGAGTACTTGCCAGTCGCTCAGCAAAGAGCGTAGATATACAACGCATGTTCACACATGTTCTTGTGAATTTCAGACATGTTCCCTATTACACATTTAACTAGTTGCTCCTTGGCTCTCCAAATAAACCTGCCTTGGTATCTTACTGTATGCTGAAGCTGCAGAGGTAGTTATTCTGTCAGGTCAGCCTGGGAATATCTGTTGGCTGCTGTGGCTCCTTGATTGCTGGAGGGAGGCAGCTGGCAAGGTCTTTCATTATAGGAAAACAACGATGTCCACATTATATCAAAAGCCATTAAAAAAGTCTCATAAATTGCTTTTCAAACTTCAACTTTTACCCAAATTTTCTTTGGGTCTCAGTATCTCTGCTTCTGAGAGAGGGATAGTGACATTTAATCATGCTGTAAGTTGACCAGCGTAATAGATGACTTGCTTCACTTTTTGTCTGACAAACACATGTCTTTTTCACACATTCCTTTTCAAACACATTCCTTTTTGGACTTCCAGCACAAGTTATCCTGTATCTGTTGTAATTTTTATTACTTGGTATGGGTATAATTTATTTTGATACATTTTTTTTGAGCTAGAATGACCAAATAGCAAAATTCCACGTGAGGACAACATAGCCGTCAAATATAGGAAAACCGGCTTCTTTTTAAAATGAAAAATTATCTTAAATCTTTGGTTAATTGTCTTATTAACTCCTGTTCACTGTAGCATCTTTTTTGATGTTACAAGAGTGCCATTTTGAAAACTATTTAAAAATCTGCTGAATATTACCTTTAAACTTCTATATAAAACTTGTGATGAGTGGCTAACATTTTTGGGCTAGTTGAAATGAAAGATATGTATACATAGCATTCCTTAGGATCAGATCTAGATTAGTAGATAAAACAATTATTCTTGTACTTCCTAGTCTTAGTGCTCTTCAGTGTAAACAGGCATACAAGTGTAAGGAATTAAAGACTGCAGAAGATCTTGAATTCATCTGACCTGTTGAAATATTCTAAAATAATTTCCACTTTCTCCTTTCACTTGCTTATGCAGGAAAACCTCTACAGAGAAAAAAAACATTCTATCTTACCTATATTAGGATCTCTGCTTGGACTCGTGTGGTATTCTGAGATTGTGATTTCAAACCAAAGACAGTCGGAGTGATGTGTTACTATACAGCGTTAGTAACATTTTGAAGAGAAAACTAAACATGACAGTTGAGCAGATTTGCAACTGAAAGAGAAAAACATGAACAAAGTTAAGAAGCATATAATTATGTTCATTCATACTGTGACTAGCATAAAAATGATTTATTCCAAATGGTTACAGTTGCATGCTTAGTCACTTCCTTCCCTGGCTTCAGCCTAATTCTGTTTTCTGGCATTTTCCTGCCAAAAACGTTTGTTCTCTTTTTCATCAAAAGTTTCAGATTTTTGTAGCTTTTAATAATTCAATCAAGTCTTTTTCAATTAAGCAAGCTACAGCAGTTTTTAGATACTCTAGCTTTGGTAGTTGCTGTTCCTGAGAAAGCTTAGAATCTTAATTATACGGAGAGTCTTGGTTTGTTAACTGGCCTGTAATCTGCTTCTACTTAGTCACAGAGGTCACTCATCCATGCCCAGTAGTGATGGACTAGAACTTTCTGGTTTAAAAAAAAATACAAAACGTTAATTGTTGCAGGTATCTTTTGACTATTCTGTTCTATACTTGCCATCCTTCTTACTCTTTTCCCATTGGTGTGTCCAGCAAACAGAGCTCTGAAGAAACCCTATGTGACTTAAATGGCTTATTAACTCATCTTTTCAGGCTCTGGCTACCCAAGAAAATGGTCTTAATTTAAATGTGATTAAATAAAGAAATAAACGTACAACAAACCCCCAGCATATTTAAGTGATTTATAAAGGTGCAACAGACTCCCATATAATTATTTTCAAAACAAAAATCTTTGTTACTACAGATATGTGTTGGTTTCTGTGACAGTATACTGTTAATTAAAGTAAATGTCTTTTATCCAGTGGGCAGGGCAGCAAACAAGTGACAAACCCAACTCAAATGTTATACATGGAGTTTGCCTACTTTGTCACAGTGTAAAGCAATAAGTATCTGCAAAATGTTAATTTCTGATCGACCAAAATGTAGAAGAGTGCTGCAGGGAGGAAGAGAGGAAGATGACATGAAGAGAATTGGAGACTTCGCCCCTTCTTCTCTTTCCTGCAACAATAGTGGGATAGGCCTATTGTAGTTTTTGCATTTTGTAAATATTTCTATCCAGTATTGTGTATCTCCTAAGTAGTTAGGAAGCTTAAAACCACCTTTCTCTCTTACAGTTTAGTTGCATACAGAAAAGGTTAGAAAGAGAGGGCTGCTTCCAAATAATAACCAAGTACAGACTCTGGTCAGCCCACACAGTAGAGAGACAGAAGAGCTGAACCTGAGTGAGTCAACAGCTTCATTTCTGTGTCCCTACATGGTAACAGGAGTTGGGAGAAAGTAGTAAGGTCTTATAAATGTGTACTCAGTTTCAAAACCAAATCTTTGCCTCCAGACACACAGGAAGCAGGCACATCTCCATCCACTTGTTCTTACAATGTGCCTCTTTCATCATGGGTATATAACAAAAAAATCTTCTCTCTATGTAACAGGGAAGTCATGTGGCTTTCTGATTTGATTTTACAGCATATGTTTGTGTCATCATTTATTTGTCATTTGGACAAATTGACCAGATTGAAATCCAGAGCATGAATAGACACCCATATAATTAACATGACAAAAAAAAAATTCCTGGGGGGGTTTCTACCACTGTGTGTTCAGCAGTTTCCCCCGTTCCTTTGTAAGCCTGTAAGCTTCTAGGGATGTGCTTTATTGATGTAAGACTAAAACAGCCCCTAATCATAAAATGAATATATACAAATCTAATACACAGAACAACTGTAAATAGACTGATGTCAAAATCTTCTTTAGTTTGAAATTCTTAGGAAAAGTAGAAAAGAAGGACTCTTCAGGGGAAGTTAAATATACTTTTTTTTTTTTTTTAAACTTAATATGCATAATTTCAGCTGTATATTTTAGTTTATACTATGATAGTTGAGCCCTACAATACAATCTCTGTGGGACTTGTTCTGGGGTGATGTGCCCTGGGCCTGTTTGCATGCATAAAGGATTCGCATAGGGTAGTAAATGCTAAAAGACATAAAAGTCTCCTGTTTCAATGTGTAAGTCAAAAAGTGACTAATGGGGGCTAGGAAAAGAAAAAAAAAGTTACTGTATGGCCATGTTACTGAGTAAGAACTGTGTCCTATGAAGATCTTTGCAGTTTCCTTTAAAATACCTAGTACTTGCCACTCAGACAGAAAGCTGGAAGAGATCCAGTGCTCTTATCTGACATAGCAATTTCAGTGTTCTTCTCCGTGCGATTTAAAGTCAAGTAGAAATATGCTGTTAGAATGGAGATATCTGTAAACGGATAAAAGTCTTGAAGATGTATCAGAACACCACTGTAGGAGAGAATCTCCAAGAAGAAAACTGTAAATGGCCTTGCATATATTTGCTCCTTACATATATACCACGGTATTTGGAATTCTGTATCAGATACTTGCTGGTCAAAAGATGAACATTTTAAAGAAGTTGATGATTCATATGTTCACGTAAAGACCAGGGTTTAACATTGCACACTTTTGTGCACACAAAAACATGAGAGGAACACAGAAGTGAATATGCCAGGCTCTGTAACAGTTGCACTTCAAGACTCGATCTTGCAAAGCTCCTTAATTTTGGTAAAACAAAGTTTATTCCAAAGCCAGGTTTAGAAAAGGTTTCCAGTAACAGTTACTACTCTGGTTATTTGAGTCAGCACAAAGTCCAGATCCACTTGTGATAGTTATTGTGCTTTTAAGTGAGAACTGCGGAAGCCTACTTTTGTCATTACCCATTACTGACATGGTGGGAATTAGCATAGTAATGGTAAACGTCCAACTTAGATCTTCTACTTAAAAAAGGTTGTTTTAAATTGCATCAGGGACACCAAGAGAGAGAATTCCTACTCTTCATAGCACAGTTTTTTACAGTCAAACATCTCACCTGATGACAGTATTAATTATCACCTAATGAATGTGGTTCATTTGCAGAATTTCAGTGGGAGAAGATTCTCCATTGGTAGAGGTTTTTTTCTCTTTCTGTCTTTTAAAATACTTCATACCATATCATATAATGAAATAATACAAGTTTTATCCGAAAGATTAAGGCAGGGAGCTGCTGATCCTTTTCAGTCTGGGAGAATTAGCCTCTTAAAAGTTCAGCAATAATTGGTATGCCAGTGACCTTCTGTTGCTGGTCTTTTTCACAGCTATTGGAAGTGCTTGATGGCTATTTTATGTCCTTTTATTTTAAAGTGTTTATCTGGTACATTTGTATTCTCTGCTTAAGTTGCCACTTACCTGGTATTTTTTACTTTAGGCCACTTGCGGCAAAAATGTATGAAATCCTGTATGTCCCACTGTGCCTAGAATATATTTCAGAAAGAATAAAATGCTTTCGGTGCTTTACAGGTTTGCAGCCTCTGCCACCCTTTGCTGGTATTTGTCTTTTGCTTTGTGCAGTTTGCTTGGTACCGTATGCCGCTTCCTTGTCACAGGCTGGCTGGAAGCGTCGTGTGTGTCAGTAGTGGCTTATTTTACTTGCCACAGTTTAATGCAAAAGCAGTCAGCAGCAGCAAAGGAGTCTGCTTTGTTTCAGTTCCTATTCTTTCCACTGTTGCCATTCAAGAAAGGTAGAAACCACATATGAACCCATTTACAAAATCATTAGGGAGTTTCTTATGTTCTGAAATAAAAAAGAATTTAAAAATCGTGCAGATTTTTATCGTTATGTGGAGGAATATACTAATTAAACACTTTCCAGGAGTCCTAGTGAATAGACATCTCAGTGAATCAGATCTGAATGTGTATGTTAGAACAACAGTATCCTTCAGCACACATTTTTGATACGTATGTCAGAGGTCATTAGTAGGAATTTAGTGATGAGTTTCATGATTTAACGTAACATTACACGTAACATTTACTGGGAGTATGTTTTGCTGATGTCTGTTCCCTATGGAATTAATGACCATCTCTTACTTTGTCTCTAATTTGTACTTTGCGTGATTAGAACAAGGGTCGGAGGTAAACATTTTATGGAGTCACTACATAGTTTTACTCCTGATATTCAAGGTGATTAATATTTCATAGTTTATACTAAGATTCCATTTATGCAATTTTAATTTAAACATTATTAACTCTTACAGAACTTGTGAGTATATGTTAGACATGCTTGTGTGTGCTGTAGGTAATGTTTTTAGAAGATTGATAAAATCCAAAATAGAAATATTCTATTGTCTTGAGTCTAAGACAATCTATAGGAGTTGCTGCTGGGTTTGAAACAAAATGAATAAATGGGAACTCACTGTTAAGTGCTTCTGCCTCTTCTGAGGTTTGCCATTACCTTTATTTAGTGGAATAGGTCAGCTCTACTGGCCTCCCGTTGTCTTTACTTGCCCAAGAAAGGGAATTATTGGTGTGAAGAAAACACGGTATGAATCTGTGTGTTAAATGGAGACTGCCTTCATAAGTCAAGAGCCATGTAAACATTATAGAGTTAACATTTGCTTGGCTCTGCTTACCATATGTTTAGTCTAAACATATTGAAAAATGAAAAATATTCTTCTAAGTAGCTGTCCCTCATACTGTTGAATGTCTTCATTTAGGGTTAGGGAGCCATGCTGTAACATTGTGTCTTCAATTTGAATCTTAATTAACTTTGAACTGAAGCCGATAACTTATTTGACATTCTACAGGGGAGCTTTTGTGTCCAGTTATTCAGGATTAGTGTTCCACAGGGAAGGAGGCTGAGATAATCAGATTCTCACCACCTTGTGAAAAGTCCCTCTGGTACTGGTTAAAAGTCTTGTTTGCAAGGTTCATTTCTGCTAAGTAGAATGAAAATATAGCATGTCATGTCTCACTATTCTCAGCTCCTTCTTAGATCTGCAATTAAAGGTCAGTTTAAGTCGTG
The DNA here is from genome assembly GCF_965140245.1 of Athene noctua. NCBI lineage: Eukaryota > Metazoa > Chordata > Aves > Strigiformes > Strigidae > Athene > Athene noctua. The sequence continues at coordinate 6,272,530 of NC_134057.1, forward strand.
CATATTCATCCACATTACACTGAAGTGAGTATTCTGTCAGTCTGTGTGTGTATCGGCGTGTACAGGTACCAGCCTTTCAGGTTCTTCACAGTCTGGTGACAGAGATGTTTTTCTGTGATTTTCTTTCTCTCTGCTACTCCCTTTAATCAATATATAAATCGAAGTTAAATTGCTTTCTAATGCACATATAAGTAAATAAACATCCATTTGATATTTATATACAGGAATTTTGCTATAGCAGACAAGGGATGTGTTTTGATTTTTCTGACTACTGTTGCAAAATGCCATCGCTCTGGAAAAAAGATTGTAAGGGAAATGCGCTAATCCTTTTATCTAGATACTAGTCATTTCCATTAAATCATAGCTGAAACAATAATGCTTCTGAAGACAGTCAGTCTATCTGTGTTCACAAAATTTCTTCAGTCGGTTCACTGTGTAGGTAAACAGTTTTGTGCGGAAGTTCTATTCCTGAGCTCTTCAAGAGTGCAAAGCTCCTATGCACACAGCTGGAAAGGAACTGAAGTTATCATAGAAACACCCGTCATGGTTCAAAAAATTAACATAAAGAGTGTTTCAAGATAATATAACATTCATGGAAATTCAGTGCACTTTTCTCTGTAATGCATTTCCTGTGACTCAGACCTCTTGTTTCAGTTGAGCCAAACAGGGATTATTATATAAAACAAAGCAAAGCATTATATTTCTTGCCATAATTAATGGCTTTATCTTCATCTATACTATATAATTATTCTTGATGGTTCAATAGGATGCTTAATAAGAAATTCAGAAGAGGTTGTTAAGGAAATTTCTATTTTTAATTTCTAATATTTAATCTGTTGAGTTTAATGGGTCAGATTTAAAAAAAAAAAACAACCCTGAGTATTGTCTTGAATTCCAGATTGTTAAAAAGGTTGTTCTTAGGCACTCTTGCAGTCTCTTCAGGATCAATTTCTTGTTCAGGAAATGTGACTGAAAATAAAAATATGCTTGAAGCTCAGCAAGTAAATACAGCAGCTAGATAAAAACGTATTAATTTTATTAATTGATTCAGACATTTTCTAACCATGAGGACCTTTGCTATTCTCATTTTGTCCATTAAAAACAAATAAACCCACCCACCTGATTTTCTAGTTGGCTGCTGACCATGCGGGTTTCCATCTCATGGGGTGAAGGCATGTTTTCAACTTTCTTTCCATAAGACGGTATCTTATTTTTCTGTCCAGATGGTCACTGTTGTATCTCGCTCTGCCGTACTGTTATGGCCTTTAAACTGGGAACAGCTTCTCTAGATCTATAAGATTTTTTTTTTTTTTTTCCTCTCTCTCTGGACAGGCAATACATTTTACTAATTTAAAATTATTAACGTTTCTACACATATAATTCTCTTTCTCAAAATCCTGAAATCTGTCTCTCTCTAAAGTCCTGAAAATCTTTATTATAAATAAGGGCAACGTACTTAATTAGTAACTGTAACCCTGTGTTTATAATCCTTACAGTTTTAGCCTTCTAAATGTTTGTTTTTCCCTCCCTTCTGCTTCAGACTTTCCATGTCTGAAGACAATAGTCAGTCATGTAGCAGTTCTTCAGTGCTTTCTTTAGCGGCTGAAGAACAGAAGGACTCACTGAATTTTGAAACTGAGATTTATTTATTTTTTTGTTGACCTCATGACTTCTCGCTGTCGCAGTGATCTATTACAGTGCCTTTGCACTGTCTCCTCTCTCTCAGGCTGAGGTACTATCTTACCCATCATCATGGTCTTGTGCAAATGAGCCAGGGAGTCTCAACACTAACATTTGTTACTGGCGAAGAAGTAAATCAACAAGAATACATGCGAAATGAGTAGGTTATCACGAAGAAACAGTTCTCTCCGAAGAAAAATTCAATTTCTTACAAATATTTATGTCGTCTTCCCTATCTGGCTTTTTTATTTTGATCTTTTCACTCAGAGGACCATCAGTTGTGACTCTCTTTACATGCTTCTGGACTGCTTAGATAGTACTGTGTGTTCATATAGAAATTAATATTGTTTTTTCTAGGAGCTGCTGTTTTAGTAAATTGATATCAACTTTTATGTTGCATATATTGAAAACTGACAGGGAAAGTTACCCTTACCTTTACCAGTTTTCAAGGCGATTGTTTATTTTTTAAAAAAAACTCAAAAATTGTGATGAAAGTCAAGATTTCAGGGTTTATTTACTGAGGTGATGATTTTCAAAATGACTACAAAATTGTTTCAGATTATTTGAAGCACTTTATGCTGATGTCCTACAAATGTATCATTTAAATATATATGAATGTGGAGAAACAGGAGTTTTATTAATAATGTGCTTAAAATATGGGAGTTAGTTGTTGAATTTCTTCGAATTTGAAGTGGTTTTAATTTTCACCCACTGGCCTGATTTGGTTTTTGATTTTTGTAAAGAGAGTCAAAACTTCCAACACATTTTATTAATGAAAAATACAGACCGATGTTTCCCCACAAGTCATTTCAGATTAAGTTAATCAGCATTTTAATATGAGTAAAAATTAATCTACTAATTTATTGATATTGTACATATAGTGTAGAACTATGAGTTTTCAGACACATAAAACTGATCTAAAAAAAGGTCGGTAAATAGAGGCCAACATGAAAACTAGTTTTCATATATAACATTGTAGTCTGCAAATTTTGTAGATGGGCTGTTTGCTTTGGCAGTTTAAATAGATTAGTGTCTTTAGAGATTGACTTCTAGAAATTGTTTAGGTGTGTCTATCATTTATTGTCATTTTAATTATTTTAATTTATTGTTATCTTGGGCCAGAAAGTTGAATGATTTTTTTTTTTTTTTTCTGGTCATTTTTCAAATTAGCTGTTCCCTTTGTGCATAATAAAAATTTTCATGACACATTCTTGAATCTATAGGGACTGGGAAGTAAAGTTAAGAATCTTTTTCCTCAGAGTAGAGTCACCGCTCTAGATGTGTTTGGGTTTATGTCTGTATTGGTATCCCTTTTGATGTGAGAACTAGACAAATGTCACAGTTCTGCCAGTAGCTTTGCTTAGGAGGAAGGGTAAATGTTGGAGGCAAAAATTATCTTCTTTGTTAACTCCAGTTTCCCCGTACGCAGCAAGAATCAAACAGCAGTTGAGTTAAGCCTTGTCAGTACTGTTTCAAGTCTCATTCAGCTGGGCTGCAGCCCAAAAATCATACTCTGTTAGTTTTTTCTGGGTATTGCAGTCCCAGGTTCCAATGAGATTAGATAGTTTAACTTATTTCGTGGCTCAGTTTCTGTGATGTTTATCCCTGCTTTTTCCTACTGTCCATATCAAGTCTTCACAAAGCAACAGCCGTTACCACTTTAACATTATGGTCTAATTTCTGATCAGTTTTGCATGTCTTGTTTTTTCTGTGTGACAGTGAGATATGCTTTTCTTTTATCCACATAAAGTCTTCTGCAGCCGTTATTTGGCAGATTCAATGGAAGCATAAGGACTCCTCGCAGTTATTTTCAATAAAATATTTTTTTGAGTTATAGTTGAGGTTGCGATTTTCTCAGACTGTCATGCCTGGGCCCAGACTGGATATGTCAAATGTAGGGTTGAGGATTAAAGTTACAGATTCTTCTGTTAAGAAAGGTGCTCAGAAGCAAAGTCATTGTAGAGTTGGGGCAAGGCAGATCCCTGCATTTACTGAGGAAGCATTTAATCATTTATGGACATTTCATTGTTTACTGAGGCTATATGGAAGTAGATGGGGTTAGGATTAGGGAAAGATTGGAGCTTTCCATTTTGGGGTTGATATAAACAGTACTGACAGAGTGAGGATAGGGCAAGCGGTATTAATCGTTTGGGAGAAATATTGAATATTTCCCCTGGTCTAGTCCAAGAAGGGTTTGTCTTATCTTTGCAAATATTATGTCCTCTTCAGATGAAATCTATGGGCAAAGAATTTTTGTGTAATTGCCATAACTTTATTAAAAAGGCAACAGAGAGAAGTAGTATACAGTAAACTGAGAAGTAATATACATTATTTTATGCCTATTTTCATATCAAGGATCTTCCAGAGCTTTATAATCAGATAAACATGTTTTGAATGAATAAAACCCCCCAAACACCAGCTTTGCTTTAAAGCATAGAATGGTTAATATTCCTTCCCTTATTTCTTGTCTGCCAGATTAAACTCCCACCGCTTCAGTGTTGCCATGCAATAAATTGTTTTGTAGTTGTTTTTTTTTTTTTCTTTTTACTGGTGATTCATTGAGATTAAGCATTTGTTAAAATGCAGTTTTAAAATTTCTGTTTATTTTTCTATGGTTGGTATTCCGAGGGCTGCTTAAAAAATTCCATGCATGTTTTTTTTCGGAGGAACAAACAAATGGATGTATTTGCTTGGATGAATACATGGAAAAATTACCATGCAATGTTCCTCTCCTCCATTCACTTCCAAAGCATATTCTTGTCCCTATGCTTTCATCAGGAAAGATTTCTTTTGATAATTTCTGTCTTGAGTAGGGTTTTTTAAAGTTGCTCTTTCATTCTCCATCTTCCCCATGCCTGCACCCAAACAACACCACCCTACAAACCTTAATTTGTTTAACTGAGGCATACTCAGTTTAAAGAAGAGGCATACTGTGGGCTCAAACAGCTGTACTGAAAGAGGGATCAAAGGAGGATGGCTAGTGTAAATGGACTGCTGGATTATAGTCGTTGTGGGATGAGGGTAGAAGAATGTAAATCCAGATACTATGAGGGCAGGAAGATTTGAGATGACAGCATGGTGTAGCAGAAGGATAGGAGAAAGGAAAGAGTAAGGAGACCTCTAGATCTAGAGGCAATTTTGGGAAGTAAGGAAGAGCAGGACCTCTGATAGTAAAAACACAAATGTAAATATAAAATCCTCTCTTTTAGCACAACGAGGTCATGGCTGCTTCGATTGTAATTAGCTTTAAAGAAAAAAGCCCAGTTCTTGTAGATGAGCAACTGAGGAAGTTTAGGGCAGAAGAAATAGAAGGCACTCTGTCAGAGGGGGTTTGGGGTAGGAGGGGAAAGTTCTTGCAAGGATTAGGATTGTGATATTTTAACTCTGGAGTAGGCACAGGCAGGAGGGCTTGAGAGCTGTAGAGAAGGTTGTGGTGCTTGTTGTGGTTTGAACTTGCTGGCAGCCAAACACCGTGCAGCTGCTTGCTCACCCTCTGCCTGCCTGGGGGATGGGGTGCTGGAATTGGAGAGATAAAGGGAGACTTATAGGTTGAGATAAAAACAGTTTGGTAACTGTAATAAAATATAAAAAACCAATAACTATAATAGGAAGTACAACTGGGTAATGCACAATGTAATTTGCTCACCACTTGCTGACTGATAACCCAGCTTGTTCCCTGCTAGCGATCCCAAAATATCAAGATAACCCAACAGCAATCCTGGAAGTGGGAGAGAACCCCTTCCTTCCCAGCTGCCTCTCCTTTATATACTGAGCATGACATTACATCATATGGAATATTCCACTGACTAATTTGGGTCCAGTGCTTAGGCTGTGACCCCTCCCAGCCTCTTCTACACCTGTGCCTGGACAGTGCATTGGGAGTTGGAGAGTCCTTGATCTCTTACCAACGACTGTAAATATCAGTATTCTTCTCATACCAAATCCCATCCTGAATGCAAAACATAGCACTATTCTAGCTACTAAGAGAAAAAATTAACTCTGTCCCAGCTGAAAGCAGGACAGTATTGAATAGGGTCAGAGACTTCTTGATATTAGAACAGAAAAACAAGAGACGCCGTTTTCAGGTGGTGACACTAACACAAGGCTGCTTGCACACCTCCTTAAAGGCTAAAAGGACTCTCTAATTTTCTTTTTGTTTTACATATGTCCACAGGATGTCTGATATTTTAGTAGGAGGACTTTCTATTTATTAGACTATTACCAGGATCCAGGTAGTACAAAAGTATTGGTACCAGGTCCTGCACTTGGGTCACAACAACCCCGTGCAACGCTCCGGGCTTGGGCAGGAGTGGCTGGAGAGCTGCCCAGCAGGAAAGGACCTGGGGGTGTTGGTCGACAGCCGCTTGAATATGAGCCAGGAGTGTACCCAGGTGGCCAAGAAGGCCAAGAGCATCCTGGCTTATATCAGAAATCGTTTGGCCAGCAGGACCAGGGAAGTGACTGTACAGTGCCCTGTACTTGACACTGGTGAGGCTGCACCTCGAATACTGGGTTCAGTTTTGGGGCCCTCACTACAGGACAGACACTGAGGTGCTGGAGTGAGTCCAAAGACGGGCAACAAAGCTGGTGAAGGGTCTGGAACACAAGTCTTATGAGGAGCAGCTGAGGGAACTGGGGTTGTTTATCCTGGAGAAAAGGAGGCTGAAGGGACACCTTATCATTCTCTGCAACTACCTGGAAGGTGAGTGTTAGTCTCTTCTCCCAAGCAGCAAGTGATAGTACGAGAAGAAATGGCCTCAGGTTGCACCAGGGGAGGTTTAGGTTGGATATTAGGAAAAATTTCTTCAGTGAAAATGTTGTCAAGCATTGGGACAGGCTGTCCAGGGAAGCAGTGCTGTCACCACCCCTGGAGGTATTTAAAAGACGTGTAGATGTGGTTTAAAGTGGTGGACTTGGCAGTGTTAGGTTGGACTTGATGATCTCTCTCAAAATCCAACCTAAATAATTATGTGATTCTATGATAAGGCTCATTCTCCGTGTTTGCTACCCTTGACACCACCTTCATCCTTTGGAGCTCACCACTTCTACAGGAGTGTTTACAAGCTGATTGGGACTAGTAGTTACAGTAATGTGGTTTCCTCATTTATTCTAGGTTAAAAGTGCAATTGGGAGAATTTGTCCCCTGATATGGAGTAACTTGATGTATCAAATCACTTGAACGCATTTGGATTAGGAAACTTTCTGACATGCTTGCTACAGTGAACTGGTAACGGCTGAAGTTGTACTTTCATGGAGTCCAAATCTAGCTGTGTGTTCTGCTGCCAGAGATTTAACCAAGTCTAAAAATTTGATAATTTAATATTCTGTACATAATTTCTTCTGAACACTGCTGCTAGTATGATTGTTGTATAATAACTGAGGTGTTTGATATTCAAAGATACTCACTGGTTGCTGATTAGGGCTTTTATATAACACAGACTACAGAATAGGTTCTGATGGCCTTTCCTTGTTGGGTGATCACGTAATCTTTCAGTTTAATGAAACCATTTGGGTATACTGAATAGGAGAAAAATCAATTCCTGAGGTATTGATTGGAACAAAATTCAAAAGGTCAAGTATAATGCTTGATCTTCAAGTCTCTGGCTTAATACTCTGTTCAGCTAGATATTAGGTATAAGGCTTGGCTGCTCATCATGGATCGGGATCGCAAAATAGAGAATGAAATGCTGTTTTAGGCAGGAGTAGCTAGCTCTATGCATTTAGGACCACTGAGTGGGGAGTGTTCAGGGATGAAATGGTTCTAGTTCTATCAATCTTCAACACTTGCTAACATAATTTTAATTAAAATACAAATTCTGTGTAGGTCTTTAATGCATAAATTATTGGCTGGAGCAGTGACAGTGGACGGTGTAGAGAAAGGGTTAATCCCAGTCCCAGGAGTTTATAATCTCACTGAGAAAAAGACAGGAAGAGTCAAAGACATAGTAGTTTTTTTCAGAACTGTGCATAGACCAACTTTCTGTACAACTTGATGATTTGACATTATTGATCCATATCGACTTCATTGGAAAGCTGAGAGTAGTTGCTGCCATTATTTAACTGATGCTCTGTAGCTGCCACAACAGACAAATGGTATACACAGTAGCTTCACTGCTGTTAGAATCATAGTGCTTCGGTTTTGTAGCGTTTTATACACTGATAAATTAGGGCAGACTACCAGCTTTACCTGAAGTGTGGGCCTTGGCACAGACAGGAAAAACATATTAGGCAATAGACAGATAGAAAATTAGACAGAGAAAGAGGGAAACCTGACTATGTTTTGGATTTCAGTCTTAGTGTATTTACATCTTTAACACAAACTGTTGTTGTGCACATTCTGCGATGAAAGATTTTTGAGACATTTCTTTGGATTTGCTAAATATTCAGTAGTGTTGTTATTACTGCTTCTTTCTTCAGAGTTATAACTGTATGGAATGAAACGCACGTTTCTTTCTCCATCCTCACTGTTTTACTTAATGATAGTATGTAAGGGAGTTAACCTATTTCTTGTATTGGGCATGGAATGCACATCTTTAGAAGGTCTCCCATAGTTGTCTTACTCAACATCACATTTGTTTTCTTCCCCACTAGTCAGGCTTATGTAAAAAGACAAGCTGGGAGATGGAAAGGTGTGGTGAATCTTTCTGTATAAAGCAATTAAACATAACAAAAAGAGAGGAGGAAGAGAATAAGCAGAATCCAGCAAGATAGATTGTCTGAGTGGAGCGTAACATAGTCAGGCTGAAGGTATTGGACACTACATGGAATGAATTAAATTTCAGTCCTGAATCTTTAAAGTTCTGTTTACCCTGCAGCAAGAAAAGGTCTCTTTAAGGGAATTTAAAATTATTCAGTGGGAATAAAACTTTTAGGGCAAAAATTGTTCCCCGAGGAAGAATGGAATTATAGGAACGTAGAGACTTGCCTGCCAGTCTGGTCTCAGTGGGAGTGACACCTTGTAGAAACAGCATTTGTTCATTTCTGAGTGTGTATTAAAGTGATTTCTTTGGACACTTGTGGTGATGCAACTCTCAGACCGCAGCCAAATTGTCTCTCACCGTAGAAGCTATTTGAATTGAAGTAATTAGAAAAGTTCTGTCAGAAACATGTTACTTATGGAGTTTTCCTATTGAAGCAAAAGGCAATTCATTCCTCAGGCCTATAGAAAGGTATTTGCTTTAAAATCAGCTGGCAAACTGGATTTAACTAACACCTAATAAACATGGAATTAATAAAAGCTAATGCATATACAGAATGCTCTTAAATTATTATACTCATTGCATTATCACTTTTAAATGACATTGACTTTCAGAATGTATAGTGTTTGAATGCATACGTTTCCTGAGATTGCAAGCAGCTTAACATTATTGCAAAATATGAGATGGGCTGATAACAGTAAAAGAAATCAGCAGTTTTATTGTTTTGTTTAGATTCTGAAAATCAGAGATGAGGAACAAGTTAACTGTGTTCATAGATTTTATTGGTAAATTCCTCATCTGCATAAATGTGACTCAGTTAATGACAGCCAAATGGTTTGATGCTGAAGTGAGTGTGCTTTAGAAAACGCTCTTTCCTGAGAGGTTTATTTTTTCATTTAAGGAACATGGTATAAATATTAATCGTATTAAGCTACCGATGATAAAAAATTATAGCTTTAAATGTCAGCAGTGCTAACAAAATTTTTAAGGTTGGTTGACCTGAATATAACTGTCAGCCATCACCTCTGGCATGCTTGTGGCTGCTGCTGAGGTGACATACTGAAATCAGTGAGGAGGTACAGTTTTTAATCCACAGTGTGCCTATGGGGTTGAACAAATACTCCTTCCCTGAAGGTATACTGTATTTTCAGAGTATTTAAAAAGCTAATTAGGGGAAGGAGGTATGCAGAGCTTCATGCTTCCATTGTTTTAAAATCCCAGCTCCACCTACAACTGGTAAATAACAATGTAGGCAGAACTATATGGTTTGTGTTGAGCGGACTTCTCTGTTAAATTTAATACTGGGTATATGAGTTTGTCTTTAGATAGGCTGTAAATGAAATCAAAATACTTACGATTTTTCTGCTTTGATAGAAATGCATTTTGGCTTACTGGTTTCTCAAATTACCATTGATTAAATAAGTAACCCATATGATTTCCACTGAAAGCCAGAGAAATGGGACTTTGTATTTTATATCTTCTATATAAGCTCAGATGATCTGAGAAATCTGTGTCACTTCAGTGAGCGGCTTTCCTTAAATCCTCTGTGGGCCAGAGGGCATTAATTGTGATCCTTTGGTGAACCATCACACAGCAGCTCTCAAACACCGATTCCACTCTCAGGGCCAAATTCAATTTTTAGTAGAAATCATTGCAGTTCTGTGCACTGTGGAAGAATTTAATCAGGTTTAGGATGCCAGGTTTAAAGTCTCTATTCCTCAGTCATTTCCACAGACGTTTTAACTGTATCCAACTCTATCGTTGTGTTGTCTGGAAACTTTGTTTTAAAGTAGCGATAATGTTTTTTGAATGCCTGATTCTCACCATAGGGGCTGGAAATGAAATGATAGGGAAAAAAACAGGGTTTATGAGACATCTCTAGCAACTGAACTATATTTTATAGAAATAAACTTGTAATTGCAGTGTGTAAAGTATGAAAATATTAGCTTCAGTGTTTAGCATTAGGTTTGATGGGCAAATAAACATACAAATGTTGCAACTCTGCAGAATTGTCATCCCAGAGTCAAAACCTGAAATGTAAGTTGCAGGAATGTTACTAATAGTTTCAGCTGAGATGCTGATCTTCAGAAAAAGCTGTAAAAGTATAAAATGTTCTTTTTAAGGAGTATTAGGTTTCTGCATTTAAAAAATAATTATACTTAGCAATTATTTTGTTGTTTGGTTTGGTTTTTTTGCACAGACATAAGTGTAAGACTATGTATTCACATGATGACTAAAATTGGATTTACAAAGTGAACACATTTTCAAGTGAAGTCAGATCCTTGGAATACCAGTTATGAGAGGCAGCCACAAAAGCAAAAGCATTTATACCTCTAGATGCCCCCAGCAGGCATGTGACACTGCCTCAAAATTGAGAGTGTTTTGGAGTGAAAAGATAGCATCTGGGCTTGTGGGTTGCTGAGCTGGGAACCACAGAGGGGTGAAAGCAGAAACATGAGGGATCCAGACTCTGAGGGAGAAGAACTGAGAAGTGAAGGCTGCCGGGCAGGAAGGATTGGGAGTCAGAGTGGGAAATACAAAGATCTCCTGGGGGCAACTTGGGGGCGGACTCTTGATGACTGCCCAATACTCCAGAGGCCAGCTGGGCGTCTGTCCTTACGTCTCTGTTCTCTGCAGCACAGGATTGCTGGGTATGTCCTTCCCTTGCTCGTTCATAGCCCTCCCGGGGTTGTTTGCCACCCTCTCACAATTCCCAGATCTCAATTTTGATGACAGTGTAAATACCTGTTAGGGCAAATATTAGCTATGTTAAGGACTTTGCTGTATCAGGAAATGCATTAAGCAGGCATGTAGAACTACATGCGTATCTGTTCATAGGCATGTGACCCATATTTGTGTTTTCAAAATATTTGGTCTCATTTTTACTAATGAGCTTATATATTTACTCGCGAGGTCCATGTTTCCCACGCATTTTGTATTTGCAGTGACTGGAAGGCCAAGGAAAATGTTGTTTTCAGAATGCATGGCATAATATTGTTGGTCTGATGACAAAATCATTACGAGTGGTATATTTTGTCTTCATTGCCATTCAAAACAGTGAGGAATTCTGATGTGTTTGTTACTGGACTAAGACATAATTTTAAGTGGCATCTAGAAACACATGTGCTTTCTGCTGACACTCAGTTTATATGAATTCATGTGGCAAAGATTGAAAATGGTAGTGGTATGTACAGTGAATGCCATTATAATGGCATACACATTCTATGAACTGTGATACAAAGAGGATAACCTACTAAGTTTATTTTGGTGAACAAGATTTGGAAGAATAAGTATATATGTATTGTATAATTTCTTTAGTAACTGGAATACCTGTTGAAAATATTCTGTTTCTCTGGCTTCATTTACTATGGGCTATTTTTTTAATGTACATTTTAGTATATTATGTTACTGCTTAGTCCTTTATATTAGAGGAGGAATCTTCAATATTTCAATATGAAATTTTCAAAGCAGTGCAGGTGATTTAGAAACACAACTTATGGAACTTGATGACAAATCTGGTAGCTAAGGCTTGATATTGTAATGAAGTTTATTTGGTTAACTTGAATAGTGTGGGATCAATCCCCCCTCCTCTTGTATTTTAAACATCTAACAATGTACGTGACAACTCAAACAAAACCAACAAAAAGGAGTTTTTAGCTTGCAGCACTGTAAACCCAGTCTTTGACTTGGTATCTCCTTTCTAGAATTAAACAGACTTTGATTTTATTTTGGACTTGTACAAACAGCGAAGAAAATGGAACCCTACCAAGTAACAACAAAATTAAATAATCTGTTAATATTAATGGAATAAGCAGGGGGTTTAGTTATCATGATCAGTGCAAACCAGAACCGAGATCCCAAATTAATGCTGCAGTGATGTAAATATTTACAGAGAGAACTTATCTTGGGGACAGAGTCCATGCTTCTGTTAACATCTAAAAAACAAAAGGGGGGAAAAAACACAAAACAGTCTGAGTGATCTAGTGAAAATAAAATCTAGCTGTTTAGAAACTGAGTGCAAAATCTGAAACTAAGCCAAGAGATTTCTGCTCCCCCATCCCCTGTCAGACTGGACCCTTACAAAACAACAGTGTTCCAGGAGGGGCTGGAAGCCACACTGGTGCTTAGTGATGGAAAGGTCTCCTTTGGAACATCAGTACGCTGTATTTAAAACAGCTGTATGCTGCATTACTCTTGACTTTACTGAAGCCTTTAGTTAAATCAGAGATCTAGATTAGTGTTGGAAGTATAAAGCTGTTGTGAATCCAATCTGAAAAGCATACAGTTCCCCTGTGCATGGAGAATGGCGCTGTGCGCAGGGTTGAGGGAGCGAGGTGGGTGCCACACAGAGGAGTGAGTGCAGGAGCCCGAATCTGACGGGGCTCACTCGGGAAGGAGAAATCTGAGTTCTGGTTCTGTCTTAATGAAGCTTTTGGCTTTTCACCTCAAGACTGATGAAACAATCTTGTGGGCAGAGGGACCACATGGTCTACCCTGAAGCCTGTCAGTAGTGTGCTCTGGCCCTGTGGCACCTGCACTGTCACCATCCTTCAGTGTGAGGGACAAAACTCTGCCCTACCTAACCTGTTCTGTGGTCTGGTAGTAAGGCCTGGAAGCAAGAGGTATGGGCTGAAACTATGTCAGGCTGAGCTGTGTGATATGCTGGAACATGTGTCTAATCTCTGGAGTGAGGAGGGGAATCGGATGCACTGTGTGTGTTACCTGTTCTTTTTGTGTATCGTGCTCTGAGTTGCCCTCTGGGAACCAGCTGTCTCCCACTGCTGATTGTACAGGGAATGTAGAGTGCTATCACTAGATGACATCTAATTTTGTGCATAGAAGTTACTTGGAGAAATTCACATTGGTATCTAGATCCAGCCTGAAATTTCCAGTCTGCAGTGCAGAAGGGAATACTGCATTTAAGGATGAATTCAGTTGTGCCTCCACTCAGTAGAAATTCTTTGTTGAAACCCTCTAGCTGTTTTGAAAGCTAGTTTGAAGATGTTGAAAATTGAAGGGGATTAGCAAGATAGACATGGAATTTGGAAGAAACATTTAGAGGGGGCTTCCACTGTTTGGTACATAGTGAATGTCAGTGTGAGCAGTAGGAGGTGAGTTTTTCAGCAGATAGTTTTAACAGTCCGCTTCTCTCTCAGACAGTAGCATTGAGATGTAGTTAGAAATTCCAGGAGATAGACATGTCATTGTCTTGTCTTTCTGCTTCTCATGTTAGGTAGCATCTTGAATTGAAGGGACAGGAAAGAGGAGAAGAGAAGCATCTTTGGAATACCTGCAGTATATAGAAAATAGCTGTGGTCCTGGCTGATTTGTTTGCCTCGTGCTGGGGGAAGTAAAAGAGTCAGAATGATGTGGCAGACTTCAGGCAATTTAAGCATTCCCAATACATCAGTCATTGGCATTCCTCATGATGGGACCTGGAGGGGTGAAAAGAAGGGGAGACCACCAAAAATTAGAAGTTCTCTGAGCATGGGAGTTGGCCAAACTCTTTGTCACAAAAGAATTATCTGGCTAAAGTAGCATTTGTTTTATCTGTGAATTGTTCATGAACAGGCATTCCTCTTCTTATATATTATTCACAAATGTTGAAATACTTTGTGAACAAATATTAGCCCATGGACATAAACAGTTTGCTTGAATTATTTGCAATTTGCTGATCATGGTGCAGTTGGTCACCTAGGTCACAGAGTATTGTTTATACTTTTAGATTCTGTGACTGAAGAGTAATGAATTATGCGTAGCTAGCAGTAAGACACGTTTTTATTCACTGCAGCTGTGGATTTGTACAAAAAGGTGGATACCACCTCTGGCTCCAGAGGTCCCAAGCTATGCTGGATATCCACCAATAGGTGGGAGCACATAATTTAGAAAGTATCAGTGTGTATATTTTCTGTCCTATGTCCTCTTCCCAACCATTCCTGGATGATCACTGTCAGAGGTAGGATACCGAGCAGTGGGGACTCTTGGTCTGATTTCTTACACATGTTCTTGTATTTATATGAAACCCCAAACAGTTCTGTATATACCTTTTTTGATGTAGTTGAGTTTAATATAAAATTAAATTAACTGGGACTAATCTTTTGGGGACCATCTGAAAAAGCATTGCACATGAGCACAAACATCATACATGGGGTTATTTTTACAGGTTGCTTTTGTATTATATTTTGTTCTGCTGAACTGTGGCAAAAATTATTTTTGCCCACTTTACCATTGCAAATGGTTCTTACTGGACCTGTATTGTACTCGTAGAAAGTCATATAAAAATTTGTTAATTGAAAGTCTGGGAAACCAGGAGTAATACAAGAATTTTGTATTTTTAAACGATTTTTCAGTAATTTTTCAGTATAGTTTGGAGTAGCTGAAAAAGATGAAAGAAATTTAGTAACAACAACGTACTAAAGACATCTATTAATTTGAATCGTTCTTTTCATATTTATTCAAGAGAGTTCTTTCTTCTGTTAAAGGCTTCCTCACACCAGTCTATTCCTGCACTCCATTATAAGTGCAGTATATGTTCTATACAGAAATGGTAAACTTCTTTGCATGACATTAGATTTTCGATTGTTTAAAATTGAGAGGAAAAAGGGGGCAACAGATAGTAAAAATACGATGTCATTTTAATGGTACATTAAAATTGTTTATCTATTCATATGTATTATAAATAATTGGTTACTGCATAATGTAAGTATTTTTTATAGGCTACTATTTACATTTTATAGTATACTCTTGCAGGCAATATCATTAACAACTCTAGCTACTATTAAAGCCATATTTTACTGGTTATATCATCAGTAAGAAATCTCTCTCAAAACCAATTTTTCCCCATCTTAAAAGTTTGTTTGAGCTTCAGGTTAAAAACTGTATGTGTGCACATTAGAGTGAATGCTAAAACAACACAGTACACATTGTTTTGGTTATAAAGAAACTATATGCAAAAATAAAACCAAGAAAAACCTTCTAAAAACAAGGAGAAAATACTTCTTTATGTCATCAGAGCTGGAACTGACACAAGCTCATTATCTCTGCTTAAATTAAGCCTATCCCGTTGGTTTCTAGTGCTGGTTTCACTTGCTGGTGGGAGAAGGTGAGACCAGTGTGAGGACTTTCTTATTTGTTGGTGTGCAAAGTTTTCTGCACTAAAAAACCTTCTGCTATGCTACTGCTTATTTGATTGGACTTCATACTTAAAATCAGAAACTTAATGTGTTTTCCTGGCCTGGGGTTTCTATAAAATAATGACTATTTAGCTTGGTTTCTTAAGAAAATGAGGTTTAAGAGATTACATTGCTGATGATGAGTCCCCCCTTGACATTTTTTTATCTTTTGGCTGATTTCAGCCAAATCTGACTGAGTGTTGAAATCACTATACTAAAGATTTAAAAAACCCCCAACCTAACACCAAAACCCATCGTTGGTTGGAGAAGAGAGGTCCACATTAAAGCTTTCGTAGAGCATAAAGCAGTTGTAACTACACATTAGCCATAGTGGGGGAGTCATCAGCCTGTTGGCCAGTCAGCATAGTTGGATGGGTGAATCAGCACGTACCTTACAGCAGGCTTCCCACGTGGGAAGGGGCACCCGACACAATGGGACTGGCTGTTATCCCATACAAATATAGTGGCAGATTTAGGACAAGTCCACTGCAAATTACACTGCATGGATGTTCTGCTCATTTTTTTGGAAGCCTGTATATTCTTACACATCCTTCTAAGAAGAGTCGAGATGATGTGTCGTGAATAGGAGTTGGTTTTACTCTCGGTAGGTTTTTGAGTTTCACGTCACATTGTGTTGCCTCCTGTGGTCTTATTCATGTCTTACTCTATCATGTGCTGAATATATGCTATAATAAGAAGAAAATTTTCTGAAAATAATTTATGAGATGCATTAGTGTAATTCTCAATATACTAATGGGTATTAATGAAGGATTAATAGATGAGTCTTGAGGTCATTCTAGAAACTTCACAAAATCCATTTACTCTTCAAGTTATTCAGCACTGCCATTGTTATGATAAATTGGTTTGTCTTCAGTAAACAAGAAATCCTTGTACATTAACTGTGGCAATGTCAATAAGTTCTTAGAACACCAGTCAGCTATGTTACAGTCTCAAAGGTAAGAATATTGATTTGAGAGCACACCTAACCTGGAGGAGTGTGCTTCTTTCCTTCTCTCACGTAATATTACCTTAAATAAAGTGGATAAGCAAAAGACACCCTCCTACCCTGCCTCCACCTCAGCAACATGGAAGTACTATTGTCAGGCTTGGCCATAGTCCTTCCACCACTAAGTTCTCTGATACAGGGCACAGACTTTTGCTTTTGGGGGAGTAGGAGGGAGAGAGTGTGTACTCGGGGTGCTCTTTGCAGTGCTACCTAACTTCAGTGGCTTTCATGGATTTAGGACTTCTAAAACCTGATATCCTGCTTAATTGTCACCTCTAATGGCACTCCGGAGGTGTATCTGGGATGCTTTGCAGTATGCAAAAATGGCAATGATGCATCTAGAATCACTTCAGAGGGGCACAGTTCATCAGATGCCCTCAAGAAGCATTCTGGGTGACAGGAAGCTTCTGCTGGGTTCTCCCTGAAGTCACCCAACAGGATCGGGATCACCAGATTTGGAGGGCCCAGTCAGCTTCTTCTCGGAGGATATGCAGGGCCTGAGGCTACTGCCGTGGTCATTGCACGCCTCCCAGATGAGGGGTGAAGGCAGGACAGTAAACTTTGTTTGTCTTTATTCACATGTGACTATCTTGAGTCAGGGGAACAGCCCCAAACTAGGTGCGGTGAGATTTTTTTGCAGTCTCTGTGATGACGGAATGCAGGTTCTCTTCTGGAGGGGAAAATCCTACATAAACGACCTCCAGTGTATGCTCTGCCTCTTAAAAGATACACCGAGACTGTTAACAGGGAGTTAGTAATCAGAGGAGTTAATGGACAAAGAAAGCTATGGGAGGAAATGAAAACAGAGAATTATGATTTCATAGCAGATGAAACGAAGGTAGCAAAAAGAGGCCATGCTAAATGTAATCAGGCACTGATTCCCTATGGGGGCTGTCAGAATAAGCAACGCTGCTGGGACTGTGTGCCAGTTACATTCATAGCCAAAGTATGCATACAGCTGTTGTTTTGAGATAGCATTTCTCTGTAATGTGCCATTTTGTTTTATTCCTGTGAGTGGTGAAGCGATAGCTGGTTTATTTGAAATCCATCAATGTAAAATGTATTGCAAACAAAGGTTGCGCATGCTATCGTGTTATAGTTCTCCCCATTTTTATAGTCTCTCTGCATAAATATGTACACCCTCCTTCAGATTGTTCAGTTGAGGGGCTGTACATGAGTAACTTGTGGAGTACACCAGGCTCTTGCTCTGAATAATAAACAAAATTAACTTAATTGTCTAGAAAAACATGTTATTTATACCGGTTTAGAATGAACTAGCTCAGGTCTTAAGGGAAATGTACTGCTGTATCTTGTTGGATAGAAACAGAAATGTATGTGCTGATGATTGGTTGGTGCAGTTTTCTGCCACCCCTGAGCACAGAGCTGTCTGTCTTCAAGCATCCTCTGTTCAGCTCTGAGGAAATGGCTTTTGCCCACCTGTATTCTCACAGCTATTGTTGGCGATGCAGTCGGAGGTGTTCTCTCTGAGAAGATTAGCCCATCACTAGGACAGTCAGGACCTTCTGTCTCAAAGGATTTGTATCTGCAACACTTGAAGAGCCAAACTTAGGACAAGAAAAGAGAAAATTTCAACCGGGAATTTAATCTTTAAAAATCAGAATATAATATCAGATTGATTCTCAGGAGCAGGGTAAATAATTTGCCATAATTTTATCATATATTTTCATTCCACTTTTTTAGCTGTAATGAAGTCCAAGCTCTTTAGCATATTCTGTTGGAAAAAAATAACGAAAAGAGCAATGAAAACAAAGGAGATAAAAGTATGTATTTTCATACACAGTGACACAATTTCGATCTTTCATCATTTGGATTGGTTAAATCTAACCATCTAGCCCAATTGCTCTATGTTAAGCTACACTAATCAGGGTAATGTCTATAGGAAATACTGTAAGATATATTGCAGGGCATTTAACTATAACCAAAAAAAGAGTATAAATATTTAATTAGTTCTTTGAATTAACTTATTCCAAGCCACCCCCGGTTTTTGGCAAATATACCAGTGAAATATTATTAAAATTCACACATCTAATTGATATCTGTATATTGCTAAAATTTCTAGGTTAGACTTGGTTTAGTGCATAACACAGGCTTTTCTTGGCTAAAAAACCCGCTCATTTCTCTAAACTAACAACAGGCAGTAAAGGAGATTTAAAGCGAATGGATTTATGACAGAAAATAAAATTAGAATTAGGTCTGTGAGCAGAATTTAAGAGCTACACAAAGTATCAGCCTCTGTCCTGTTTACTAATTTTTGGCTTTTTATCAGGTAAACATTATTTGCTGCTTTCACTGAGTTAATATTTGCTTTCAGTTGCCATATACTTTCCTGGCTAGTGTTACAGATTGTGCCTGTAGTTTAATTATATTAAATTATCTCTAAGTTTCATAATGCACTGTATCTGTCAGTGAATACACATACACTTGGGAAGGTTTTATCTGTAAATCTGAGAAAGGTTTTTTCTGCAAAGATCTGCCTTGGAAACCAATGTTAAAGAAAACAAAAGTCTTGCCCTGGTTCCTGCCACCACCTCCCCCCATCTCTGAGTGCTCATCCTTTTCCTCACCCTATTTTTCCCTGTTTTTCTCCTTTCAGTGTTTTTTGCCTTTTATTAAATCCCTTTCCCCAGATTGCCACTAGTGGGGCTGAGGGGCTGAGCAGTGATGCAGAACTGGCTGGAACCCAGCACCATGAGGGCTGCTATAGGGGAAAACCAATTCCAGCTCAGCCAGCCCCAGTACACCCCTGTGTCCAGCACAGGGCACCCCCAGCCTCCTCTCCCAGGGACCTCTCAGCCCTGGTCCCAGTGCCCGGGTGCAGGCCCCCAGTACGCTTTTAAACGGCATTCCCAGGAGTAGTGTTTATTTTCCCGTAGAACATAAACCATGTTGATTTGAAATTGTAATTTCAATCTTAAATACTCCAACTTTAAATCGTTATTCTTGCTCCAAAAAGAGAGTTTGTGGTAAGAAAATGTTAAGACTATGGAAACATGGACATTTTATTGTAACATTTCTGATTGGAACAGAAAGCTTTTTAGCTTTTGAAATTATAAGAGTATATTTCACTTTACATAACTTACCTGGTAGGGAGCCAGGATGAGGCAAAGGGTGTGGAAGGAGGGAGGCATCATCTTCTTCAGCTCAGCAGTCACCTCCTGCTACGTGTCCGTAGATAGCCAGCTTGCTCTCATGCAGCATACAGGTTTTCTCCTGTGGTTTTATTATTGTGAGGGAGATGTGTTGGTCTTCTGTGGAATCCCAGCTATAGTTCCAGTTATTAAGAAGCATTAGAAAGAAAATAAAATGTTATGCTTTTTTGTGTGCTAACTTCAGAGAAAACTCTCCATATCGTTGTAGTACAATGAAGTCTTCCCATTTGGCTTGAACTGCTGAAAGAGCATATGTTGGTGTGATTTCTACATAGGGAAAATCTGGATTTTTCAGTAATATTTTTCTAAGACTGCCCTTTTCATTTAAAAATTATTCAAGAAGGAAATAATTTTTATTTTTGAAGTAGTTTGGAGTTTTTGAAATGAAAAAAACTCAGAAAAAGAAAAGTAATCTGAACTGAACATGTATTTTTTTTTTTAAATATTTTTTGAAAATAGATGATTTAGTTTCAAAATGATTCAAAACTTTTTTTTGTGAAAAAGTGTTCATATTCCTTTCTGCTTCCTTTTAAACAAGTGGTAGTGTTCCTGCTGCCTTCAGTGGACACAGCATTCTGTCTTTTACTATTTTCTGTCAAATCTTTGAAATGATTTTTGTATGTTCTATACATTTTCATCCAGATTTGCTGATAGCTAAACTATTTCAGGTGTTTTAATTTAGTGCCTAGGGAAGTTGTTAAAAGCTTGTTGACTCAGGGGACATGCCTTTGTATTTATTTGGAAAAAGAAAATAGAGAAAATTTTGTAGCCTTTAATTTACAATTATGAAAGAAATTTTTATAATGACATCAGACTCATCTAATAATAGAGACCTCTGCTTTTTGGACACTGAGAGTGGAACTCATGTTGCTTAGTTTTCAGTATCTCCAGTGTAGTGATCTACACCTAACCTAGCTGTCTACGTTCCCATCACAGTGGTGGGAGACTGACTCAGTACAGTCAGTGGAGTCTACAGTCTGACCAAACATAAATGCCTAATTTAGGCTGAGTTTAATTCCATTGTTTGTATTGAGTCTATCTCCACTGGCACAGTCACAGTTCAGAGCAACTAATTCAGGTGTGGATATCAATACTGTGGATACCAAAAGTCAGATCTGAACTGATGATTTTTCTGTATTGCAGTGTGTGACTTTTCTGATTGTTGTGTTGCCAGGCATTGACAAAGTCAATAGATCCAGATATTAAAAAGAGATGACTTGAAATTTAAAGTAGCAAACATTTGATACACTACAGTCTTTCAAATATTGACTAAAAATAACAAGAAAATAGATCAGTACTTTTAATTTAATCCGTTAATTTACACTGTTAAAGATTGATGAGCTTCATCAAAATATAAAAGGTCGGAATGAAATTCAGAAGATAACTAATCTTTAAGATCAAAAGTGTAAATTCCTATACACATATCATGTCCCTCCAACCCAGCAGTTGTGAAATGCTACATTGTCAACATAATGCAAACAATAAATCCTTGAAATCTCATAAACTAGCTGCAAAGTAGGTATGAGTTGTTTGAGACTATTCTAAACAAGATAGGTTGTTTCAGAAAGATGAATTTGCAGTTCTGAATGTGATGCTAGATGTCTAGTCAACATTTATTCCACTTCTGTTTTACATTCTATGCAGCTTTTAAGCCATTCAAAGGGAATTGATATTTCTGAGAGCTATGACTATACTAGTCAGCTAGGCCTATTTGGGCATAAATCCCAAACACTGCACAAATCATTTTAAAGTAAAAAGAAAACAAATAAATTTAAATTTTGTGGTGGTCAAGTGCAAAGCTATGTGTTTATGTGTTTTTTTTTTTTTCTTTTTTTCCTTCATCCAAATTGGAATGACTGTGAACCTAATCAAAATATGCTGTGGAGGAAAATGAATATCGGGTTAGAAACAGACAAATAAAAGAAATAAATAACCACCGTGTGGCACTATAAGATTTGTGGCCTAAAGGCCGAGAAAATGAAAGGGAATTTGGCTGTAATAAAGGTACTGTATCATAGTGAAGCGTAACGCAATTGTAATGTTAAATCCATTTTGTAGGAACAACAACAAAAACCTTAAAAAGGCTATCTTTAAAAAACCTATCCCATGTGGCATTGCAAGTTAAACCATACAAATATCTCTCATTCTTAATAATTACTTACTTTAAGCAAATCTATTTGACACACACACCCCAGTAAATTCCCGTTAGGCGTATATCAATACTAAATTAGGCCCTGTATTTCCTGGCAGTTGGAACAGCTTGAAGGTGCTTGGTTTTGTATTTAATGTGTACAGCTATCGCTTCTGAAGTAATTGATTCTAGGTATCTGAGAATCTCTTTTTTTTTTTTTGCATGCTGAAGCCAGTCAAAATCTTGTCCAGAGATATTTCTCTGTACTTAGGAAGTAATTGTGTTCCTGTAATGGTGATAAACAGTATTTCATGTACGTGTCTCATAAAAAGAATACAGAGGCAAAGTATGAATAGCATCAAGACTGTGCCTTTCACTTTATATGAGATGCTACATTATAGGATTGTCCCGCTGAGTTACTAACAAAGGCTTGGCTGGTCATAAACATCTCATAACTGCAAAGTACACTTTGCAAACTGGATAATACTAACTGCCTTTTAGTCCAGAGTATTCATCATGACTAAGTGCGTTAAAAGTTGGCTTATTATCTCCATGATTGTACTCCTGTGTGGCAAAGCTACTCTGTGGAATAGTGAAGCCTGAGGCGTGGAGGAAGAAAGGCAACCCTGTTGTCAAGCCTGTAAAGTAGCTGTGGATCTTTCTACTACAGTCTTGATGTGACAGCAAGTTATACAGCCTCAATATTCAAGTTCCTCACTGGAAAATGAAGACATGACAGTTTTTTGGTTCCATTTCTGGATCCACATGCCCCCTTATGACTTCTGACATTCAGTAAGCCACAATACACTGGAGTTGTAAACCCCAGTTTTGGTCTCAGTGTAGTGGATTTACACTGCTTTTTCTGCCTGGTGATCTGCAGTTGGAGAGGAGATGTCATTGTACTGAATATCCCACCTGACGAAATGTTTTCAGTTAGGGGTGGTATTGACTTGACAACAGAGCTAATAGATTTTTTTATGGCTCAGCTTTTTCGTAGATGTAGCTTGAATCCTCAAGTTACTAGTGACCAAACAATGGCTACTCTGTGAAGGCTCAACTTTGGTCCATGTACAACAACGATCATAGTTTGGATTATTCAAAAGGCTGATCCATAAACCTATCAAAATCTGGATGGATTAGTTGTTGTGGTAGCTAATAGATATGCATGAGCAGCTGCTGCCTCAGTCACAGGCTGGATGTTTCTGGCTCTTCCATCCTATCATCTTTTGGACTTCATATGATTTTCTACTGAAGGCATCCTCTGTAACACTTCTTATCAGTTGCTCTAAGGCATAAAGTACTTCATTATTCTCTTTCTGTCCTCAGACAGCTTTTGTATTGATGGTATATTTTAGGGATACCATTGATTCCTAAACCCTGTAAGAGCTGAAGAGCTTTAAAGCTTCATGGCATTGTTCTCTTTTTCCCAACAGACTAATGGGAGACGTCCCACACTCCCCTCCAACCCTACGTTTGTTATCAGTGAGTGCTATGTGCATGGTCCTGCCCGTTGCCCACAGGCTGGAGGGTGGTGCTAGGGCAGCCTTCTGGGTACAGGCCCATGGGGAATTGCCCTGTAATGGCTAATAAACCTCCCCTGTGCCATGGCCATTGTGTAGGGAGAGGTTGCAAGGACAGTGAGACAGTTTGTCCTTTGCTGTGCTCTGGGAAGCACGTGCATCCTTTCTCTTTTTGGAGAGACAGGTCTCAGCAGACACACACTTTTCACAATGGAGATTCACCACTGCTCTGTAGAAACGCTGGAATGGCAGCACCTGAGAATGTAAGTGGTTAGGAAAAGAGTTTCTGAGGTTAAACTGTATGTCTGTAGAATATAGGAGGGAAACTTAAACTTCAAAATATGCATCTGTGTTTGGTCTGCTGAAAAAAATGAGTATATCAACTGCAGTCAGAAGGGTAGTGCTTACTTTTATTTACTGACATCCTTGTTTATTATCTTAACCCCAAAGCTAAGGACTGTGTGGACATGTAAAATAAATTAATTTCATTCTGGGAGTTATTTCCTAATGTGAGAGAAGAAATCATGAATGATAGCTTGCTGTGCTCTGACCTGCCTTTTGACTGTAGTTTCATAGCTAAAAAAAGAACTATTCATCCAAAACACTCTTAACTGTCACTTTAGAGAACTTGTAAGATTTATTCATCCCCAAGTCCATGAAACAAAACAATAACAGAAAGTGCTTTTCACTATTGCTTGTTTAATGATGACCAGGACAGACAGGGATAGCACTGCTGGTAAGGTTATGTGATGTACACCATTCCAGAGACATTGAAACCACTTGCAGAGACTCATTCATCTTGGAAGTAATAAATTTAAGCTTTTGCTGTAATCCTTAATTTGTGTCTTAGTCTGTAATGTGCAGCAGTGCTCCAGCCAACTCAGATTCTTTCTATATTCCCACCTCTATAATATTTGCAGAATACATTTCTGGAATTTATAGGGGTTAGTTAGGAAAATATATCTAATTTGTGGGTCCTTGTTAGGGTGAGTAATGAAACAATTATTTCATACTTCTAATGCCACACAGAGCACGCTCCAGGTTGAGCAGAATAAACGTATTTTAATCTTTCTAGTTTGTATGACCTGCAAATTATTGTTCTCCAACAGTGAGTTCATTCCTACCAGTTATCCTGCTTTTACTTTCCAGTTGCCTGACATCCATAAGCTGTAAAAAGAGATCTCTACAACTGGGTTTTGTGTGTGTGGTTGTTGTTTGGTTTTGTTTGTTTGTTTGTTTGTTTGTTTGTTTTGTGTGTGTGTGTGTTTTTTTTTTTTTTCCTGAAACTTTTTATTGCTCCCAGGAAATACCAAAGGTTTATACTGGTCTAGATGGATTTTTGACTGAAAAAAACTCCAAGGAGGTTGGGATTCCCTTCTTGTTAACCTTGTTTTGAGCTGATGAAAAGTACTTTTCCATTACTCAGCAAGTCAGACAGGCAAAAACTAGAAGTTGGACTCTTCTGCTTTTATGAAGGGGAGGACACGATTACAAGATTAAGACATAACTTTGTAAGCACAAAAGCAGGGAGCTTCAAAGGTGAAAGGATTCAGATTTTGGTAAATTGAGGCTGTCTAATCAGTTTCCCATGTATGCCTCTTCAGCTTAAGTTTGGTAGCTGCACAATGGCAGACTTGTATTTGATGCTGTATATAATTTTCTTCACAACAATAAGTTACAGTAACAGCGATGTCAGAGGATGCTGAGTTTGTATGGTGAAGTCCTGACCTGTGTTGGGAGTCTTGTGGCAGGAAGCAAAGATAATCCTGTTGTTGGCACTGTTGGTTACCCCATATATGTATTCAGTTGTGCTTTCAAGTGTGAGCTCTTTGATTTAAAGATTTCTTTTTTTAAAGTTTTATTTTCTATCCCTGGCTATGCTATTGGCCTGAAGGCAATGGCCAAATAATTTCGCTGTTCTATGCCTCAGTTTTCTCATGGGAAAATAAAGGAAGAGTACTTGCTTTCTTCACAAAACACTTTGAGAAAAGCTCAGTTTAAGAGTTAGTTGTTGCTATTATATTTTCCAGTTCTGCAGTGGTACTCATTGCAATATGAATGATGTATTACATTAGACTATATTGACATAATAATGAAATATAAATACTGATGAGTCAATGTGTGTCCCCCAAGTCACAGAAGACCTTTTGGCTATAGATCTGATTCTTTTGCAGGAAGAGTAAAATAAAGCAACAAAGTAGTGTATCAGTGGCTGAGCTAAAAATGTCTTTCAGGAGTCTCTGTGTATGAATTTTGTAGACTGTGGGCTGGTAACTTTCTATTCCATGTTCAGTGAGCAGTCCAGGGCACTGCTTAGTAGGTCTGTCAGGTGATCAGTGGTTAAAATTGTCTCATTTCTGTGCTTAAAAGCATCACAAGATATAGTTACAGAAAATCTACCGTTGATTTGATGCTGCTGAGCATCTAGTTACTGTGATAGTGCTCAAGTTGATTATTTGCTTTGAAGGTTATGAGAGAAGCAGGAGCAAGGCAGACAATAAGATTTTAATATTTTCTGTTTACATAGGCTTTAATTAAGTGGGTCTTAACAGCAATGTTAAAATTGTGTGTGTCTCCCTCCCCTATTACTGAGATGGCTTGCTGTACAGCTGAGCTTACTCTTTTGATTTCAAACTTCATAGATGAAGTGGTCTGCCTTTATATAAGTGAGCTTATAAAGACATTTCTTATGTCAAGTCTCCCAATTACATATGGCTAATGCAGCACGTTATGCTTACGTGGAAGACTGCAACATAAGCCAGTCCTGAGGATATACCACAAATTCCTCCTTCCCTTATACCTGTTTTTGCTTTATAGAGTACAAGAAATGTCTGGTGGATTTCCTGAATTGCAATCTGCATCTCTTTGGCTCTTCAGCTCTTTTGTTGCTTGCCCTTCTCCCAGTTATTTTTTAGGTGTAAAATAAGAAGCAGCTCCTCAGTTATTCTGGAATGGCACACTGAACTTGGTTCAAAATGTTCCTTTTTAAGAGCTACTTTGTAATGTGTGTAGATTTTACATCTTTGCAGAAGGTGTGCTCGATGTGGAGCAAAGGAATTAAAGTAAACAAGGAAGGAAACTAAAAACGTCAATTACAAGTGAACTCCTTTAAAATTATGTGAAGACTGTTTGAATATACTGTATTAGAGGCCCAGAGCAAATACATAGTTTCTATCAGAGAAGACTTTGAAACAGCCACAGAAAGCTAAAACTGCTGAACAGTAATGTGAATGTAAATACAAACAAAATAAATCACAGTGACTTTAAACTAAGAGCATCCAGAAAAGCTTGTGAGAAATACATGAAGAGAACCCTCTTCCAAATAGTTCAGGTCCAGCAAGTCTTAAGACAGTCTGTAAGAAATGACTGAAATATTTTCAGGAGTGCTCAGTGAGTTCAAATTCATCCATGTTCATTATGAAAGTGGTTGGTAGGATTCTTACTCCTGCCTTTAGAGTGGACATCAGAGGTCATCTTCATGAGGCACTGGTAAAAGAAATCACAGAAATTGTCACATTTTCTTCATCGGTTCAAGAGTCTGGCCCACTGTGTTTTGGCAGCCTGTCTGCTGAAGTCCAGTATTACCCAGTCAAGTTTTCAAGGATCTAAAAGAACCTGCTAAACACAGCTTGAATATATAAATGTTCTTTCCTACCAGTTAACATAAAACCACTTGTAGTGTAGTCTTGAAACCATTTTAATGTACAGTTATGAAGAAATACCTAACTCTGATGTTGAAGCATAAATATTTCAAAGTAAGCCTAGTACTTAGGTTAAAGTCATATTCGTGAGACAACATATTTGGTATATCAGTTAAGAAATGCTTTTCGAAGATGTTCCAAGTTGTACATGTACTGTTTTCTTGCCTAGTCTTCGTTGTTTCCAGATCAGTATTATAACTCATATTTTACAATAGACTAAAAATGAACATTTCATGAAAATCTCATAGCATTAACTACTGTGCAATAAAAGTTGATGAGAACAGTTTTATAACAGTACTCCATTACTGTTAATTATTATTACTTTCATTGCACTTGCTTGTTTCCAGCAGGGGCCTCATTGTATTTGATTGTGTCTAAACAAATGAGAAGGATTTTTAGCATTTATAATATACACAGATGAATGTTAGAAAAATAGAATAATAGCGTGATTAATGTGACAGCTGATTTTGTCTTAATAATACAGTATTGTCTCTTTGTTACATAAAATGCAGCTATGCTTTGTCCATCAGGCTCGATAATACTCATCAGTCAAAATTCTTGCCACAGTAGCACTGAATATTCAGAAAGGATGGGCTGTGGTCCTGCAGACTGCAGCAGGATGGTAATTCCACCTGATTAGGAGGTGGCCCTTTCAGAGACCCGATGTACACACACCTCAGTGGCGTGCCCTGTAATAACACACTCATTACAGTGGCTAATACCATCCCTCTTTGGCATTTTGCTGTTGTCTTTCAGCTTGTCTGTTCTGTGTTTACCTGTACCAGCTGCCAAATTATCTCCAGTGTTAAGATTTGAATTGGATTTTTTTTTTTTTTTTTTTTTTTTTGAGATTGTATCTGTGGCTTGACCTTGCTTTTATTTCCTGGCAGATGCTTTTCTCTGGCACTAGAAGTAATATTCCTTGATTTCAGCTGTTTCCCACCCAAAGTGAATTTGTGAGTCTAGCTTCATCCCTATATTGTCTTTTTCATGTTGAAATATGTCCAGTTAATACTTGCTGGTGAACAGCTATCACAGACCATGCTTGAAATTTATTTCTTATTTTCTGTTGAGTGATGAAGATGAAAATATGCCTCCGTGTTTGTAACAGGCCAACACGCTTTATTTCTCCCTTTTTCCCTTTCAGAATGAAAATAGTATTTTAATCTAATAGAAAATACCTGCATAAATAGTTATTTTTAAAGGGATAGGTGTTTCATAAATTGTCGGTGATTTCTCAGTTTAGTCAGAAAATCACAGTATCAGAGTACATGCTTAACACTGTAAGATCCCTGTCACTCACAGGCAGGTTGTCCAGGCTGAGATTAACTGTGTGTCAAGTGTGGAGGCCTCTGACGGTTTTCATGCACCAAGCTGTGCACTGTCAGAAATACCACGGCCCCACTGGAGCTGGAGCCATGATGCTTCTGCAACTCTGGGAGTCGTTTTCTGCCTTCTGGCTTTCCTCTGTGGAGATCTAAATGGAGAATTGTTGTGGTCATCCGGATGTAACACTCAGGTCAGTGTCAGACACATGTTTTCAAGTTACATAATGACCTTTGCATGCCCCCCTCTCCCCCCTTATTTTTGAGTTCTCTTATAATTGATATATATTCTGTATAATTCACTTTTCTTTCTCTACTTGGGCTTTCAAACTTCTTTCCCCCTTATTCCAGATAAACTGAGAGTTGGTGGTGTCATATAACAGAAATGTTAATAAGTACTTTTTGCTAATTCTGGATTGGACTGTTTACTTTAAAGGCATTATGCTATGTTATAAATTTCTGCTATTTTCAAAGGAGTGTTTTCATTCTGAAATGAATGCCTGTGGTAAAGCATGGATCTGTAGCCTAACCTGCTCTTTTTGTCTTGGCTTATTTCACTGTGGGGCATAGAGAAAGCATATAAAGTGAAAAATAATTTTTTAAAAAAAGTGAGAGTTATGTAGATCAAAATGCTTGCACACATACATATTCTCTCTCTCCTCCTTTTATTCAGCTTCTATCTTGGTTACAGAGAAAGCTAATGCTGCAAGTTATGTGCTGGAGAGAACGTGATTTAAATGATGTCTCCAAAGATCCTGCACAGAATCTACCCCATGAAAGTTCTGTAAATCCGTGAATGATGAACGCAAAGGTAGACAAGTAGCAATAACCAGAGACTATTAGTCTGAGAAAATCTGGCTATGGAGGAGGTTCAGATAATATCTTTGGTTATTATGAGAAAAAGGAGGCCTGAAGTTGATGTGTATATGGAAAGAAGATGTAAGGAAGATTCTCAAGCAGAATTGTCCTGAAGCAAATACAATCCAGAAAAGGATTTGATGTGTGTATAGAAGACGAGTGAAGCCTATAGCAAGTTGCACTATTACAAGCAAGGACTGTGGTGATTTTACCTTCTGCTTTATGGTAAATAATGGTGTTTCTAATTTGTCTCCGTTTTGTTTTCCTTCACGGAGATTTTGATTTCTTCCTCACTCTTATCTTTTCTTGCTCTTGCAGCTGGTGTGCTTTAAATTTCCTGCCACATGAATATTCTTTATGCTAATTTTTTTCTTTGCTTCTTTGTAAAAATCGTTTTCCTGTCCTGTATCCATCTTCTGAGTCTATAAAGAGTGTATTATGCATACGATAAGTAACTATCATATTTATCAAGACAGTCAGAGTTCCCAGTTGTATAATACAATTAAGAGTAAAGTAAAGAGCCCATACAGTGCTCAGAAAGCTCCAGGTAATAACATCTCTAAATAGTTTGTGTTGCTTGTACTAATTTATCCATCAGAAATGTGTTCTCATGGACAATGTTTAGCCAGTTGATTGCACACTGTGTATTCACTCACAGAAGAAAAATCAGGAAGATTGGTACTTGCTGTGGAGTCTCCTAAGTTTCTGATGAATAACATTCTTGTACTAAAAAATATTTTTTCCATTTATATGGAAACAGAACAACCAGGGGATCAGGCTCAGTCAGTACGGGTTTATGAAAGGCAGGTCCTGCTTGACTAACTTAAACTCCTTCTATGACAAGTTGACCCTCTTAGTGGATGATGGAAAGGCTGTGGGTGTTGCCTACCTAGACTTAGTAAAGGCTTTGTCACTGTTTACCACAGCATTCTCCTGGAGAAACTGGCTGCTCATGGCTTGGGCATGTGTACTCTTCACTGGGTAAAAAACCTGGCTGGATGGCCTCACTCAAAGAGTGGTGGCGAATGGACTTTAATCCAGTTGGCCGCTGGTCACAAGTGTTCCCCATGGCTCAGTACTGGGCCCAATTCTATTTAATATCTTTATCAATGATCTGGATGAGGGGATCAAGTTTGCAGATGACACCAAACTGGGCGGGAGTGTTGATCTGCTCGAGGGTAGGGAGGCTCTGCAGAGAGACCTGGACAGGCTGGAGCAATGGGCCGAGGCCAATTGAATGAGATTCAACAAGGCTCAGTACCGGGTCCTGCACTTGGGTCACAACAACCCCGTGCAACGCTCCGGGCTTGGGCAGGAGTGGCTGGAGAGCTGCCCAGCAGGAAAGGACCTGGGGGTGTTGGTCGACAGCCGCCTGAATATGAGCCAGCAGTGTGCCCAGGTGGCCAAGAAGGCCAAGAGCATCCTGGCTTATATCAGAAACAGTGTGGCCAGCAGGACCAGCAAAGTGATTGTCCCCTTGTACTCAGCACTGGTGAGGCCACACCTCGAATACTGGGTTCAGTTTTGGGGCCCTCACTACAGGACAGACACTGAGGTGCTGGAGTGAGTCCAAAGACGGGCAACAAAGCTGGTGAAGGGTCTGGAACACAAGTCTTATGAGGAGCAGCTGAGGGAACTGGGGTTGTTTATCCCGGAGAAAAGGAGGCTGAAGGGACACCTTATCATTCTCTGCAACTACCTGGAAGGTGAGTGTTAGTCTCTTCTCCCAAGCAGCAAGTGATAGTACGAGAAGAAATGGCCTCAAGTTGCAGCAGGGGAGGTTTAGATAAGATATTAGGAAAAATTTCTTCAGTGAAAATGTTGTCAAGCACTGGGACAGGCTGTCCAGGGAAGCAGTGCAGTCACCACCCCTGGAGGTATTTAAGATACATAAATATGGTGCTTAGGGACATGGTTTAGTGGTAGACTTGACAGTGTTAGGTTAACAGTCAGACTTGATGATCTTAAAGGTTTTTTCTGACATAAATGATTCTATGATTATATATTTCTCCTGTGGTAGCATCTGGATTTTCATGTTGTGGAGCTCTGCTAGGCACAGTATAAACACATTGATGTTCTCTCCCTTACACTGTCTGGCTTGGGGTGTTCCTGTTACTGGACAGAAGGCTTCTGCCCCCAGGTGCCCAGTCTACATTCTCACCTTTTGCTCTCCGTCTGCCATTGGTACCACTCCGATGTGTAACTCTCCACATAAGGGATTTTTGCTAAGTGATCAGGGCACTTAAAAAAGACTGACCCTAAGTTAGCCCATTCAAGGGCATTCATGTTGCATAGAGACCCAGAGAGGGTTCTGTTTGAGGGGGTCAGACCAGAGAAATTTAAATCGGGCTTTAACTCTTTAGCTAGAGGTATATCTGTATTTGAAGCTGGAGTTCTGCCATGGATGTAAGAATGTGATAAAAACCTATCCAGAAAGCTGTTTCTAGTATAATTATTTGTACTGATTTTGCCAAATATGTATATACACATTGAGGTACTGTCTTCGTTCAGTGTTTACTCTGTGTCTGGCTACATGCTTGTTGGAAAAAATGAGAAAAGACTGCAAACAGAGATAGACTTTGAACTTCATTTCCCATTTCTCTGATCACTAGGGGTAGCTGTTCTTCGGCATTCTCTTTATTGAGAAAGGTACCTTCATCTCTATGTGGATCTGGCAAGAAATTATTAGCTAATATGACACAGATAACAAGCACTGCTGTACTTCTAGGCCATGCCATATGCGGTGTCTATTGGAGTCTGAGTAACTACCTCATGACAAGGTGTAGTTTTCAAAAGCTTTTGACCTACCCAAGTTTTAGCTAAGGTATAAAGAATAAGAGAGACAGAATCTAAACGGGCTATTGTAGCAGAATCTGAAAATGTTTACAGCTTTTATATTGTTAAACTACAAGTGATGCTTAGATACTTGAAAAGCTAAAATAGAGAACTTTTTTTTTTTTTTTTTTTTTTTGTAGCATAGTGTTTTGTGGTTTGCAGACAGGAAATGTATTTTACAAAATTTACCAATATTGATTTGCAATTGAATCAAGTTGTCATCATTGAGCCTCAGGTGAATGAGTTTCTGCAGTTAGCAAAACTGAGTATGAAGGGCTTTAATTTTGTTCTGGTGCATGTCCAAAGGCTGAAGCGATTTTTAGAGTGTGTTGTTAGACCCATGGCAAACGGTCCAAGAAACTTGTGGAGGTTAAATTCTTCATGAGGTCACAGATGGTACCTAGCATCCTTTGTATGAACCACCAGCTTTTAGAGTATCAGTGCTGGTTTCTGTCACTTTGCAGTACGTGTGATAATGAAGGGAATTAATTTAAAAGCATTTTTCAGTTTAGCAACATTTATATTCATTGAAATATAAATTCCAAGAGTGGTACCAATGTTGTCTCTGCTCTAAATAAGTGCATGTGGTGCACACATACAATTTATGGCATTTGCTGTCTTCTTAATCAGTGTGTTGAATCAGACTTTTGTCTCATTTGAATATGGATTAAAAATTAGATCAGTCTTCTCTTGTAACAGTTCAACTGCATTAGGAGTGCATATCGTTATGCAGCAAGGAGTGTGACCCATATTTTGTGAAAGGTGTGATGTAGTCTGTGAGAGTCAGAAGACGCTACTTGAACCGCTTCTGTAACAGCAGACACATATTTGAACAAAAGATTTTGTTTCTTGAATGTCAGTTTCTCTTTAAAAAAATTGGAAAAAACTGCTTGATGAAGCCCTACTCTCCATTGCACATTGCTGCTTAATAAGCCAACAGTAAACTTATTGAAAATTACAGGTATTGTTTTCAGACCTCCTTGTGTTAGGCTTCCCAAGATGCCATTCTGTGATCTGGCTTGTTCATGCTCAACTTTCCATTTTCCATTACTAAATGTATTCCCTAAGTGGGAAGCTGCTCATTTTCTGCCTCAGTCTCCAGAGTCGGTCGATGCCTTCATTTTATAGCAATGTCTCTTCATATCACGCTTGAAGTGGATGAAGAACTAGCTTCTAAGTGATGATGTGTTTTTAAATTCTAATCAGTACTTTATAAATTCAGGGACGGCAGTGTTGCATGGAACAACCTCAGAAATTTGAAATTAGCAAGAACTGGCAATTCCTGTCATTCTCTGCCCTATGTTGAATGTTCTGTTCGATTGATGCTAGATACCCCTCGCTTGATTTTTGTTTCTTCACTGATTTCTGTCATATATCATTTAGAGCCTCTGAGTATACTACTCTTTGGTATTTCAATTATAAATGAATATGAGAGCAAAGTGTTTTTTGTGCTTCTTAGCAACTTGTTTTTATTATCTTTTTTAGTTTTAACAACAGTTGCTTACGGTGTATTTAGGTTTACCAGCTCTTTCAACTTATGCATTGAGCCTTTCTGTTGTGTTGTCTTGTTTTTATTTAGGCTCAGGTTACAGGTAAAATTTAAGAGCATTTATCTTTCAAAATTATATTAGATGCCATTAGGGGATCATTTTTTAGTGGATGGAATTTGTTAAAAGCATAGCACTTCTTTGTATGTTGCACATTTCACAACATTGTGATTGCTAACAAACTAATGTTGAAACAGTTAATAATGTTAATTTTAAAGTGCAACATTTTTAGTAAATGTCATAATTAATATAGAGAGTTATAAGTGTTTAAAGATGTTTTGCATATCATGGGATCTTTGTCTCTTTATTGTATGAGAAATAAGTGGATATTTTTCAGTGTATTTCATTTGGCCTGTTTGATCTACCCTATGCTCATAATTTCTGCTGTCACTTGGGTAGTGATGACTGCTTACTGCAAAAACACTAACAAAGCTGGCATTCTATAAGCATCATTTTTTTTTTAAGCTTTTGTAGAGTATGTATATAGTTATGTATTCTAAACAAAACCTGCACTTAATATTTCTGCAAGTATTGCAACCTCCTATATTGTCCATATATTGTTAGGGACTTTTCAGAGCACACTGCTGTTGTGCAGCTTATAGTGGATTTAGCCGACATGTTTTAAAAACTCTGTTTTGTTCCCGTCTCTATAGCTTCCATCTACCTCATTTTTTTTTTAAAAATGTCACTAATTTAAGAAGAAGAATGCTGGGTTTTAGACGCTTGAAAGTACTGTGAGATTACCACTGATAAATAATGATGATTCAATGAAATCACTGTTTTGTTGGACATCTCAGCTTTTGGGTTTGGCCTTGGTCGGTATGGAATATGTGGAATGATCTTGTTTGACTATGTAATTTACAGCACAAAGTTACTTTTTCCTTTTTTCTTAGAACAAGTTTGGATTGTCTCTTCAGGTCAGTGTAAATCAGACATAGCTCTGTGCCCTGGACCTCTGCCTTCCATCCTCCTCTCTTGCTCACTTAGAGAACACAAGCCGTTGCCCTGAGATGGGATTCCCCCAAAGCAGGAGAATCTTTTAATTGGCACCTGCTCTGCTAACATGGGTTTAATGTCTCTGTAGGCCAGGAGAAGTAGTGTGCAGGGATCATGGCACGTCATTTATTGCCATCTTCTGACTTCAGACACTGGCATGGTTCTCCGTGGCTTTCTTTAAGTGCCGTAGTTTCATTAGGTGGTGCGTGAGGATCCAGGTCTTTCCGAACCTGGATTTAGCAGCAAGATAATCTGGAAGGACTTCGGCTCATCTTACCCAAGTTCCTGCACTCAGCATAGCTTAATGAAGCACCAAGCCTCAAGTCTTTCATAAGAAGAGCCCTCAACTTTGTACTTTTCATTTTTGCTTTGTTTTTGTTTTTTTGTTTTTTTGTTTTTTTGTTTTAATTTCAGTACCCTTGAGTTTAAATTATGTCAGCGTATGTCTGCAGTAGCAGTTTTGTGTTAGTTGAGGTTTTCTGAGTGTAGCAAAAACGTCCCGTATATTTAATTTGCTGTTGTATGGTTGAGCATAAAAGAAGTGTATCAGTCATCTTAAAAAAAAAAAAAAAAAAAAGACGAGCGTGATAGTCCTAAACAACCAAAACCAAGCCCTGGCTCTGCAAACTCATTTCAGTTCCAAGTACCCTTCTTGCTCATGCCTTGTGAGTAGGAAACAGCAGCTCTTCCATGGTTTATAATTTAATTTCTCTTTCCTAATTACAGAACAAACCTTGCCTGGAATATTTGCTTTGCTTTTTCTGCTTAGCTTTCCCATTCTCTTCTTTTATGGTTTTGGTTTTGTTCTTATTAACATTCTTTGCAGATACACTGTCACATCAGATTTGCTCTTTATGTAATATGGTTTACTACAGCATCCATTTTCTCTTATGCTGTCAGCACAATCTGACATAAAGCATTTTCATGTACAATTGCTCTTATATTCTCTTGGATCCATGATCCCATTAATGTGTTTTGTTCAATTATTATTTTAGTTGTTTTTAATATATAATACTGTCATGTGATTGTAGAGGTATTTTGTCTACATTGGAACACATACTTAGTTAAAAACGAACATATGCACCCTTTAATATCACTGAAAGACATTTAAAAGTGTACTTTCAGTGTGCTAAATTTCAGTAGTTTGGTAAGGGAGATATCCACAAACATTTGTTTTTAGGCAGTTCTTGTGGCAGTTTGGAAGTGTAGCACACTGAAGTGTATTTGATATAACAAGTGTATTTTAAAATATATTTCTTTTCATACCAAAGATGATGCCAAAATGAAGTTATACTTTCAGCACTGAGTTTTCCAATGTGTTTTATACTTCCATAAACAGCTGATATTTGAAGTGATCTCACTTTTTTCTCCCCAACAGATAGGGATATACTCTTCAAACTGATTTTAGAACAGGGAGGTAGGGATAATTTTTTGGTGCAACAAGAGTGGAGTGGGAGGGATTACAGAAGAAAGCTTACTTTCTGCCATACTGTTTTGTAGTACAATAGCAAGTATTTTATTACGAAAATAATAAAGTAAGATACATATATCTAATAAATATCAACATTGTCTTCATTCTCAGAATCTCATTCACAATTTTACTGTATGATAAACTCTATTTCCATGGCATTTATTAACATATAACTGTATTTATGTTTCAAATTAATAGAAAATTTGGTTTTCTTTGGTTTGCAATGCTTGAACAGGTGGCTCTCAAATATGGTAAGTTGTCAGGTTAGTCACTCAGTTTTGTGCACTTGCTGTGTTTGGATTTCTATCAGATCAGCATGCAGTATTGTGAGTTTTTTCAGTCCAAAGAGTGTTTCTAAAGTAAACCAGGTACAGTCTGACTTATTGCTATCTGAATTTATATTTGTATATGTATGTGTGAGTACTCTGTGTGTTTGAATAATATATCTGTGTATCATCAAATGCATAGATCTATAGTTAATAGCAACAAAACTCGAAGCAACAGGGAGATGGTGGAATTAAGATTCTTCTTCACACCTATCAGGTCCTATCAGCAGAATGCATATTGGCACCATCTTTAAATGCATGCTTGAATGTTTTCTCCACATGAATGATGTTTCATACACCACACAGAGTCAATGAACAGTCCCTTTCTGAAGTTTTTCAAGTTACTGATGCTTACTATTGGGAGATCTTTGTGTCCAGCTGTTTTCAAGAGGACTAAGTGGATAGCAAGCTGTATCTGCGCCTGCTCGTAAACTGCTGAAAGGTGCCATCCTACAATCATCAGAGCACATTGTAAGAGTCCTCAAAAACTTCTGTGGCTGGGCTGAGATTGCAACTCTAGATGGCTGCTGTGTTGCCACCTGGAGCCCCATCATCACTGTTATTAAATGCTGCAGCATCTTTGTAGAATCGGGAAATGATGTGGCTTTTGGCATGGTGGTGCTACCAGGAGGAATTGCATGAGAAACATCAAAACTATCTGCCAGCTAATAAATGAAAGTGGTACCTGACTGCACCTGTTAGAATATATACAAGGACTGCAAAAAATTAAGACGACTTCCTTGCCAATAAGCGGTTCCTTGAAGTTTGCAATCTGTGCGGACGCTTGACTTCCACCTGTCTTTTCTTATTCTCCTTTACATGCCAGTCACACGGTTGAGAGTTAACTGAATGAGTGGCAGTTACTCAGACCTATGTACACTATCTTGAGGAGCAGTAAGGGGGGTCCGAGAGAAAATGCTCTGTAGATATTATGAAGAAAAGTTTCAAATCTTATGTAGTGGTGTACTTTTAGACTACACGAGCAGACAGCGTATCTTTTAAGACCCTGGTAACAGGTCATTATAAAACAACCTGAATATTTCTTTAATATAAATGCATCTGTCTGAATTTACATGTACATTGCAAATAGTGAACAATATTTACATTTATCCTACTTAACCTGACTTTGTGTATTTTTAACATTCTTTAAACTTCATGTATAATTCAGTAACACACATTTATAGAAAGAGGAGGTTACTCATTAGATTTCATCCATGTTATTTCATTTAATTAATTGAAAGTGAAGGAATGAACATAAATCTTAGAGGAATAAATGTTCTTTGAGCTCTGTGATATTGTTGCATTTATGAAAAAACTCACTTTATTCTATTTCTCTGATTTTAAAATTTTATTTTATAAGCTCCTTTTCTCAGCTTTTTTCCTACTGCATGGTGGCAGTTTACCACCATATCTCTGATATTGTGCCAGTAGAGGCATGCCAAGTGGGTCCAGTGTCTTCAACTGAATGCTTGCCCACTTTCAACACAGCCTTTGCTAGACCCTGGGTTTGTAATTTTTACTGGTCTCTTGATAAGACAGAAGTAGCATACTTTTAAAATATGTTATCCTCCACTAAGACCCTCATTTGAATCTGTTAGGGTTTTTTTGCTTCTGATACGATATGTACAGTCAGCAGAGATAGTCCATGAAACTAGCTGGGTATTCAGACAGCTTGCCTGGTTCTACTTCAACTGAGATAACCGGTGTCATTACAAAATGCTGTCACCAGATTGCAACCATTGATTTCTCTTTTACAGAGCATTTATGTTACCCATTGCTTCATTATGTGTGGCTCTCTAAAAGCATGAAGACTACTCTTAAAATCAATAGTCTATACCTCCACAGGGTATATTCCTCTTGACCTTTGAACTTCATCAGTCTGCGTGACTCTTACCTTCTCTAGCCATTTCACAATGCTTCCTGTATCTTTTCTTCTGTGTATTAGTAGTCCTTGAGCTTTCTGCTAATATCAAGGACTTTTCATTACCTTTTACTTGATCTTCACTGCTGCCTGTCAGTTAAAAGCTTACTCTGTACAATTAGTAATGCATCAGCACAGGATTTTAACTTACACACATCTCTCTCAAACCTTTAATGAATCTTTTTTCTTCTCCTAGCTTTACCCAACATAATTCCCGGTTACTTTTCTACTGATTCTGTTCTAATTAGATACTTTAATTTCCTTTCCTTTTTCACTATAATCTTTCATAGAGCTGATGACAATTGTATGCGAATGTAGGTTAATTTATACTACACTAATTCTTTGTCTAATTAGGAATGTAAACGGTTAAAAAATGGAGTATGAAAATTGGAAATCTTAATTTAGACAGAAATGCTCTACAAAGTTTAAACTAAAAGTCCTGAAGAAAAAGAACTTTCAACATAAAGTATGATCACTTCATTAGAATGTTAAAAATGTTGCATGCTGAGTTTGAATATTTCCAGAGGTATATATATATATTTTTTTTTTCTGTGTAAAAATAAATAGGGGAAAAACATAGAGAATTTCTGCATAGAACTGCAGAGGAATATGCCCTGAATAGCTGACTTTCTTGATCTTAAGCAGGATTCTGCAGATCTCTGCCCTGTAGGAGACTGTAATTTTCAGTTGTCTTCCCTGCATGCCATCACATACAGCCTCACTTGCTCTGTTTGTTAGCTGCTACATTTAACAAATTGCTTTTTTTTTTTCTCTCATGTAGCATAGAAACACAGGATCTTTAAACCTGTACTGAGAGTTTAATCCAACAGCCACAGTAATGCTCCAGTTTCTCACTGTCCAGATCAATCTGCTAAATAAATGGCTATGCAATGTCCTCTTTCTTGGCAGTCGTCACTGTAAAAGGATCATTCAGGTGCTCTTTTATCAATCTCTTTCAAGTTCTTTCCCCCCTAAGTGCTAACAGCAGAAACTATCTGAAGTAGAATAGATTTTCTCTAGTTAACAATAGTGATTTTTTTTTTTTTTAAATAACATTTGAGTATAAAAAACATTTAGTCATGAGCTTCGGAGAATAACATCTTTGAGTAGTTTCATTATGTTGCTATAAATAATGGTATGTTTTATTTGGGAGTGACTGATAGTACGAAATTCACCTGGTGAACTGATTGCATCAGCTATTATTTGCTCTGACAATCTCCAAAACTTCTTAGGTTGCTACCTCTTATCTTGTAGTCCTCTGTATAGACAAGACATGTATAAAAGATTTCATACAATCTCATATGTCCAGGATGCTGATGAGTATTTAGCTGAAGTATTTGTAAATTTGAGAGCTAATTTTTTAAACCACTTGCCTTATTCTCCCTAAAAGCTGGATTTTCATTCATTGCACATTAAGTGACTTCTAGTCTCCTAGATTCACATATTGCATCACAGTATGGTGTTAAATGAATTGCTCTGGATTAGAAGGGAATTAACTAATACATGCAAAATATAATTACATGCAATTAACAGTTTTTGTCTGTTTGGGGTTTCAGCCTTTAACTTTTATTTAAAAGTATGGCTACGATCAAACCCAAATCCATAATATGCATGTTAGCTTAAATGACCAAACTTTGCCTGGTTTAGGGCTGAAGTCTTTGACAAGTTGCTATTTTCATAAGGTTTCTGTCTGTACATCAAGTTCTGTCATGGTTCCACCCATGTTTGTCTCAGCTTCCTTTATTCCCCACAAATGTTATACAGTATGAGTTGTGTGTAAGTGAAACTAAATGCTTTTTAACAATAATTACAAGTGGAATTTCCTTTGTTTATGGACATGTGCATAGCTGAAATCTCAGATCAATAGAATCAGGGAAATCAATCTTCATTACCCATCCATGGCGATACAAGAGTGTGCTGGTTTTCCATTAAAAGAAATATCACGGCATGTCTGTTCCACAACCGATCATGAATAGGATCATAGGGGTTATCTCAGAAGAATAAATATGTCAACACAGAAAACTTCATAAAGGAAAAAAAGAAATTACCTTCTTAGTTCTACTGTTCTACCTTCCTTATTTCTTCATGTTACTCTTTGATATAATGGGAGTATAAGGAGAAAGTGTGATGTTATTGGATGGTATGGAGTGGCTCTGAGAACCTGAAAAAGTTGGAGGTTTTTTTCGGAAATATATCTGTAATCACTACATATATTTTTTAAAAAGTTTGTGTGTATATATTATATATATATAAAATACTGACTGATTTGAATGCTGTTACACTACTCAAGTTTATTGGAATCTATTTATGTAGTACATGGTGCATTAAAATACTCCATCTAAAACCACAGTAAGATTGTATTTGTTGTCTGGAAAAATGCAGGGTGTGCTTTGCTGCAGAAATACCACTTTAGAACTTGTATTAACTCAGTCTGTCCCTAGGTATGGAAGAATTCAAGTAGCTTAGTGCTGGACATTTTTCCCTGTTTATGATTTCTGTTTAAGACCATAACTTTTTGATTTAGAGTACAGCTAAAACCTTTAAACAATCTGGATGAGAAGGACTGTCTCAGAAACTCTACTATATTTTATTTTGAATTTTCTTCACCCTCTATCCCCTTCCTCCTTCTCATAACAGCATATAATCTCCCAGCAATTTATATGATAGTTCATCATAGCAAAGTTTATGCTGCTGCTGTCAGATGAGTTTTTCTCCAACTAATTTCCTATATTCCTTCTGTAAAACTGCCGGAACACTTTGGTGAATGGTAGATGGATATTCAATTAAAATCTTGTCTACTAGGAATTTAGAAAATTGCTTCTTGGTAAAAAGCAGATTAACCTTAAGTGTGGTTCTTGTTGTCAGTTTGATAGTATGGATATTGCTCTATTTCTAGTTATGTTTGCTTCCCTTCCTGCATCATCACTGAATGACAGTAACATCTGATTAAAAGAAATTTAACTATTTTTAATCCCTGTGATTTTCCAGTACTTTTGAATTTGAAATACAAACCAAAATAAAGTACCACTGGCCTTTATGATTTCTCTATCAAATGTAAAGACTGTCATTTTTCAAATATGAAATACCCATGGCTTCTGATTTTACATTAGAAGTGATCATCAAATTTGCTTTGCAACAGACCAGTTATGACACATTCACTTCCTGTGACTCTTTTCCCCAAATAAGTGGTAGAAAAACATGGCATTTTTTTTTTTTTTTAGGATCAGCTTGGAATCATGCTGAATTTTTCTAATATTGCCAGTGTGAAAAAGTAAGAGAAAAACTGATATATTTGCTGTATATATCAGAAAGAAACAGTCAAAATAGAAAACAGCATAGATTCCTCCTTCCCTTCTTTGGCTTGCTCATAGCTGATTTCAAGAGAATTTAAGATTGTTATTCTCTTCCCAGAAACCACGGGTGCTGCTCTCTCCTTTGAGATACCCTGGCTATCCACCCCAATTTCAGTTGCTTGAAATTAATATTTCAGAGAGTAGATTAGAACATGCAATATTATGCATATTCCAGCAACATAATTCTTTCTGACAGTTCAGGATTACTTAGGATCTGAAAATTTCCGTTTTTTTTTTTTTTTTAAATTAAAGGATTATTCATTCTAAAAATTTTTGTGTTTTTTTTTTGTTTTTTTTTTTTTTTAAGGCTGTTTTATGCATGCTTATTTAGAGTTAAATTTGTTTTGCAGTATTATGAACTAGATGTAATTGAATGCTAAAAGAGAGTTATACTGAGAGGCTTTAAATTCAAGACTTTTCCTGCATATTGATTGAGAAAGGGTAATTCACACAGTGAGGAGAGCCTTCGGTACTCCAATTGATATCGATAGATGTTGAGGTAATTCATTTCTTATGAGGTACTTCACATCTCACAGCATTAGATCCACAGGGAACTGTCTGGGATGGCTTGAAGAGGAAAAAAAGTGACAATCTCATATTGAAGCTGTTGAGGAAAAAAAATCTATAATGAGAAACAGTTCCACATGAAAGATTCCTTATTTGCTCAGTTGCATATGATTTTCCATGCCCCTCTTGTTGGGTTGGGGTTTTTTTGCTTGTTTGTTGGTTTTGTTTTTCTTTTTCCTTGGCTTTTTCCTCCCCCACCCTCATTTTAAAAATACTTACTATTTTTTCTCAGAAATAGGTTTTCTTGAGTCAGGTGCCTTTAAAAAAAGTGCACTAGGCTTGGATTATTAGAGTAGGGAATCTGTGTTACTGTGTAAAAATAGTGATTTTTTTCCTTAAAATACTCATGAGTTAAACATTCTTTGTGCTTCCTATATTAACAAAGAAAAGTAATAAATATACTTGTAATTTAATTTTCTTTTGTAGGATTTTGATATACAGTAAAAATATGCTTTGAAATGCTGTATGAAAAGGGTTGGGAGCTTTTGCCTTTTCAAAGGAATTTTTTTTATTTTAAATGTCAGAAATGTCAAGTTCTGCCTTTACTGTCTTGTCAGAGGATTCCTTGAATAACTTATAAAATGTTAATTTAAGAGATTTCTCAGGCAGTAGTTAACAAGGTGGCACTGCTGTGAATGCTTAAAGATTTTGGGGGAAAAAAAATAAAAAGGAAATGTGCACATAATTGTTCATACACCTAAATAGTCTGATCGTTTCAATGAGGTTATTTGCACAGTAAAAAAGCTATTCCTGTCCATTTCCAGGATGGAGAACAAGAGGTCTTTTAAAAAGTTTGTTTAAAAGAATGAGACATACTTGAAAACTAGAATTGTAAATAGTTGGCTTCCTTTTGTGTTCAATTCTGACACAAACTTGTCCACTGACATCTATAGCTTTGGATAAGACCATAGTTTTGGTTTCTTTAACTAGGCATATGACCTCAACAAGAGATCTTGTTTTGTTACTTGGAAGTTGTACTTTGAGGAGCAAGTTAAAAATTTGGAGCCCAAAATATTGTTTCCATTAATTCTGCATGTAAGGGTCAAATATTCCTAAGGCCTAGTGATATACAAGTTGGTACAAGTACGAAGAGATTCTTAAGAGCATTTAGATTTCTTTGATTTCGCCTTTTGGTTGCAACAGGTTTTGCTCCTGCTGTGCTGGGAAGTGTAGGACTGGGACAAGAAGGCAGTAAGAAAGCAAGCTTGAGAGATCTTTTCTTTATATTGAACAAGGAAGCCAGATACATTTGGGTACAAACCCCAAATCTTGGGTTGATAACCAGACACTTGAGGCTTGATTTTCACGTTCTGGTAATCGTATGCCTATGTTGCCCCAAGAAAAAGGGTCTCTGGGGGACCTAAACCCAGAGAAGTTTCTGTTGCAGTGCAGGGCAGGTTCTGCAGCTACCAGGGGCCGTGCAGGGAGAAGGGTCAGGGAGGAGATTCCCGCCGGGAGCCTGGTGGCAAGCAGATTGACTAGAGTAAGAGCCACTGGCTGGAGAAAGGTTTAGATGATGTGGTTCTAGTTACTTGTTCCTCATGAGACGTCAGAGAGGCAGGTTATCCGTATGGAAATGGCTGTCTCGAGGCCTCGCTTTGGCAAGAACTGTCGAAAAGACAGAGTTTATTGAAACACCGTTGTTCTGGGCCTTCCGTGCTGTGTTACGCTGTTCCTATCATCAGGATGTTTCTGGGCCCTGTTATCATTCCTGTGGTGTGGCTGCTCCAGACTTGGCACTTCCCCCAGGTGTTTCATAGCCAAGCACTCTTGGCTTTCTTCACTCTTTGTGTGACCTACAAGGTGACAAGTCGCTTGCCTTCTCCCAGCAAAGAACCTAAGCAGTGAAATTAGTTTTATTTACTTATTGATGGCTGAAGCACTATGTTAACTAATTTTGGCAGAAGCAAACGACTGTAATCAAGTTGACAAACCTCTTGGCCCTTCTCTTTTAGTTGATATATTTTAATATAAATAAAGACTGCAACAGGATTGCACTGGAGCTTCCCTCATAAAGACTTATGGTTTGGGGTTTGTTTTGAGACAGATGATTGCTGTTGTTTTTACTTTGTTAAATTACATGACAGGATTTGAAAGAGCAGGATTTCTATGAGCTGAATATGTAAAAAAAAAAAAAAAAATTTCTTATTTTTGTCTCTGTACAACAAATCCATGCCTGGAATTTTCCCAAGCAATAGCAACATTGTTTCAACACACACAAAAAATCATGAAATTGCTTTTTATACAAATTTTTTTTTCATCGCTCTCAGGATTTTGCCTAGAATTCAAAACGCCTTTATAATTCAAAAGAGAAAACATTTATAAGCACCATATACTGAAAACTGTTAAATGGTGAATGTTTAATACTAAATTATAACAACAGACTCTATAGGGACTGTAACCTTGTGTATCTTATTTAGGTTGGGTGAGGTTTTGTTATTTTTATTAAGGTAGAATATACACTGCCCTATAATTATTGAATATAGGATTACTGTCAGTCAACACATAGCCTGAAATGATCAGTTATTTAATTA
Source organism: Athene noctua (assembly GCF_965140245.1). Classification (NCBI taxonomy): domain Eukaryota; kingdom Metazoa; phylum Chordata; class Aves; order Strigiformes; family Strigidae; genus Athene; species Athene noctua. The sequence continues at coordinate 6,317,341 of NC_134057.1, forward strand.
GAGCTCTGACATTTATTAACTAATCATAGTATTGATTGGTGTTTACCTTTTAGCTTGACATTTTTTTGAATATTTCCATAGAGAACGGATTTCAATGAATGTGCTAGTCTTTTTAAAAATAAAATTGTCCTTGGATACATTGAACTAAATCAAAAGATGTTTATCACAGAGTCATGGTACAGCTGCTATAGGCCTTTAAATATGGAAATCTATTTTCAGGGGACCCTTTGAGTACAATATGGATTAAGATTATAAAGGTGTGTTTTTTTAATCATATATGTAGTTTTAAGCATTCCAGTGAAGTATTATTGCTTTGTTTTAACTTCTGTTATTTTAAACCAATATGTAAGCCCAGGAATGCAACATGAACTTATATGTGAATACCCTGAAATATCAGGAATGCCCTGAATCTTAAGCCTGTTTTGTGTGTTTACAAATAACTATTTATAGTGGTGTTTAAGGAAAAAAAGCCAGGATGCCTATCAAAATAAATTACTTGCTGCTTTGTAGTTTCTGCAGTCAATGGCACACACAGACGTGTGTGATATAACAAGGCTTATACTGATGTAGTCTGTTTACAACCTTATACTGCCCAGTACCTGCATATATTTATTCCTTTACAGACAATTTGGCTGAGGAGGACAGTTCTTAAAAATTCAGTGAGGCTCAAGCTCTGCATTTTGTATTCACTACTCCAACATCACTTTTCCTGCACAGGGAAGGCAGATAGATCCTGACCGCTTCTGCTCTTTGCAGTCCAGACTCTAATTCAGCTGTTGTATCTGGGGGCCCTGCAATACTGGCACGGATAGAATCGCCTGACTAATCTCCTGACTGTTTTGTTGCCATAAAAATATTTGAAGGAATCCTTTAGGACTAAAGTAAAATAGTTTTTAAGTTTATAGCTAAGACTCTAGATGTTATGTATTATGGAATTCAAAAGGCATCTGATCTCACCATGGACGTAATAAATTAATATTGCTCCCTTTTACTCCACAGTGTTGAAAAGCTAGAGTCTACAGAGGTGTTCTTGAACATGTAGGGCTACTTTTGAAAAACAATGACTTTATATTTGAAATCTTGACACTGGCTTCAGGTGGATATGTCCAAAATATTCAGGATGCTTCTTGAAGGCCTGTTACAATTTACATTTAAAATTTGTGGGTTTTTAAATGTATTTTAGGGGACTGTTCACAAGACAAAACTTCAACTTACCAAACTAGGTGTCTCTCACCACCCTCTATAGTGAGTAGAGGCTCAGGACCTTCAGAGCTGATGAAAAAGTAATTACTTTCTCTGATGACTATATGGGGACCTCAAGGAGTGCAGCCTTGAAGATTGAAGTAAATCCTTGTGAATACTTTATCACCAGTACATACCCAAATAAACTGACTCCATTTCACTTGGCAAGATCTTGTTTATTTTAGTCCTGCTAATGAGAGTACTTCAATTTTGTGTTGTACCTGAGCTCTTGATTATAGCTAAAGGAGGGGCGTGTTCTTTGATTCACATAATGAATACTAATAGTATTTACTCTTTTAATACCTGTGACTGATTGTATCCTTTTATATATTCTTTTTATATAATTTTTTATAAGTTTAGCCCTTATCTATTAGTCTCAGTATTTGGAGAGTTTAGATGATCTCTTAAGTAGTTTTGCCCAAATCTTCTTTATAATCTACTGATTAGTTTTCAGATAGGAGAGACAGTGCAACTATTAGGTAAAAATTAGGAGCACCTTGGAAGTGTGCCCACCAAAGACTCCACTGGAGACATGTTCCTGAGTCCTGCAGGGTTGGGTAGCTAATGCAAACATATTTGTTTGCATCCATATACCTTGGAGTGCAGAAGGATCTGTAATGCTTGTGAAGGTCATGATCTCCTGCTGATATAAATTAACTCCATTAAAACCAGTGGAGATATGGTGATTTGTTTCAGCTGAGAATCTGCCCCTAGATATGCACTGTTTTAAATGAAAATCTGACAGAAGAGGTTTTCTGCACATGTGGTTTTGAGTCATTCAACTAATATGCTTTGCCAGTGTGTGAAATAGATAGGCCTGTATTATTGGTGATACTCAGCATCTGTCTTGAGGCTATGTCGTGTTAATTAAAAATAAGTTTTCACTTAGTGGAGTATTAATAACCATGTGACTTAATGTTTGTAAAATGTTTTATCTGTTAAAAATGCATTGAAATAGGAGATGGATATTGCTTGTAGTATCTTCACAAGGGAGACATAGCCATTATTACATATGTTTTACAGAATAAAACTGTAAGCTGAGTGCAGAAAAACAGAGAAAGGAGTGAGCTCAACTGCATGATTTTTGAAATCCAGAGCCTAGAATAATGTACATAATTTTCCTAGCCCTTTTCTTAATCCTGTCACCCTGTACAAGAATGAACTATTTCAGGATAGACTTGTTTGTTTTTAAGTACAGCAGTCATGAGAAGAATGTTAATTGACAAGCAGATGCAGAGTATTGCAAATACAGACATGGTAGCTATATGTGTGAAGACAGAGAGTGAAACATCTCTATCTAGTGTAGAGACGTGCAGATCATGTTTAGTTTCACTACTCCATTGTTTTAATATACGCTTTTAAAATATTAAATTAGTATTTTTCGGTTATTAAAAAGTCTAATCATCTAGTGTAGATCTTGAGCTGTTACTGTCACATATTTGAGATGGGAGTCTGCAGAGGAATATAAATTTAACTTAAAGGAGTAACAGCGTTTGAAGGTACTTGGGACCAACGGACAACACCTTACAGAGGCTGGACAACACAGTGCAAGGGCTTTGATGTTTAGGACTACTCCCACAGTAGACTTTATAGTCAGGTGAATTCCTGATTTTGACAGGATATATACAGTTTTGAAATACTTAAATCTTTATAAGAAGGATTTATCCCAACAGTAATGTGGGGTTTTTTGAGTTTTAAATTTCTTTAAGGAAGAGAGTCGGCAGCTCTGAGGTTACCCACATTCTGGGCCTGTCCACATTCTGCAGTCTGAAGCTATATTTTACGGTGTATTTAGTTCTTAGGGAAAAAACAAGGTGAAAAATAACTTCAATTATAGTTAGATTTGCTTTCTTGACATGGACTATTGACAATTATGTTAAGAATTTGCAAATAAAGTATTTTTTGCCTTGTTCACTGTTCAATATTTTTATTCCACTCCCCGAGTGAGATAATTTCATATTAGCTGGCTCAAAGATCTAGGTTTGATTAGAGACAGTTATATTATTAATATTATAAGTTACAGTTACTGGAGAACTTTAAAAAACCCCTAATATTTTACGTTGATTCTGTCGTCTTAGAAAAATAGGTTCCTAAATATAAAGCTTTTAAAGGATGTACCAGTGTGGAACTGCATCTTTGTCACCTAAAAATGCATAGGCATAAGCTGAATTGTATCCACAATGCTTTTACTGGTCCTGTTTACTTAGCAGTTTAAAAAGGATCAATTTTGTTGTCAAGGCTGACAATAGCTTGAGAAACATAGTAGAAGAGTCATTATTTACTTTGGTTCCTATGCAAGCGCTGGTATGAGAAATGGTCACATTACTATGGAATAGAAGGTTAGTACCTGCCTTTAGGGATTCCTTGAAGGTTTCAAGGTGAAGTTCAGACTGTGTTTGATCATCTGTTCCCCATGAAGACTGTAAGCAATTTCAGAAATGGAAAGTGGTAGGAAAAGTTCGAAGTCATCCTGAAGATATAAGCTCAATTTTTTAAAGTAATTGTTCATTTCAGTTGACAGAGAATGTACTAATTATTTCAAGGCATCTATTGCATTACAGATTCATTTTTAAGGTAAAAGTTCCCTCCTGATCATCTCTAGTCTTTGATTTAATATTAAGCATATTGCTCTGTTCATGGATTATTATTTTTTTTTAGCAAGGAAATAACCGTGACTGAAGTATGATGTATTGTATATAACAAGGTTAGACACCTAGGTGCCTACCAAGATAATACTACATTTATTTTTACTAGTATTTATTTTAGTATGATTTACAAAATGAGACAGTCATGTTCATAATATAGACTTCCTAGTGTTCTATAACTGAAGCCCATATATTATGGTCACACAACACCTTGTTTTTAAACGTGTATGAGAATCTGGTCCTTTCCCTGGAAATGTAATGTGTACTGACTTAAGACTTGGTGTAAAGACACTTTCACTGTTTGTGGTTTTTTCCTTTGGGCCAGGGCAGTCAGAGGTAGTAAGTAATGAATGACTGCTTTAGAGAAACAATTCAACAGACATTTTGGATTTTCATATAGCTTATGTACTAACATGAAAAAAAGATTATTTGAAAGAGCTGATAGATACAGAGCTACTACAGTAATATTTTATAGAAAAACTGCCGGGCAGTATGATAAAAGTGTTAACGATACTCCAAATAGCTAATAATGATATAAGCACTTTGTTTAGATAGAAATAAAAAGTTAAGATTTTTTGTAAGTATACAACTGATTTTCTTAAGACCTCTCCAACATCTCAAGAGCTCAGTCTTCTGTTGATGCTGAGAATGAATGCGCCGTTAAATGAAGAAGTTGCCCATTTTTATTGACGGCGTTTGCACTGCAACATCTTGGACATTTTTGAACTCAGCCATTCTGTTTTACAGGAGTAAAATAATGAATGCTGCAGACTAAAGCACTGCTGAACTGCATTGTGGGCATCTAAATTTATAAATTGCTTGTAGAAAGATATTGTAATTTTTCATGTGAATATGGTGATAATGGATTGGCACCAATAATTATATTAATGTTCCATAAGTAACCCTGGACTATAAAAAGAGTATTACAGCAATTCAGAAGATAAAAAGTGTTTAATTTTGTTCCTATATACTGCTAATAAATCATATGTTTTGTTTCAGCAGATTATGCTTAGCATCAGAAATTGGCATTCTGTGAATATTGTGGTACTGGCTCCTGAAACATACTACAATTAAAAAAAATCCTTAAGCATGTATGATTTACCAAATGCTCTGATGAACTGAGGACACAAAGAACATGCTTGCTAAGAGCTCACAAATAACCATTGTTGTGTTTTCTGTCATATTTATTACAGACTGACAAGAAAGAGAGAAGTAATGCCTTGAACGTTGCAATAGATAGTATGTGCAAAAAGACGAGAGACCTCCGCAGACAGGTAAGCAACCTGGGGAACTGAAAAGGTAGAAAAAGGAGGCTTGAAGGACACTTTTCCAATTTTCCATTTTCAGTTTTTGTAGCGTTGCATTTGGAAACTAAAGATTCCTCCTATATTAAAAAAATACTGAAGATAGTTGCACTATTCCACAGTATATATACATACAAATTTTCAAAACGCTGGGGAAAAAAAAACCCAACAAACCCTGCCAAATGGTACTGCTGAATATATGTATGTACATAGGCAAACCCCTGGATGTGTACATGTCTAAATATGTATTTGCTATAGAAATGTATCAGTAATGTACTTTGTATTTTGTATCAGTACTTTGGAAATCAAGATTTGTTTTATTTTAAATAAGCTTGAATTATTATGAGTTGCTGGAACCTTGAAGGGACCACTGGGCCACTGTGTCTAGTTCTTTACAGTTGTGAGAACTCATACAACAGAGAAGGGTCTTTGGAATATGTGGTCCACAGTCCACCCACCCATTTTGTGTCCCAGTATCCTAAAACGAATGTAAGACATGGACTAAAACCCGCTTCAGTGTACTGCAGAAGGCGAGCAGTAGACATCAGCTGTTTACATTCTTTCTCTGCAAGGAACATCTTTGAGATAAATTGCAAATTATGTTTAAAGTATATAACATGCCAGTTTAGAAAAGAGAGCTAGAAAGCCAGTAGTTCTTTCAGCCAGCCTGCCCCAACCAACCATATGGAAATTTATGGCTACACAGAACAAGAGCACAGGCTTCTTCCAGCCTGTCTCTGGCTGTGGCTATTTGTCAACTCTGTGGTGGAAGATTTTCCCTCCCAACTTTGTGTACAGTCTTACAAGCTAGCTTATGCTTCACGAGAACAAATTCCTTCCTTCCTGTCTCTCATAATCAGCCAGGAGAAGCCTTGAAAGATGAGATGAATATAATATAAACATAGTGTTTACAACTAACTAGCTAAACAATTTCTGCTCACATTCCATCAAAAATACGTTCAGTTCAGACACCCGACAACTTGTATCACAAGCTCGGTGTGTCTAGGAATTCCTATTGTGTACTACACTTCCATGAATTAATTAACTCTAGCTTGTAACAGTTTACTGACTCTGTTTAAAATTTGTTAACTAAGTCAGTGTGTGTGTTTCTATAAGCCTTTGGAAAATGCTCAGGCTGAATGTAATCATGCCCAATTTATAGTCAGTCTAGAACAAGTAGTTTTCTTTAACCGGAGTAACTCTCGACATTTTCCACTGGAAGGTATTTATGAGAAATATTTCATTTACTTCCTCCAGTTCCGTGTTCATACATGTGAATTGCATACAAGTTGTTTTAGGAAGAGGGCTAACTGCATGTCTAATTCCTGATCTGGGAAACAGGGAATTGTGAGTTCTGTGCCTGCAGATATTGCAGCTGAGTCTTACTTGCTTTCACTTATGAACATTCATTATTCTGTCTCCCAGCACTTTTACTAGAAACATGATAATTGGCATTTCGTCTACTCTTACAGCTTTTATAATACTTTTTTTTTTTTTTTTTTACCAATACTGTGTGCCATAGCTGGCATTACATTAGGCACTCGCGGTGGATTCGGGGCTATGGTGTGCACAATATACTCTGCTTTCAGTCAATTACTGAGATTGCCTCTGCAAAATTGGGGTTGAATATGAAACCTTATGAAGTTGTATTTTTTTAAACCTCTTCAGTGTAGTGCACAATAAACAAAACCATCATACGAGTGCTGGCCCAGTCACCACCTGATTGTGGGTTATGCCATGAGTGAGCCCCTATGGAGCATCTTTGTAAACCACAGTAAGTAAAGTGAAGGAAGGTTTGTCTCTGACAAGACTTGAAGCAAAAGGAACTATCTCAAAAACAGTGTATTCTGGAAGTTGTAAAAGCCTCTGGCTTTCCGACTGAAATAATTTGTATTCATCTCAGGAACATGGCCAGTACTTGTGGGGAATTTAAACTATTCTATTTTGGTTTTTACTTGTATTGTGCCAGAGATGTGCGTTTAATTTTTGTGTGTGCAGTTTTACCTAGATCACTGCTTCCCTGCCTAGTAGAGCTGTATGAATATTTAGGAAGGAATTGCCTATTCATTCTAAATCCTAATTCTGAGAATTTATCATGCTCAGTTCTTACCTCCCAGTTGTTTCCCAGCGTACTGTGAACGGACTGCACAAATGTTTCTCCTATGGTTGTTCAGCAGTTTTGTTTGTTTTTAATAAATGTTATTCCCAATGATATTCTTATATTTCTATGATGCTTCTTCATCATGGATACTCTTTCTGAACACAAAGGAGATTGCCTTCTTGGCATCCCTTTGAAACAGGAAAGAGAGATCCTTCAATATTTAATCTTCAGTTCTTCCAGGACTTTTGGCAGTTGCAGCCTTGTGAGGCAATAGGCAAATAGAGACGCAAACACAGGTTTTTGTACTCATCAGGATACTGATGTTTAATAGTGTTGTAAACACCTTTTGCAATTTTCTACTCTACCCTCCACTGTTTGTTTTCCACAACCTTATGCACCATGTCTTGTAAAAAACATGTTTCTATGTTATTTTTTAATGCTCTTCGATATCAAAACAAAAACTCTCCATGCTTCCACTTCTGTAACAGTCTGCTCGCAGGGTAAGAATAAGACCTCGCAACTTAAAAATAAAACAATTTGTCAGACATCATCCTCCCTCTGTTTTCCCTCTTCTGATGGTGTCTTTCACTTAAAAAAACGATGAAAATTTTAATTATCTGGTATTGCCTGCTAACACTATGGTGCTGCTCTTTTGTCTGTTTATATGTCTCCATATATGTCGACTTAGCTTTTAGCATTTTGCTCTAGAGGTGACCAGAGTCAGAACAGACTTACTGAGTCATAGAAAAAATGATTGTTATGATTAGGATGAAGAGAAATAGATAGTGCTTCAGATATTCCTCTTCGTCTTTTCCCTTTCTTTGTTCTACATTGTATTTGTTCTTTCTTTAATGCTACACAAGCCATCTTTTAAAAATCTCAGCTTCATGTATTCCTTCGCATAGGTGAAACAGGAGCATAATTTCAAACATGTTTGTATTCAGCAAAGACACAGCATTATCTTTTCTTTTTTTTTTTTTTTTAAAAAAAATGTGTGTTTCACTGTTGAATTGCAGGATAGAGGATTTTTTAAACAAAATAATAATGTTAATTTATATGTGAAAGATAAATTAAACCAAAGAAACCAATAAAAAGCTACAGCAAAGAATTATATGATGAGACAGAAAATTAGGCTGCTGTTTTGAAAATTGGATGCCTCAAGCTCACCACAAATGTGACTAAGGTCATTGCAGTCACTCGCCCTCAAATAATACATTAAGGCTGCGAAACTCCTACAGCCTGGCCGATACAGAACCCAAAAATATTTCTGCTGGAGGTAATAAATCATGGGCCATGGATATGGTTCCACAGATTTTTGTTGCTTATTGTAAATTGAAATCTTAATGTTTAAACTGTGATTCCTCAAAGTCACAATCACATACTTCATTTTAGGGAGGCAAGTATGTCTGTTTTCTTCAGTTGGACTTTTCCAACACAGAAATTTTAACAAGTAATTTGGCAGGACCAGAGATTCAATGTATTTTGTTCCTAGTAGAGAAGCTTTTTATTATCTCTTTTTTTTTTTTTTTTTTTTTAATTCTAGCCTGAATAAAACTGAGAATGTGAACATGATAGTCAAAATACGATTCTGTATTGGAATCCCATAGCCTTTGTCTTTGTAAATTACTTTTGAGAACATACAAAGTATCCAGATAGTATATCCTGATGCAATAATCCACAGTTTGCAGATAGTGTATCTTAATGCAATAATCTACAGGAAGTTAGAAGACAAAAAAAGACATACCAAACGTAAACTTACCTGTATTTTTTTTGAAGATTTGTCTGTCCCCATGTGCCTGGTGAATCAGTGAAAGCTGTCTTTTAGATGGTGAGGCTATCCAAAAGCCCTAGTGTTAGAATTCATATCCAAATCTTGTCTTGATAATCAACAGATTACTATTTCTGCTGTGCATGTTCACTGTCCTACCTGTAATGACAGCAACATTAAAAAGATTGTGGGCTTTTGCATTTTTCTAGTTGTAGGAGTTTTTACTTCTACTGAATTTTCACATAGATACATTGGAGCAAAATGTTAAGTGAAAACACGTCCTTTGGCGACAAGCCCGTCAGCATGTAAGACCTTAAAAGCCTTTTGTGTTCTTTTCTGTTCCATTCAATATCTTTTATATATATTGGAAAATTTTTTTCTTTTGCAGTAGAAAATTCCATGAACTTGATAATTTAGTTGCATTACATGCATTGTTACAATTGGTATATTTCTTGTCGTGTTCTGTGATTAAAATGAACAACTGCCATGTGTAGGTTTATAACATGGAAAATGAAGTAATGTCCCAATGATCAGTTATAAGTTTACGTGAAACCTAATTTAAGGAAGGTACTTTGTAGCAGAATATTACACTTCTTTAATAATTTAAGAATGTCAAGAACAATTAATTTAAATAGAGAAATTTGAACTTCAGACTCATTTATAGTTCTTCTTGCTCTATTAATCTATTATCAGGTGGCATAATCAGAAATCTCATTGATGTAATTACCATGAAGTCTACCATTTTGCTAACTAAACTGTATTGTTAGGTTTTACAAGGTAGAAAATAGTTGGGTAATTTTACAGTCATAAAAACATGATGTAGACTATTTTGTGAGTACAAACGTGTTGGTTTTTTTTTTTTTTATATATTTTTAAATGAAATAGCATTCTCCTGTGGTGTCTGAACTTTGAGACTAGGATTGGTCTAACTGTAATTTTTCATGTGTGGAATCATTTAAGTAGTCTGTTACGTTCATTGAAGAACATGAATATTTGTTTGGCTCCCTTGATTTCAAAAGAACTAGTACATGTTTAAGTATTTTATGTATCTGTACTCACACACACATACAAACATGCATATTTAAGTAGTGGTGTATTAAAATTGTCCCTAAAATTAAATAGAGTTTTCCGTGTAATAGATAAATTGCACCTGCCATAGGTTTCAGCCACAGAATCCTGCAAATAATGCGGGAACAGACTGTGTATGTGTTTATGTTATAAAATACTAATGGACAATAATGATAGTAGATTTTAATAAATAGTCCAATTAGCAGACATTAACATAATGCTTTCTTTTGCAGCTCCGTAAAGCCATTATAGATCACATCTCAGACTCCTTCTTAGATACCACTGTTCCACTTCTAGTTCTCATTGAAGCTGCTAAAAATGGAAGAGATAAAGAAATAAAGGAATATGCTGCTATATTTCGAGAACATACCAGCAGGCTTGTGGAGGTATGTTTGACAAGAGTTGCACTTTTTTGAATATATGGTATAAGTGACTTGCCACTGCATGTTTCCTTTGCTAGCAGATATCGTAAAACAAGCCTGGCATTTCAGGAAAGAATACATAAATGGCCTAGGGTAATAGTAAACATACTCCATTTTTAATATAATGGTATGCAGTAAGATAGTGGGGTTTGTGGTATTGACATTTATATAGTGTCTCATTGCATCAAAGTTAGGTGATGGTGAATTCTAATCTGAGAAATTAGTATAAACCTTTCCAAAATTATATTCCATGGGGTGGTTCCATGGGGACCAAATGGGTGATTTTAAGTCACATTAGCTCAAAGTGGTCAGAGTACTACTGCCCAAACTACGTGAGACACCATATTAGTGTTGTTTGCCAGCTTTCTCACTTTGAAAGTTTATAGTCTGATATGCTGAAGATGAAACGGTGCTCTGACACAGTTTAGAGCCATGAACCCTCTAGCAGACTGAAAGCATGTTGGTGTATATGCTGAATAAGTTCACTCGCATACGTTGTATACTCAGTATTCATTTCCAAAGGATATACTTCTGTATTATTTATAAAGTATACTTCTTCATCACTTAGAAATTTCCAGATAGAACGGGAGGGAGATTTTAGTTTGTTGGACAATCAGTCCTGCAAATGTGACTAAATATTCACTGACTTCAACGCATTCAAACTGGAGCTTGAAACACTGCTGGAATACTGAAATAATGGTTTTTGCAGGAATATTATCTCAAGTGCCTGTAAGGAATGTGTTGCTATTTTTTTGTGAGTTTTTTTAAGCTTTTAGTGCTTTTTTTTTTGTGTGTGCAGTAATGCAAAAATGGAAAAAAAAAAATCAATGAATTCACTGTGTGGCTGAAAATTTACTTAGGAAAACTATTTGGCTCAGAATGAATTCATTAATCTTTGGTGATCTACAGAGAATGAAATACAAATACATAAAAAGGTAAAGTAGGGAAATGTATTTATGTTTCTCTTCATGGTCATGTAGTTACCGAATAAGACTAGTTACTATTCTCCAGTTTACAGGAGTGTCTCATTTTGACCATGCTGCAAAATCAAGTGAAAGCTAAAACACAACCCCAAAGTTTTAAAAGTTTTTAAGATTTTTTTTTTTTTTTTTAATACAGAAGATAAACCAGCCTGAAGTGGCTTGATTTTTAGAAAGGACAGGTGATCTCTGAAGATCAGATAACTGTACTGAATTTGAAGTTGAGTCCAGGTGAGCTAAAATACCCAAATCATTGTTCAGTTTAGAAGATGTGAACCTAAAAATCCAGTATCCATTTCCTTTCATAGATTTGAATTTGTTTCCCAGATGCAAGAAATGGCTTGTCATTGGGCTAGGTTTGTGATCAAAGGGGCTGATGGCTGCACAGATGCACTGCCTACAAAATCTACAAGGACATGTAGCAGCTCTCCGTGGATATAAGGCTGACCAGAAGTCAGCTAGCCTTAGTGATGCAGGAAAAACTCTAGCAAAGTTTCACGATTCCAGCACAGTTACCACCTAGAAGGGGGAGGTTGGGGGGGGAAGTCCCATGTCCTTTTCAGCACAGACATTACTTACCAGTCCACTCTGCAAATTCATAATCAGACTAGACAGTGATGCCTCAAAAACTCACAGAGATTGCCTTCCTTCACCTCACTGAATGGTGAACTTCGGAACCTTGTGGTTTTACCTAAACTTACCACTTAAATGCTATTAAGCAGAGCAGTCTAAGAGGGAAAGTATGCGTATAGTTTAGGAATGTAAATACTAGTGGAGAGTCATTTATCCAGATTATTCTGAGGACATCAGACATATTTGTTTTACAAGAAAATTAGTAAATAATAAGCAAATCATGTGAGGGGGTAAAAAAATGAGTCTCATGACTCCTGTATAAAAGGAATTCTATTACATGGTAGACTGATCTTACTGTATATGTAAATATACAGTGTGTGTGGACACAGTGATATTTATGCCACGACTTAATATGCTGCCTATGGTGAAGAAAACATACTTCTAAAATGTTTTAAGCAACTGGCTTTCAGAGAGACTGTACACGGTGCCATCCCTATTGTTGAATTAGTTGTTCCAAATTGTTGCTTTACTGGTGCTTACGTCATATGCTGCTATTGAATATTAACATAAAACAAAATTGAAGTTATCTTCTGGCTGTCTACTAGAACTGAAGTGTCTTATTTAAAAGTTGCTTATATTGGTTTAATGCGCTTATCAGTATCTCCAAGAGCTTGATTGATGGCTTTTTGATAAACTGTACTGCTAGACTGTCCAGCAAATTAATTAGATAGTAGTTGTACTGCATCCGTCAACTGCTAGCCTATCAGACATAAAACAAAACAAAAATGAAAAAATATTAACAGCTAAACAAGTGACTACAAAGGGGCCTTGTACATATAAACAGGTTTATTTGATTTTTAATAGAAAGTAATTTCTAAAAGCATCATTGAAGAAAAAGAATGCTTGCATGTGTTTTGTGGAAAGTGTAATACCAATGCATTTGATATAAATGGAGTAGTATTTAAATATATTAGAGGCGTAAATTGGTAGAATATTTTGGGTTTTAGTGGCCTAAAACCTGTTAAGATGAGAATATACATATATATATATTTAAATTGACAGTAGTAGAGCGCTGCACTGTTGCTTTAATTTGTCAAGGAATATAACAGATAGATAAACTTAGATCTTACTAACCTTAGTTTTCAGAAGCGTGCGTACTTCAGAAATACACACAAACTGAGAAGCAGCAGATATGTATGGACCTTGGTTTCCAGCTGAGCATGGTGCCATGGGTGATGGATATTCCGTAGAAATCAGGTATAGCTAAAAGTGCTACCAAAATCAAGGAGCCTGATTCTGAAAGAAGGACAGGACAGATCGAAAGAGATGAGTTGGCTTTGAATTCTTGCTACTATTATTATCCATTTACTTACCAAAGAATTTACTTTTTCTTGGTGAAACTTCTAATGTATAAATATCACCTGGACCCTTCGGAATAGCTGCCCAGTCTTTTGCCAGGGATATGATTCCTAAAATGGTGTTGTCTGCCATCTGTAAGATTTTGAGCTGAGGTGACAGGATAATTCAAGATCCAACCCTGTACAACATTTCCAGAGTTTATGAAAAAGTTGTCAAACATCTTTGTATTTTATTAGAGGGTTCTTAAATGACAGTTATAATTTGTGTGTTTGCAGGATAGCCCTCGCAGTCATTCCTTGTTATTTATTTCCTTCACGGTTATAAAAGCCAACAAACAAATCCCTTACAACTTTCAGGTTATGAAATATAAATCTGGAAAGCTAGTCATGTATGCTATTGCAAACCTGGGCTTGTTCTCTGCAACTGAGAATAACTTAAGTCAAATATTGAAGTGCAAGATCATGGGTGGCACATAGCTGGCTATGCAATACTAATAGAGACAATAATTAAAGGTAAAATATTTCAAAAGCTAAACAACTAAGCAAAATTGTTGCAGAAAATGTCATACAATAGTAACTGTACTAGAGAAGGCTAGTGGGTGGGGTAGATGAGGCATCAGGCAGTTATAGCTATGAAGGCAGTTTTACTATCTACGTGTATTTGTGACATCCAAGGAGTTGGGAGGGTGGTGGGCACCAAATAATACAGCAAAGGCCAATGATGCAGGCAAGACTGCCCATATTGTTAATTACAAAATGCTTTACTTATCAGAAGAAAAAAGGCTTTTTTCTTTTGTCAGCTGTAAATAGCCTTTATGGAACACAGGACATAAGGAAGCTGCTTGCAAGCATTGAGACATGAAAACCAGCTCAGATGCAATCGCTAGTTTTTGTCTTGGGGAACAAAAGCTAAGAAAACCCCCATTTACATTCCCAGTGTCCTTTTTTTCCTGAATATAAAACACCCTAGGTCTGGATCTGAGCCCACTGTAAACCTCTGACATCCATAACATCCCATCGTAAAGAATTTCACAGCTTGACTATGCATTGTGTATCTGTGAAACCCCCATATGATCATTTCATTTGCTGTCCCTGAATTCTTGTATCAGAAGAGAAAATGAGCACCAGTCCCTATATTCCTTCTCCCAGCCACTCACAGACCTCTGTCATATCCTCCTTGAATTGTCTGTTTTCCAAGTTGAGTATTTCTGGTCTTTTTAAATTTTACTTGTTTGGAAGCCATAAAAGGATCACCTTGCTACCTTCTCTGTACCTTTTCCAGCACTTTCCATCTCATGAGGTGACAGGACAGAACTGTTCATGCTATTCAAGGTACTTCATTCCACATCGATTTAATTCCTAACAGTGTTTCTTCTCAGATGACTGCTGAAGACTAAACTTTCACAGGTTTATATAATAAACCCAAAATCTTATTCCTGATTAGTACTAGTCTGCTGAGGTCTATCATAGATATGTAATGCTGGATTTTATTTTTTTTTTCCCCCAAATTAATCCACTTTGCATTTCTCTAGATTGAATTTTATCTTCTGTTTTAACATCTAGTCATCTAGTACTGTGAGGTCCTTTTGCAAATCTTCATTAGTTCTTTTATTTACTACTCTGAATAACTTGGTAAAAGATGCATACCAAAAATTAATAAAAGGTTAATGAAGACCTTGTGACCGCAAGGACAAGGAAATTTCTGGCTTGTAGCTTTCTCCCAGTTTCCTGCTGTTTTGCTTTTGAGGTTGAAAAAAGTGATGTTAATCTATCTGTATCAGCTGAGAATTACTGGTTACTCAGCCACCCTGATTTTTGGAGGACCCTTAGGATCTACACGCCTGCATCTCAGTACTGCATATACAGCATAATTAATTGTCTACCTTTTTCTTTGCAACCTCAGCAAAGGCATTTTCATTGCCTCCTTGTATGGAAACAGGCCTGTCCATTTCTCCTTGATTTTAACATTGCTCTCCTAAAAGATATTTACGGCATAAGAAAGCTTTATGACTATTTCCTTTTCATCATATAAGGGTAACTTTTTGCACTTGAAGATATGTGCTGTGAAATCAGCTGTATGTACTGTCTGCTGAAGTTGAATTCTCTCCAAACTAATGAAACAGTATTTTTTTAATTAAAAAAATGTAGCTTTTCCTGAATCCAGCCATGAGTTCAACTTCAGTAAGTCTCTTTAAAAAGCAGTGTCTCAGCTCTACCCCGTCAAATGCATTGTTTCAGCTGAACGTGTTCCACACACCTACGAGGCTTCAAAGCATCGCTGTCGAGCTGGGGTGATGGTGTTAGAGTTGTACCAACGATTAATTTGATAATGTCAATTTAAAAATGGAGACAGGGTAGCATACTGTAATAAAGAGATGATATTGCATTTACAAAATAATCAGTGAGCCATAGTTTGAATCAGCATAGTTTTATTACCTACACTAATATGTCCTTTGTAAATGTTAATATACACTGTTATTCTATCACTCTGTCAGTTGTAAATGGTGCTGTTGTTGCCATATTGATAAAGCCATCGGTGTTTAATTTTCCTTCCATAGTATTTCACTGGATTGCAGAAATTTGCAGAATAGATTTCTGAATCTGGTCCACAAAGACACGCGTATGTGGTTAGTCAGATCTCTACTCACATAAAAATTGATTTTAGTATTGCAGCCAGCAAGTCCAACGGTGATAGATAATGCAATTTTGATTTTACAGGATTACAATATAAGTCCATTTTTAAATAAACCAAGCCATTGATATTTGTGTTATTTCCAGCTTAAGTATTTACTTGTCTGCTCAAATTAAAGCATGTACTAACAATACCCCCCCTCCCCCAGTATCACTTTACTTGTTTCACTTGTTTTGTCTTTTTTTCAGAGTTGAAAAAGTCAGGTAGCTATTCTGAGATTTGATTGTGTTGGTCTTTTTTCAATTTAAAACCTTATTTACCGTGTTTATTCTTAACCCAAGATAAAGATTTCCCAAGGAGGATTTTTCTTATTTACCCCATTTACTCTTAACCCAAGATAAAGATTTCCCAAGGAAGATTTATCTTGCTTATATTAAGTGCCTGTCTCTCCTTTGACTAAAAGACTAGTTTCGTCTGAATGCCTAATTTCTAGATAGCTGAAATGAGCTGAGATGAATTGTACCTTGAGAGATGAGTGGTGATCTGTTTTGAGACATATATTATGTTGCATTTTCTTATGCTCTGTACAGAAGTTTTTAATCAGGTGTATCCTGGTTTTCAGTCCATTTCTTGCATCTGTTTTTGAAAGATCTAAGGATTTTTGAATAGTAGGTTATGATTTTGTTTTATGATATTGTAATATGATATTGTATATCAATACAGTAGACCAAGTTGGACATTACAAAACCAAATTTGTTCATCTTCTCACAAAGGTTTCTCCAACAATTAATTTGATATGGAAACTGGAAGTGCTACTTGAAATATCAAGAGAGATTTTCTGTGTTTTCTGTTTTAATCTGAAAATTAAAACTTCTCATATAGAAACAATGGGTCTGAGAAGGAACATACTTCTTTTTCCTCTTCGGATATGAAATGTTAATTGAGTTAAACTAAATTGCCCACTACACTGCCTCACTGCTCATAATATAATTTAAGAAACAAACAGTATCCTCATAGGCCAGTGACCTTTGTAAATCAGCTTGAAAATTAATATCTCTTACAAATACCTCTCTTCTGAATTAGCATTTAGAAGTTACAGTCTTTCCTTTAAAAATTGATTTAAGACATAATGATACAATGCAGTTCAGAAGTATGTAGCTAAATTCAATGAAGTACAAAACATCAGTGAAATGGAAAGACAGAACACTTCAGATCTGGGGCAGTGATATTTCCAAAGGTAGTAGCAACTACAGGTAATATCTTCTTCCTTGTTTTCTTATGTTTTCTCTCTCCTGAGCTTATTTACTCCCTGCTCTTAACCTAGAGGCCCTAGCTTCTGTTAAAAAGCGCGTACACTTGGGATGTTAGCCCCACTTACCAGGAGTATTAGCTGGTGCTTTGTAGACAGTGCTAGTATTTGAAAAGCTCAAACAGTGGCAAAATATTTGAGCTACTTTGGTTAACATCTTTGAGCTATTATAGCTGCACAATAACTGTACAAAACAGAATCTCTTAGTTGTAAATGTGAATAGTATCTTCAGATAGTGAAGTCCTAGTGAAGGGAAATAGTCCTAGTTACACAGTAAAAAGAAAAAAAACATTAAAATGTGCACTTTGGCTATTATATTGAACACTTCCCACATATGAAAAGGACACTCAGCAGCTGAAGTATTTTCATGAGTACCAAAGGTCACATTAAACTTTCTTCAGATGGAGGTTACTCTAGACTATAGTGCCTTATATTGTCCGTATACTGCATCAAATATTTCCAAGTCTGAATATGAATTTTGTGGCATTGAAAAACTACGGTATATTGCAGAATGGAAAAAGCAACCAGATTTCGGATAAAATTCTCATGATATGTCTTTGTCTGCGAGCCTTGGCTAAAATAAATTCCCCAAAGATGCATTTCTGTTAGAAAGTACTTGTTATTAGTTGGAATTTGTTACTGTAATGCAGCGATTTTAACATTGGAGGTCGGTATTGGGACTGTGTCATTTAAAGTCTTTGTCAGCGACAAGGACAGTGGGATCAAGGCATCCTCAGTGAGTTCACCAATGACACAAGCTGTGTGGTGGGGTCACACACCGAGGGCAGGGATGGGCCATCCAGAGGGACCTGGACAGGCTGGAGAGGGGGGTCCCTGCAAACCTCATGGAGTTCAACAAGGCCAAGTGCAAGGTCCTGCCCATGGGTCGGGGCAATCCCCAGCACAAACCCAGGCTGGGTGAGCAGTGGATGGGGGGCAGCCCCAAGGAGAAGGACTTGGGGGTGTTGGTGGATGGAAAACTGACTGTGAGCCAGCAACGTGTGCTCACAGCCCAGAAAGCCAACGGTGTGCTGGGCTGCATCAAGAGAAGTGCAGCCTGGATTTAATGAATATAATGTTTGGCCTGTGGTTCACTTCTAACAAAGACCAAACCAAATTCTGTTATTGAGAGACCAAGTACATAAAAGTGAACAAAAGATAGGTAAAAAGGAAGACTGAAGTGTCACATCTACACAAGCTAAAAAGCAGTTCCTCTGTAACTAGAAATTTCTTGTTTGTGAAAGCTGACAGCCTGCTCTCCTGAGCTGATCTATCAAAGAGATGTAATGCTTTTTGAGAGGAGGAGTGATAGGCTGGGTGAACTTGAGATTAAAAAAGGAATTTGATGGGAGAAGGGAAGAATTCTCTGATTATCTTTTCTTTTGGCTCAGATGCAAATCTCCCACTGCAGTGTTTAAAGGTCAGCTGTACCAAGCAGAGGCTGAGAGATTTAATAGAAGTGGAGGCGATGATGAAGTGAACTTTGTGTTCTTCATCTCTTCTCTCAGTACATGAATATATCATATTCTCTGTAGTCTGGTCTAATAACACTGACTTCAGATCTACTGGTCTGATACATAAACTTGAAGCCTATTGCCTAATTCATGCGCTTGTGTCTTTCAGTTGTGACTGTATTCCAGTATGACAATGCTGGCTTCTAGGAATTAGGATTTCTAAGCCTGAATCTGTTAGGAACAGCAGACAGTAACAGACAGCACATATATTTAAGTACTTTGGTGTGGTAATGTATTGATACTAAACTGCAAAGGCATGCGGGACATAGGGTGTTGTTAAAAACCAAGTTTGCCAGTTGATAGAAAGATTTCTAGTGCATGAAATCCAGCACATCTGTTGAAGGTGAATTTTCCTTAAGAAATCATTCTTTTAAAATGAAATTAAAGATGTAAAGAAGAAAAAATCTTGAGTTATAAAAATATAGAGAGAGAAATAAATTGGTTTGTCACTTTCTAGTTGAAAAAGATACAAGATGCATAGGAACAAACTATTCAAATACTGACAGAATCCTGATGAAAAAAAAATTACGATCTGGAACAAAATAAGTTGCTGACTCTTGTTACTTCAGCTATTTCTAAAACTAGCTTTTAAAAAGATGAGACTGATGAACTGAATGTTTTGGGAGAACTTTGCTTCACACCATACAGTCTGAGTCCAGGCATGCCTTGCTTAATATAGGGCTCCTGGCCCCTTATCTGGGGCGGTTGTCTCTGTCTCTGGGTAGCAGAGCACAACGATAAGGATAAGGGAAATTCATTTAAACCACTTTTACTGCAGAGTTAACAACTTTTTGACATTCTAACATGTTCAAACTATTGTGTGTGGAATGACTACAGTCTGGGATTGACACCTTTATTATTTTAACTTTAAGTATTTTTAAATTAAATTAATTTTTTGTAGTTTGTTGGTTTAAAGCCTTTCCTGTTTACCCAAAAGCTGGACCCAGAAAATGTGTTTGAACTAATGGGAGCCAAACTCATGGAATTGCTCATCCTTCACAGAAATTAAGTTCTTCAAAGGTAAAATTTATTTCATTTGTGTTCCAGTAGCACTCTGGAGACTCCAAGAAATATCCAAGTCCCTAGATTTGGGAAAACAGATGAGACAGATAAACTGTAGAAGGAGGCAGAAAGGGAGAATTAATCTGTCATGTGGATCAATGACAGAGCCTGGAATAAAACAGAGATAAATGAATATAGCTAACTCAAAATCAGTCACCATTGAACTCAGTTAAGAATGTTCATGTAAGGGGTTATCTGAATTAACTCCTATTTAGAAAACCATCAATTGGTGCAATTTCTATAAATTACAATTACAATGACATTTCAACAAACAATATGGAAAAACTTACATATGCTACAAATGAAAAGTTTTCAGGGTTAAACATATCAATCAAAATGTTTGCAAAACCTAGCAAAGTAGAAATAATAGCAAGTACTTGGTAATCAAAATGAATCTATATTGACAATAACTTAATAAGTATGCTACAAGAAAACTCTTCCTTTCTCTCAAGCAAAACACAGGGCCACTGGCTCTTGAACTAAAGTTTTCTACATTTGCCTCTTGTGGAAAACATCTCTGCCAAAAGTAATTTTCAACATGGAATCTACAGCTTAATCATGATAAGTTGCTTTTCGTTTTCTATACAAACAGTAAATATTTTTCTTCACGTACAACGGGAAAATTCTCACTACTTCAACCTGTTTTATTGACATATATATAAAAGATGATAGCTCTTATTTGCCACTTTGTCTGATTTTGTATGTAATTTGCTACATCTGTCTGTGTCAAATTTTAAATATACTGACCCAGAAAATTGGGTTCTGACAGCAACTCACCATAGCTCTGAAAGATGCAGGCAAAAAACCCCCTAAAACAAAATCATCTCACTCCTGTGCTTTCCTCAGTCTAGTTACAACAACCAACCTTCAAGCAGCCCGTGACAGCTATTATTTTAACCTCTGAACATCCAGTATATAAGGACTACATTCCTTCACATTCCTTTCACTCAGAGCTAAGGCTTATGGGAAGAAAACTATATGAATTCTGAAAAGCAACAAAACCCCCTAGATTTGCCATCCAAAGCAACATACGCACAGTTTCCTGGCAGATAGCAACTTAATCTAAAATGGAATTTGACAGTCCATTAACGAGTTTTGCTTTGCATATTAAAGTACTGCGTATACAAAGTACTGTCACCTGGAAGATTTTGATTTCTTTCTACCACCATCAAAGAGAGTAGGGAACTGAGTATTCTCAGCACTGCACCCATTTCTGTGGGTTTTCATCACAGTCTGGTGAACACTAAATAAAAATAACATTGTAATGCTGCATTATTAGTTCTTTAGTATTGATTTTACTGAGCTATTGAAAAACAAAACTACTTCTCACGGTGGCAAAACTCTATAACAACTGCATGTGTAGAGGTCAAACTGACAGATCGCTGGAACATCTTTATTAACTTTCAGGATATCAGAAGAGAGCAGAATCTTTTAGCATTCTTCTTAGGAGCATAATCAGATTACAAGAAACATGAATCCTGTTATGTAGAAGTTTTTAGTTTCAAACAGTTCAATGTTAAGGAATTTCATCCCCAGATATAAGACCTGAGTATAGGGTTTGTAATTTTTTTTTTTTTTTCTGGCATTTTTGTCGTTACTATTCTTCTTTAACCCATAATACACTTTTAGTGATATCATCGTATAATCACGTCAGTGTCAAATTAACAATTAAAGACCCTAAGCTGAAGAGTATGTCATCATCGCCATTTTTGCATAACAGTTTATCTTCTATTAGTCATGTACATGAACATACACAGTAGCTGTCACTACAATGCAGGATGTTGTTTTACGATGTGACCTGCAGACACAAAATTTAAGTGTGGTTTTCTGCTTGAAAGAGCCTGTATCTAAGTATTAAACATGAAGCAGTTAGCATCTAGAGGTATGCATGCAGAATATTGGTCAGCATTTTGGGAATAAAATGTACCTGTCAGCAGACTAGGAGGACATTTTTTGTAAATAAGATGAGCACTTTTAAACACGATCAATATTTATGAATGGGAAGTGCATTTCCATTACTTTACCATACTAATTTCTAGAATCAGTCTATCCTTGATAAATTATCCCTTCTATCTTATCATATACAATTTTTTAAAAACTCTTATTTAGCTAGTCAACACAATGCTTTGTTTTTGAGAGGAAAACCACCTTCAGTTTGCTGATTTCTATGCATCCTCAGTTTGTGTGATTCAGAATTCCCATTCAGCACTGCCCTGGTTTTACCTAACTTACTTTCAAGAGAGACCAGTGTGCAGCCTGCCTCTTCAGGCAGGGTTTAATTAATGGCACATCCATGAGATCTGGGCAGTGGACGTTCCTTTCTTGTAGGTTCTTCATTGGTGCAGTTCAGTTAAATCCAAAGATCTTAGTGGATCCATTTTAGCAATCCAACTGCTGAGTTTGCTAATTTTAGCAAATCTGTGATTAGATAGGTCTGTAGCAAGCAATAGCAATCCAACTGCAAAACCAAACCCCACGCTTCCTCATTCTACTTACAGATAATTTTTTTCTACAACTTTTTAAAAATTAAAATTTGAATGCCTGAAACACAAATTTAATGTCAGTAAGCCTAAGAGTTAGGTCTAACCCCCTGCTTTTCCATTTCAACTAGAATTCATTTCTGTGCTGAAGGCTCCAAGAGTCCTTCAGCAAACTGACCCGCTTGTCAAGATGATGTCACAGCTGTCAATAAGCAGTATAGACAGCCTTACTGGCTACAGCCTACAAACCCTCTGGTGTTAGGTGTTGCTCTGTTTGGTTGTTTGCAGATAGCACCCAAAAGGAAAGCCTAAAGATGGTTAACGGCATTTGTGGGGGGTGTGTGTGAAATTATTTCTAAAATGAAAGGCAGCACAGGAAAAACGCACAAATGTTTTAAATTGAAAATTGCTTTAAATTCTAATAGAATAAGCCTGGAGAGAGTAATTGAGAGGTGGCAGACAGACGGAAGGAGGCCTTTAAAGGTAACTTGTTCTTGAATGTATTGGAGCTGGTAGACTGAAGGGAGGGCTAATGTGGTTAAAATAGTGAGTTAAGAAAATTAATTTTAAAAAATAGCTTAAACTCAAGCATGTACTTCTAAGTGTGTAAACTTTAAGACTTTGAACCTTGCTATTTTGGGCCTCACAGAGTTCCAGCATCTTGCAGCAAGTCTTGAATTCATAATGTGAGAATTTCTGCACCTTTATGTAATTAATCAAATAAGGCCCAACTTTCCTATTACTGATTGAACTTCAGGTGATAAATGGTGACATTTTCATTAATCCTCTTAATCACAGCCTTTATTGCATAAGTGTGAAGCAAGGGAACAAAAGATAAACAACCCAAAGATTTATCAGACTTTCTATGTCTGAGGGGCGTATTTCAACAGCTAGAAATGTCAGCCACCTAGTACAGTGAGGCAGGGTGTACTGTAAGTTATGTGAGCTCTAAAAGAGAAATTGTCTCGGTTCAACATGGACTCCTCATCATAATAGACCCAGTTAACATTTTTGCTCCTAGTGTAGACAGCTGACACAAGTGCAGTGGCAGTGACTTTTTTCTTGTATTACTGCAGAAAGCAGATTTAGAAGTTCCTCAGAATATTAGAAATTGTGATAATTGTGATTCCAACTCACGTTCCCACAGTGTCGTAGTTTTAAAGTACTGATCTGTAATGAGTCAGTCAGCTGTAACAGAACAATTCTGAAGGTTATAAAAAAGGCACGTCACCAAAGTATTAACATCAGTTTACTAAAGCTTGTGCTTCTTAATATCTCAAATATCTCTGTGAATGTGTGTACTTGTTAGGGTTTGTTGGTTTGTTGTTAGTTTTTCCTTGGAATATGGATGCTATGATATCTGGTGAAGAGGAGGTTTATTCCTGTTGGTGGAGGTGCTGAATATTCTTTGTTCTGTGTGACCCTCTATGCAAACTCATAGAGTCAGAGGCTGTTACCCTTCTGCAAAATGATCTGGCCCTGTTGGGTCAAATTGGACAATGGGATCCCCAAGTTCTTGAGGGCAGAGAAACGTATCTATATGCACAGCATGGGTGTATATGTATGCATACAGAATAGGTTTGCATTAATTTCACCTCTTTTGGTGACCACATTTCTAGCCTAAAACATGAGGATTTATTGCAAGTTGTTATTCCACAGGCTAAGAGAACTCAAAAGGCATATGGATGACAGGCAGGTGATTAGAGAGAGCTAACATGGCTTCACAAAGGGCAAATCGTGCCTGACTGATCTGGTGGCCTTCTACAATGGACTGACTGTATTGGTGAATAAGGGAAGAGCAGCAGATGTTGTCTGTTCTGACTTTTCTAAGGCCTTTGACAATGTCCTATTCAACATTCTTGTTGCTAAATTGAAGAGATAAGAGTTTGATGAATGGACTGTTTGATGGATAAGGAATTGGCTGGATGGCTGCATCCAAAGAATTGCAGTCAACGGCTTAGTGTCCAAAAGGAGATCAGTAACATGTGGTGTCTTTCAGGGGTCTGCGTTGGGACCAGTAATGTTCAATATCTTTATTAATGACATTGACAGTGGGATTGCTGTCCTTAGCAAGTCTGTGGATGACACCAAGCTGGTGCAGTTGATATGCTTTAGGAAGGGGATGTGCCATCCAGAGGGACCTGGACAGGCTGGAGAGGTGGGTCCCTGCAAACCTCATGGAGTTCAACAAGGCCAAGGGCAAGGTCCTGCCCATGGGTCGGGGCAATCCCCAGCACAAACCCAGGCTGGGTGAGCAGTGGATGGGGGGCAGCCCCAAGGAGAAGGACTTGGGGGTGTTGGTGGATGGAAAACTGACTGTGAGCCAGCAACGTGTGCTCACAGCCCAGAAAGGCAACGGTGTGCTGGGCTGCACCCAGAGCAGGGTGGGCAGCAGCGCGAGGGGGGGGATTCTCCCCCTCTGCTCCGCTCTGTGAGACCCCCCTGCAGGGCTGGGTCCAGCTCTGGGGCACCAACAGCAGAAGGACACGGACCTGCTCGAGCGGGGCCAGAGGAGGCCACGGAGATGATCAGAGGGATGGAGCACCTCACCTATTATGACAAGAGGGTGAGAAAGTTTGGACTTATTTAGCCTAGGAGAAGAGAGTTGGGGTTGTTCAGACTGGAGGCCTTATTGCAGCCTTTTGGCACTTAAAAGGGGCTCATAAAAAAGATGGAGATCGATTTTTTTTTTTTACTAGGGCCTGTAGTGATAGGACAAGGGGTAACAATTTTAAACTGAAAGTGAGTAGATTTAGATTAGATATCAGGAAGAAATTCTTCCCTGTGAGGGGGGTGAGACAGTGGCACAGGTTGCCCAGAGAAGCTGCGGCTGCCCCCTCCCTGGCAGGGCTCAAGGCCAGGTTGGACGGGGCTTTGGGCAACCTGGGCTAGTGGAAGGTGGCCCTGCCCGTGGCAGGGGGGGGTGGGACTAGATGATCCCTTCCAACCCAAAGCATTCTATGACTTTAAGAGTATTTTCTAGAGGATCATGCGACATGTTTGTTTGCTCAATTTAATCACTTCTCTAGTAAACTTTCTGGGTATTTTACCACTGCCAAATGTCTTTTGAACAAGTATTTTTTTTCCCCTACAGCCAGGGAGATGCTTTTTACAAGACTGTACTTAATAGTGGGAATTCTTGAATACATTGAAGCAACTGAGAAATATTCTTGTTCCAAAATGTAGTTCATGCACAATACTTAGAGAATCTAGGTAATATCTTGTATGTGAGGCAATAAAGTAGGACAAATCCTTTCATAATACAGACTTAACAGCAGAAATAAAATTAAAAGAACAGTCATTTTAGAAAAAAAGGCCATCACATCATCAGGAAAACATACTATGGGAAGTCATGGATTAGAATTACTGATCGCAAAGAAGGGAAATAATCTTTGTTTAACAGGAAAATTTTGTAGTACTGTTTTTGACAACTTGGCAGAGTCAAAAGGCACATATTGTTTGGTATTTCTCTTTGGTGTAATTAATTCTCTGTAGAAACTCTTTAAAAGAAACTGAAAAACAAACTCAAGCAATATGCAATAATGTCAACATAGCTACTTCCAAGGAAATCACATTGCTCACAACATCATTATATTAAATTGCTTTTTAATACCTGTTAGCCTAGTATTCCAACTACTAGGTTCATGACAAATTTCTAAAACTTTCTTCTTCTGAAAAACACAGGCTGGTCTTTCTAGACACAAGGAACCTCCTTGCTGGACTCAGTATGACAGAAGTAAAGTATCTAGGCTTGTTTTACTGACTGTCAGTCACTATCAGCTCTCTTACACAACCAGTCCAGTAAAGGGACAGACGGACAGACGTAGCCATATCCCATGTACTTTTGTGATGGGAATTTCAGATCACCATTGTGAGTTTTACTTAACTAACATGTACCCTGTCAGCCCTTTAGTTACAAATAATTTATAGGTTATACTTCTAGACTTCTTGCACAGAGAGTTGTTCCCTTTGAAACACAGTAGCAACCCCCCCTTACTTTGTTGTTGGGCAGACGTCTGCTGTGTGTCAGGATTGCTTACCTGTGCATCGCTTTACAGTGATTAACAGTGAATTCATCTGCCCCTTTTCAAAGCAAGGGTACTGTAAACAAGATAGAGTTTCCACAGGAGTTTTGTCAGTGAATTTAGTCGGATCACAGTCCTACACATTGAATTCTATCCACATGCTTAAGGGTGAGACTATGTGATGCCTCAGACTGCATTGCAATCTGCAGTTTGTAAATCTGGATGATTTTATATATAAGTTTTGGTGGCAAAGCTTATAAACAGCTTTGAATGTTTTCCTTTGTGATCAGTTTTACCTTTCCTAGACCAGAGATCACATTGCAGAAATGAGTCAAGAATTTCTTATAAAATGTTTTATCAACCTTTAAACTCAATTAATGTGAAATAAAGACTTCCACTGACACAGAAACATTTTATGTTAGTACAACATTTACTCCATATCAATTACAGTAGCTAGGAGACTATCTCCAACTCACTGCAGCTGGAATGTGCTGCCTGCAAATGGCTTTCACAATAGCTGCAGATACGCACCTCATGGCACCATTCACAAAAAGGAGAAGAAAAACTAATAAACCTGAGAAAAATTACTTAGATATTAATTTAAGGGATAAAGGAAGGGTAAAAAGAAGGGCAAAATCAAACCAGAGGCTTAATTATATTTTTATGAGATATTTGACATATAGCCTATAATGAATGCATAAGAATATATTGTAATGCAGTAATGACATAATGTGATGCATAAGAATATATTGTGTGCCTGTGACACAGATTACCTTTTTATCACTGGAGCAATATAACATTTATTTTGCCTTACAGAAAACTTACCTTAGTGTACATACATGATGAGTGAATAATGGATTGGCTTACAGCCACAGCAAATACAAATGGCTTGAGCATTTCACAAAAAGCTTCCTAAGCATGTTTACAGCCTTAAATTTCATTTAAAAATTTCGATTCACTTCAATATGGGAAGTCTTTTGAATGAAGTCAGCAGATACCCAGACCTGTTCTGTGCAGTTAGTTAATATTCAGTGAGGAGAAAACAAAACCATCGTCCGAGGGAAATCATGGTGTTCAAAGTGGCTTTTGATGAAGCTACACGTTCACTGAACAGGCTCTTTTAAGCTTTCCAGGCCTGGCCCGGCGCTGCCCGGGAAGGGAAGGGAAGAAGGGAAGAAGGGAATCCAGATCACCACCCCTGAATCCAACATTATCTCAGGTCCAGTAATCTTGTGTGGTGGGTGCACACAGAGCAAACTTTCTGTCGCCTTTTAAATTCATTTTATTAGCTGATTAGCATACTAGATGAGGAGGGGCAGGGATTCCATAATTCATTTCCATGAGAGACCAGGAAAAAGGTGGAACATGGGTTTCAGTTGAGTTGGTGGTCCCTGCTTAGCTTTGTTTTTTCCTCTGTTCCTTGAGATCTTATCGGTTATCCCAGAAATGCTGACCTCAGTTCGTGTTACCCCTTCAGTGGCCAAGGCACGAGGTCATTACCAAGGCCAGCAGGTGTCTGGCTTGCACAATAAGTATCGGGCTTAGTGGTACTTGTGCTTGAGGGGAAACACCTGGTTTGCTCAGTCCATGTCTCCCTCTCTGAGGGTTATCTGAGGAGTTTGTCAATGAAACTCAAGGGAGTGTGGGGGGAGCATCCTTCAATACACTCCCCCTTCCTTGGGTGACATTCCGTCGACTAATCCAAAGGCCACAGCTTGTCCTTGAGGTTTTCTGTGTCGATGAATGTTGGAGGAATTTCTTCCTTCAGTCCCTTGTACCGCCATGCTCCTTCTGGAAGGTTCCGTGGCCGCCCTGCAGTTGTGGTGTGCGGAGCACTCAGAGGTGTCCGGGTGTGTGACGGCAGGTCCTGACCAGCAGGGGCGGGTGGGTTTGGTTGCACATTTCTCTATCAAACTTTTAACATCTATTGCCAAACACGTGTTTTCAACTTCTGAAAAGATAATTCCACCTTTCCTGGCTGAGGTTTTTCTAAGTGCCAAGTTGTTGGGTGCTGAGAAGAAAACTATGTGGGCAGGCAGTGTGCAGCCCAGAGTATGTAGGGCAATTCAGACCGCTAAAAACGAGTAATATCTGTGTTTTTTCTTATGAAGTCATCAGTATTAAGAGATGGTGATTTGCTGTTGCAAGCAGGCTGTGTCATTTTAAGGCCTAATGTCCAGCATAAAATCGAAAATATCAACCCAAGAGGCAACAATAGAAAACAATATATTAAGAAGTACCTTTTTCTTAGGTTGCCAAATTTTCAGTTTTGGTTCTTTGAGTCAGAATGTTTGTCTTTTTTTGAGATGAAGGACTGCATTTAAGCAATAATGAGCTTTTGGGAGCACTTGTGTAAGCAGCTGCTCACCAGTGGAAGTGAGGGGCATACAGTCCAGTTTAGAGTAGTACTTTGGTCAGTATATATACTTAATTATTGTGCACTATCCTTATGCCTAAAGCTGTTTGGTGATGGAGTGATAAAGTAGTCCTTCTCTGGATATTATTTTTTCAAGTCCTGTTCAGTGGAAACAGGCCAAGAATAGACTAAAGGTCTTTATAATAACACTGAAAATGTTAAGGTATATTGTATCCTGTGTAACTCTCTGAAATGAATGTGGTTTTTTGTTTATGGTGGATACAAATTTATGCATCTGTGTTCCATGATTGTTTCCTGTCTGGAATGAGGCTATATGAAAGGCTGTTCTTTGTTTTCTGCTAATCGTTAAAGTAGTCTTCTCTACAATGGCTCCTCTGAGTTACTCTATTTTAATTCCAGGAAACAGTAATTATCAACATTTCAAGTGGTGGAAAGCCCGGGAGGAAAAAATGAGTCATCCAATTAGTTGTAAAGTGTAAACCCCAAATTTTTTTCTGAAAATAAGATTGGGGTTTTTTTTATATATGAAAACATGATGTGAAGGTTGCATATCATTTGCACTGAACTGGTGCAGTCCTGTCTCAAATGTTGGAGCAAGACATTTGGGTTGGAGAAAGATTCCAAGAATACTAAAAGAGAACTCATGACAAGTTTGAAATGGGACTTTTTCAGTATTTGAAAAGAATTCTTGAAGTGCATCTGATATGTTTATTTCTGTGAGGTAGGAGGAGCTGGTGGTTGTGCATCACATAAGGTGTTTTTCAGTAAATTTCATCCTCTTAAATTGGGAGATGGACCTTGTACTTGCTTTGGGAAGGCTGTCAAAGAGCTAGAATTCAGATATTGCCACCAGCTGAATCCTGAAAAGTTGGATGCCTAAAGTTTCAGGTTAATCCTTCCTGTCGTGCACTATGAAAAGATATGCAGCTTTATACTATTTCCCATTTTTGTTATATATTTGTTCTATGTTTTAATTTGGATTTTCAGTATAGTACTAACCAGTTTGTACCATTAATAATAAGAGAGTAAATACTGCATTCATTGATCCCGTGTTCTCCCAGTTTACTAACCACGTATGCTGCTATACGTGGTTGAATGATTTTGTGCCTTTATTTTGCAGTACTGATTTGGTTTAATTAAACATCTAAGGAGAAAAACAGTGTGTTTCTGGAAAGTCAGTGACACCTTTTGACGCAAATCTTAACCAAAGTCAGTGATAGTATTTGGGGTTTTCACAAGGAAAGTGAAATTAGAATCTATGCATTGGTATGTTTTAGTACTCCTTTGGTAACTGCTGGTGTCATTGAACTTCTGTTAGTAGTTTGCAGGGAAATACAAAGTTGCTGCACTGATTTCAGAGTTAAGGATCCAAAGTAGTCTTTTGGCTCTTAGTCCTGTGAACAAAAGGTCAACCCATCACCATGAAATTTAGTTTATTGTCTCAAAGAGAGATTACGTTCTTAAGAGAAATTGGACGTGCTGAATTCTGCAGTAATTTTTAGAGAAGAAACAGTTTCATTGTTTTTGAATTTGTCACATGCAATTTGTAACACAATACTGCATCCTGCAGAAAATAAAGTAGGTACTATTAATGGTGGATGTGTTAAAAGTAATATCAAAGTTTGTATGGCTGATGTAAGCTACTTTATTTCTAGTAATATGGTGAATCTAATTTGTATTATTCAGTGAGCGTATGCTTGTATCTCCCTGTCTTGTTTCCTTTCAACTGTGGAACAGAAAGTGTTCTTTTGTTGCCAACGTGTCATTTACGCACATTAATGTAACGTGCATTAACATTCTGCTTGTCAAA
Organism: Athene noctua; assembly: GCF_965140245.1. Classification (NCBI taxonomy): domain Eukaryota; kingdom Metazoa; phylum Chordata; class Aves; order Strigiformes; family Strigidae; genus Athene; species Athene noctua. The sequence goes on from NC_134057.1 coordinate 6,348,011, forward strand.
CTTCGTTCAGCTGTAGCTAACCCTCAATGTGTTATTGTTGACTCTCCTATTATTCCCATCCTAGATTCGATTGTAAGTGCTCAAGCACCACACACATCTATAGTTCTGTACCAGTAGTTAATGATAGCTGGGAGTGAACTAGAATATAGATTAACTGCTTCTTAGTGCAAAAAATACATAAATACAAACTTGTACTGCAATGTACTTTCTATATTGCCAAAGCAGGTGGTCAATATTAATGTTAGATACAAAATAATCGCCATACTTTCTGTGGAGGCAAAAGTTCTGCGAAGGACTGATCCCGAGATGGATTAAATTCTGAAGGTATGTTTTGTCAAGCTGGGCTTTCATTTTTTTTTTCATTATTTGTGAGTTTTTTTGCTGGGTTCTCCTCTGCCCCTCCTTGATTATGCATGATTTTCTGGGAAGTAGTTGCGATACAGTATTTATTACATTTCTGAGTGGTTGTTCTTTGTAACCTTCCAGAGGTGAATTCTGTTTTTCATGTATTGTCAAATTATTTATGCTTAGTATTATTTTTAAAAATGTAAATCTGTAGCATGTATAACCAATACAGATGTTGCATCAGAACAATATGCTTAAAACGTAATTGTTGTTGTAAAAGGACAGCTATCTAATTTTTGTAGAATACTGCTTCTAATTTGAACTCCTTTAAGAACTGTTACATGAACCGTGGTTTTGTTTCTCATTCAAAAACAATCATTTAATGTTTTATTCGTCAGGTATTCTTCAAGGAATTGAAAACATTTACACTTGAATGAAAGAATTTCTGGTTAATATAACTAAGTGATTACACTGCTGGAAAGAGGTGTGTTTCCTCTCCTGCTTTGCTAATATTTATTAAGTGCTAAGTGAGTTCTGTGTGGTTTCATTTTGTTAGCACACATTTTCATATCTCACACTGATTTAAATAATAGAGGGTTTATGCACTTTAAGACGAAATGTGCTGCATCTCCTAGGATTGATTTTGATCTCAGTTAACCAGTCAGAGGCAAAAGGGTGAAGGTTTTGATTTTGACAATAGGAAGAATGTAAGATTTTGTTGCCAGAGGAAACAAAAGTCACCTGACTATGCTCAGGTATTTGTATGATAAAACTATATGTTATTTAGTCTAACAGGAAAATCCTTAAAACGAAGGTAATGGATATTGTTTCATAGACTATTTGAATAATGAGTAATAAGAAAATAAATGAGGGTGTGTTCATGCATATGTTTGGATCTTACCTTTGTTTTATAGAGGAAAAGGGCCTGAATTGTGAGCATTCTAACGACAGTTTATTGTGGGTGTTCTATTTGCCTCTTTATTATTTAGGTGCAGGAGATAGAGGGTTTCGTGCAGGGAGGAAGGGAGAAAAGAAGTGTTCATGCAGAAGGAGAGAGATACTTGGAAGTTCTACGCTGAAACACCTAAGAAGATAGAAGAAGATTAGTTGATGGGAGCAGACCAGGCAAAATATTGCCTCTCATTAGATGGTATTTTATTTAAAAACTGGAAAATTATGGGATATTTAGAATTTGAGATGTTGTATTTGTTTTGAGAACTGGTTGGTCCACCCTGATCTTTACTGGCTTTCACTGGTGATAGATGTTTACCAGATCCTGCTAGTGTCAGTCAGGTCAGTGTCAGACAGTCGAGCCCAGCTCAATAATCTGTTCAGAAGCACTTCTCTGTGTGTGGTGCCCAGTTCCCTCAAGGAATATTCTGGCAGTGAGTTTTGATCACTCCTCCTCTTAGATATTTTAAGGAATTGGTTAATTCTGTGCATGACTGATGGCCTCTTGCTCCATGGTTAACTGCTGTCTTAATTGCAATATTTATGGTCAGGCTGGGATAAAGAAAATCAGAAGATTGGTTATTGGTTGCATGATTACAGAACCGGATAGTCACTTCTATAATTTTGAAAACCATGCTTTCTTCTGCTTTAATATAACATACAATATCTCTGTCTACTGCTAAAATAAATTTTTGCCTTAATACTCACTTTTTTTTTTTTCTGTCTGCATGAAGAAAGAAGTAGGGACAAGGCAGTAAAATGGTTGGTGTTTTAGTTCTTTGCTTGTTCTGTTCTTTTCGGGTAGTTTTCTTTATATTTCTGTACTCATGCGGTACTGCTGGGAAGCCCTCTGTTGCTAACATTTCGGCAAATGGTGCTAAGGGAGAGGTTTCATAAGTAGTTTACATTTAGATCTTTCACCTGCTGTTATGTTTGGGCCCATGGAAGGACCTTCCTTCAGATATCAAAGGCCACTGTGGTTATTCCAGTAGATTAAGTCTGGTGCTGGTGAAGATGTTACATTTTTTGAGAAACTGTCAGTGAGACTTCGGTCGTGTCTATAAACAGTTTCTATTTAGTGGACTCTTCAGCTAACTTGGGTTGCCAGAGCCCAAATGTAATCCAAATACAGTCTCTTTTCTTTGGTTGTAAACAGGGCTCTGCACACTGAGTTCTAGAGAGAGAATCCTTAACTGAGTTCTTCAGCTGTCTTTACTGTGACCCAAAGCAGTGAGAGAAAGCTTAATGGGGCTCTGCATCAAGCCTGACACCTTTATTGAAAAGGAAATTATTTCTGAAATGTTCCTGTGCAGAATTATCCCTTACACATGTGCAATCTTTGCCTCAGAGAATTGTGTTTGTTTAATTTATTTTCCATTTTTATTATGGTTGAGGCCCAGTTTATCAAGTCTCCTAAATGAACTTGCATGAGATGAGACTTGTCTGAGCACATGGAACTTGAAATAACTGGTTATAGGGGGTCGTTCTAGATTTATGTTGGTTTAAAAAAAAAAAAAAAGAACACTCTAATCCATTGGTATTCAAGTACCCTTTATTAATTACTAATGAAAATTGAATCTTTAGCATGCTTGACAAATGACATTACAGGAAACATTTAAAGTTATGTAATACTCTGAGGATTTTCTTCATGTTAACAAGTAAGTTGGTTACAGTTGAACAGGGGCAGTGATAAGCCTCCGGTATACAAGGTAGAGCTAATTTTATCAAATCATGTGATCAAATCAGTGATTATGGCATTAAAGGAGTACTGTGTATTTCAGTTCTGAAGAAAATGAAAGCGATAGAGACATGCAACATTAGAAGAAGTGCAAAATGAGCCAAAAGATCAGTGAAGAAGCTTAAGATGTGTCGTGCCCTACAGTAGTTAAATTAGCAGAATCAAGAATCTTTCTGGAAGTGTGGAAGGTGAAAAATGAAGAGAGACAGAGAAAGCAACATAATATATGTTAAATGTATTTTTAGTATAGTTTCTAACTTTATTCCCACAAAAGTAAAAACTAATAAAAATTGAAGTAATAGTGTAACTTTTGACCTGAAGTATCCTAAAGCATTTTATAAACAACGAAAACATAACATATAAACTCTTGCAGTAGCTTATAAATACCTCGGTATTACTGTTTGAGTTGATCTGGAAAGAAATTAAGTTTTACAGTGGAAAATGGGTTGGAAAACAAGCAACACTGTGATATTACTTTATTGCCCACTGGAGGTAAGTTTTCAGTCCACAGGAATACATTTTTTTTTCACTCTAAACAAATATTCTAGTCTATGTAAGTTTTATTAAGCTCATAAAAATGCACATAATAACTATAAATGCATATAAAAATGCAGTAACAACTGCAGGACATACATACATCAATGTAGCCTTTTCCTTAAAAAATATAGATTCGTTATTTATTGTTGACCTTCCTAGTTTTTCCATGGCATTTTTTTGTATGAAGAGTCATTTTTCTCAAAAGACTTTTTAAGGCTTCATGAATAAAACTATTGGTAGAAGCTAAGAACACCTAATAAACTTACAAAAGATAGTTCAGTATACCACAAAATTAGAAGCAAAGAATATGTAAGTACCCTTTTTCATTTATAGTTGGAGGAAAGTAGACTAGCAGTTAAATTCAATTTACGTGGAGTATCTAATTTATATTAAGAGCCATGTTGATTACTGTAATGCCGAAATTCAAATGTTATTCACCAGTTCAGTATTCAGTTTCTCTCCTACAAATGAAATATTTTCTGAACTGTGATTACTCAGAATTAGTCTGTACCTCAGTGGATTGCTTTATTGTATTTGTGTCTGTTTCTGGTGTTGTTTCCCATTCCCCTCCCTGTTTCCCCCCCCCCCCAATTATTTTGTTTGTATTTGGTGCCTATGTATTTGACTTCATTAGAAAGATAAAGCTCGGTGGATCAGAAGGTCTTTCAGGCTTTTATTTTATGTGAAACTTCCAGCAGAGCAACGTCCTCATCTTGGTTTAGGCCTTTTTAACCCCCTACATCATGTCAGTGACTTGGTAAATTCATATATGCATTAAAGTGATAGTGTATCTAGTTCGTGTTCTCAAGAGGTATGTGTAAGAAAACCTTGTACTTGGTTTTGAGGAACACCAATATGTTTTGTTCTGCTCTTTATTCCATGCATTTATTTATTTATTTATTTTTTTAAAGACTGGCAAAATGACAGGACCAGTATATTAAACTTTTCAGTAAACACTGTATTTGAAATCTTATGACATACAAGTTAAATTTTCTTGAAATTTGAAACATGTCAAGTTTTATTTTAGACATATTGTTTTTCCTTGGTTTTGCTTTAAGAGTATATTCTAAACACTTAAATATCAGCAGAACATTTGTCATCCAAGGCTATATGTGCTCCCAGCATGGTCTTAAGAATTTCTGTAGAGTTATCAATGGGGGGGGATGGGGTTGCCAGAAAGTTCTTCACACTATGTAGAAAACTTTGCATACGACAGACTTTGGGCTTATCCTGCAGTGTGTTGAAGGACCTTGTTAACTTTAGGGTAGGCAAAGCCATGGAATATCTTTCCTCAGTTGAAAGAATTTATTGACAGGAAGTATTTACTATGAAGAATAGGAAGCCTTCACCAAGAAGAGAAAATGCAAGTTTTCTCGGAATTAACAACTTAGTCATCCTTAGTGATTTACAGTAGAAGTGAGTTAGGAGTCTAGATGAAATAATGAGAAGAAACTGAGATCTTATTCATGGAGCAAGGGGGATCACATCTAAAGAACACATTGCTTTATTTAGTACAACTTGTATAAGAGGAATTTGGTTAGTTGGCAGACTATCTATTCCCAAGAAAATACTCATTTTTAGGAGTTAATGTAGTGAATTTGGCTGAAAAAATCCTTGGGGGTGCATTTAATCCTTAGTTTGCAGTGTGGACAATAGAACAGTAAAGCTCTTCTCAGTTGAGAATGAAACATGTGGTGAGGCAGTGCAGTGATTTATTTACTCTCTTGCTGCTTAAAAATCTCACTTATGCATTTGGCTTTGCATATGTGTTCTGACCTTGGAGTCTGAACCACGATTCGTTCTTAAACCACTATCCTGCATCTTTGAGACATGGTTGGAATGTCTCTCCTGTTCGTAAGATTGTCTCTTACCAACAGGATTGTGCTTTCCTCTTTTCAGCAGAATCAACATGGTAAGACCTCCTGGTCCTCTCACAGTGAAGAGGCAGTCTCACTTTGCATGTGAACTTCCACTTGTCCTGAAGATCTTAATGGGTTGGGAATGCTTTTCTTTTGTTTACAGGAAGGATATTACATTATCTTCATTACTTCCAGCAATATATGGCTTTACGGCATTGGCTGTTGCAAATTATCACACCTTTCTGAAGAATCTTTGTCATGCTCTTCTGGAGATCCACTGGAAACTGTTAGTGGATCACCGAGATGTTTTGCCTGCATGTATTTTCCCTTTTGCCTTGTAATCTCCAGGGGAAAGCATTTGGAAATCTGAGGTTGAAAGAAGCTGAGGACTTCATAAAACATGTATCTTTCACTGGGAGAGACAACTTTAGGATACACAGTGTGAATGCACTTGTGTGAGCGTAGTCAAGGTAAAAAGCCTTCCATCTCGAAGAATTTTTGACAGCAGTGCGAACTTGTTCGTGTCTAATGTATCTCAAACAGCCTCTCAATACTTCTTCCTTATCCTTTCAATTGTTAGATAAAGAGTAGGGACTGAAAAAGTTCATGCACACTTTATCTACTGTCAGTGCTGCATTTATCAGCTCAGTTCAAAGTCTTCCTCTTCCCACTGCATCTTATTAGTGTATTAATCGATGTTGCTAAAACTCATCATAGATGGATTGTTCACCATTCATGTTTTCAAGGAAGACGTGTAACTGCTTCCATAGTATCTTGGAAATGTTTGGAGAGAACGATTATGGATGCACATGTTGCATTGAATAGTACAAGGTGAATGAATATGCTTTTTCACATGGTAAAAAAAAAAAAAAAAGGAAAATAGTAAAAAAATTTCTGATGGCTTTTTTTTTTTTAAAAAGTTCTGTTGGAGCTGATATCAATCAGCCTCTAAGAGAACTTTGTCCTGACGAACTTTGCTCTTCAGAAAGACTGATTTTCTGACTGAGAGGAATCACTGGCTCTTCATTTTGCAATTTTATTTATTTTTGAGGTTGTGGTGTACGTGGGCTCGAAGTCCCTTTAAGGGAAGCTATTGACTCTCTTAGAATACAGAAGAGATGTGATCTGTTTGTGTAGCTTGTGTTGCTTAGGGGAGAGACTGTGGTGTAATAAAGGAGTTTGCTGTTTGAGAAGCCTTCCAAGATGTGCATGATACTTTAAGGTGATAGATCTTTGAGCTAGGGCTCGATTTTCTTATGAGTTAAAGGCATTTAGCATTGATGAAACAGCTCGTCATCCTTAGTTGCAATAGAGCTTCGAAAGACACTTCAGGTTCTCAGATGCCCTGCTCCCCTATGCTTGGAAAAATTACACACACACACACACACACCCTTTGACACTTTCCATTTGATTTATTTGGATTGTTGTGTTTTGAATTTGTTTTAAGGAGCTCTCTTCAGGAGCTGGTGAGAGAAAAATACTAACAGTGAGTGTACTGATGGCTGAGACCATGTTAATGACTTACTGGAATCTGGGTTGTCTTTTGGGTGGAACAGCTGTTAGTCTAACCACCTGCTGAGACTGACAGAGAACCCTTTTACTTATGCATAAGCTACATGTAGAAAAGTGGTGCCACTTTGTTGTGGTTTAACCCCAGCCAGCATCTAAGCACCACACAGATGCTCACTTACTCTTCCCCGCCCAATGGGATGGTAAAGAGAATTGGAAGAAAAGAGTAAAGCTTGTGGGTTGAGATAAGGACAGCTTTATAACTGAAATAAAATATAACAACAATAATAATAAATAATAATTGTCATGAAAAGAGATGTAACAAAAAGAGAGAGAAATAAAACCAAAGGGGGGAAAAAAAACCCAAGTGATGCGCAATGCAATTGCTGACCACTCGGTGACTGACACCCAGACAGTGCCCAGGCAGCAATCTGTCCCTCCTGGCCAACTCCTCCCAGTCTGCATATTGAGCATGACACCTTATGGTATGGAACATCCCTTTGGCTAGTTGGGGTCACCTGTCCTGGCCACGCTCCCTCCCAGCTTCTTGTGCACCCCCTTGCTGGCAGAGCCTGGGAAACTGAAAAATCCTTAACTTAGCATAAGCACTGCTTAGCAACAACTAAAACATCAGCGTGTTATCAACATTATTCTCACACTAAATCCAAACCTCAGCACTGTACCAGCTACTACGAAGAAAATTAACTCTATCCCAGCTGAAACCAGAACATGCTTAAATGCCAAGAGAAAAAAAATTCTACCCATTTTCTAATGGAAGCAAAAGATTTGCTAATGTCGATCAAAACGAAAGGCAGAGGACTAAATGCAGTGTTGGTATAGCTCTGTTGTGTGAGTTCCAAATACCCAGCAGAAATGTAACACCGTAAATTTATTTATTCTAAAGTAGCCAAATACTACTTTCTTTAACTTTACTGTTTTTTAAAAAGATGTCTAATGTAAATAATACAGACCTCTGTCATTGTTAAGTGGCTTAACATAAATTCCTAATGATTATATCCTTGCTTTGCTGCTTGTGCTTTGAGAGTCCTGTTATGAATTCAGCCATTACCATGGAATACTTAGAGCTGAAGAATCAGGGGGGGAAGTGTAAGATCAGAAGTTTTTTGTCAAAGTATATAAAAAAACCCCATGGCTGTTGACTTCAAATAAAAGAGAATACTGTGAATTAATAGATCCTTCCCAACCTGAGCATGTTTTGTCAGAGAAGAGCCACGCTTTTTCACCCTTCTAATCTTCAACGTGATCTGGTGACATATACATAATTTGTCCCCAGATGCTGATCTGCTGCATAGACCCATTGGCACAAATCTGTTTGGAGTTCACTCTCGTCTTCTGAGCAGGAGGTTGAACTACATGACCTCTGGAAACCTTCCAATTGAAATTATTATTCTGTAATTTTATGACACAATTTATGTCAAGGTCTGGATTTGTACCAAGATGTTTCAGCTGGTGCTATGGGGAAACAGGATAAAAAATTGTTTTAAGCTGTCTCTGTATCTGCCTTGCACATCAAGACAGGGACAAAACATTTATTGCTTACAGCAGAGAACTCAAAACTGTTCTTACTGATAAAGAGGAGCTACTTGTTGCACATTTTTGCAGTGGATCCCAAGAAATTAAAAATAAAGTTTCTCTGGGAACTGTGGAATGGAATTGGAAAACCTGAGGACCTTATGGTAAAGAGAAGAAGCTGCTGAGAGAGTATTTCATCCTGGCAGAATGGCTTGTATTACTTTTTTTTTTTTTTTTTTTAATTGTTGAAATGTTACTGTTTTAGGCATTGAGGAACTCTTTAAGAAGCAGGTCAATAATATTTGCACTGAGCCTTGTAGAGTGCTGCTGTTTATATATGGTGGTATATTAATGCAGTGTGAAAGAATGCAGTATTACATTTGGGATATACAAGCAGCTCAGTGACTGCTGCAAAGAAAATATTCAAACCAATGTGAATTAGTTGTCGTAACCAATATTGAAAAATCCTGGCCTTCAATCCAAACGAAATAGTTGCACTTTTTTTGAGGGGAGGGAATCATGTCTTTTAGAGCTGTATTTAGATGATACCCAAACATCTGAAGGTAACTTACAGCTGAAGAGTCATGAGGGGAAGTGTAGGATCAAAACCAATTTTTCTCATATATGTTAAAAAAGCCTGTGGCAGTTTACTTCAGATAAGTAGAATACAGTAGAATAAAAAAGAGAATACAGCTTGAGTGCATCTATGAAAATGGGATTTCTTTGGTCTTAGCCCTTATTTTTTATATGGACAAGATAACATATCACACAGGTGGGGAACCAGTGAGTCGTATTGGAATGCCAGGGATAGGATCATAAAGTATTTCTATTTAGGCATGAGTGTCCGTGAAACGCCATGGATTCAAGCCTTCATCCTCTTTGGAAAGTGTCTGTCTTAGTGTCTTCTGAATTTTGGGTAGGAAAAGTAATGGGTTTGTCTATGAATGAACTAATTTCTTGTATTTATATCAATTAAGTAAGAATAATAAAAGCTTTTGGTAATAGATCATCATTGAAGTATTGTTCTTTCCTAGTGTCTAAAACATTGATAAATGAAGATTTGCTTTTATTTTGCAGCAGCTCGACTGTAGAACTCATTGCATGAGTTTTGAATAATTACAAATGATCTCTGTAGATCTGTGTTTATATCCGTGTTGGTATTTGCAGAACTACAGAGGTTTATTTCTCAGGCAGGTCTTGATGTACATTTAACACTGGAGTGACATATATGGATTATAGCCACTTCAGTGAAGGCTATGAAGGAGTGTGTAGTAGTTTAGATAAGGACATCATATAACTTCATTAGGATGAAAAGATCTACTGGATCCCAGCATCCCAACCCCTCTTTTGACTCTGTCAAGCCTGTCTGTTGCAACCTGTTGAGTTGCAGTGAGCTGAAGCAAGTGCTCTTTTTCCTTCATCTCTTCAAACTTGTTGAACTGTGGAGCATCGTTGAAGAGCTTTTTTCCTTTCAAGTAAGCTCTATCTCCATGGTTTATAATAAAATAAAACAGAAGATAGACTTGTCCTTTCACAGATTTCAAGCTTCCTTATACATTTTCAGCATAAGTTGCACTGATATGACTATTTCAGTAGAAAATCATACCACTAATTAAAATAATGATCTATGGATAGCTCAGGACATAAATCATTCTGTGTTTCATTACAACAAACCAAGGCAAATGTTATTTGATCTTTAAGGTTTTAAAAGTAAGTTTAAAAAAAAAAAATTAAAACTGGACATGGTTTGAAGGTCTCTGAAAAATTAAAAAGCATGATCACAAGCAGTCTAGCTGAAGCTTTAGGCTCTTTGAAATGTCCTGATGTTATCTAAACACCACTCTACAGCTATTAGGTACAGAACCTAAATGGGGGAGATGCCATATTTCTTGTTACTGTCACCCCTTTCCATAACTCCTTCCCCCCCCGTGTTTCCTTGTTCAAATATGTTCTTTGGTAAATTAATTTCCCCAAATAACAAAAGCTTTCTAGCAGAGATGTTTTCTGGCAAGTTTGAGAGTCTGGGGAGGAATACTTGCTTACCAAACTGTTTGTTTGTTTATTTAAGGTTGCTAATCTTGCTTGTTCATTGTCAACAAATGAAGATGGGATGAAAATTGTCCAAATGGCAGCTAATCACATAGAGACTTTGTGCCCACAGGTATGACTTTTTCAATTAATTCCCATGACAGCGCACTGAGCATACACAGTATTTTTGTCACACAACAGAGATGTTTAGTCATGCTCCTTTAATCTAAATTCACATTCCGTTAACGCAGCTCAGTGTAGATGGACACCAAATGACAAATCAAAGGGAAATACTCAATTTGTTTATGTTTTCTTAGTGGTTAACACAAAAATTGTTAATAGTCTATATTGATTTGAAATTTTAAAAAGCTGTAAAAATTGCAATTGAAGAAACATACTTCCCTGTTTCTGAAATTAAACCTGATTGAATGAACAGTGTAATGTGATAGGCAAACTGGGAGTATTACTGTTAGAAAACAGGACATATTTTGACCTTTAACTTGAAATATGATTACCACTTGATTTGTTTTTTGTGTATGTGAATGTTAAAGTGTGAATTCTGTTTATCACCATTTCAAAAGCCTGAGCTTTTGTCTCGAGCAAATGAAGGGAAAACAGCACAGCTACAAATACATTTTTGGTGCTTATTATCTTATAAAAAGTGTATTCACTCTGTATTTGTTGCGTTCAGAATTACAGAGATATAAAAGCTTCTGCAGTTACATCTGTTTAGAGCAAAGATTTTACTGATTTGTGTGAATCTGATCTAAGTGTTTCAGCCTTGAGGCTGCATAATTTCAGGATCATTAGTTCTTTGAAGAACACTGTAGTTTACACAGTGGCCTAAATATTCTTACCCTTTTGTGTGTTTGAATGCTAAATGTAGTTGAAATAGAAAGTGAAGAGCAAATATTAATAATATGTCCAATTACAAGCTTGAGGAGTCCATTTTATGCCTGTTGAGTAAACGCAAGGCTTGGGAAAAAAGAAGCTTCTATCAAGGAAACATGATATTCTGAAAATATCACAGATCAGTGTTTTCTCTTGAATCATTCAGTTTCAATGTCTATTTTTATAACTTTTACATTTCTGTGTTTCACATCCCACTCCATTTAATTTAATGTGTTACTGGTTTTGTAAGAATATTGCTGGCTTGTAAGAAGACTTCATGAATAGCTTCTTCCAGCTTCTTTGTTTCTCCTGGGGTACGAGTGCACCTTTATAATACATTATTATTCATCCAGATGTAGCTTTTTAATTGAAAACCTACGCTTTCAGTATTGCATCTGATAATAGAAACTCCTAAAATCTAATTTTGACTAAAATATTGATTTTCTCCACAGCCATTTAAGTTGCTAGGGTTTTAATTTCCTGTAGTAAAATGGAAGTTTCTTGTTTGGGTTTTTTTCCCCGTTTTTTTAACCTCAAGGTAAACCAGGGGTGAATTAGTTGATTATAGATCTGTCTAAACAGAGAATGTGGTATGCACATGATAGGATTATATTACTATTAATGATGTGTTCGTTGTGCAAGATTTGCTGCTTTCTTAGATAAGGACCATTCCTTGCATAAGCATTTGGCATTTTACCTAAGTAAGAAATAGCAGAATAAGGCTCCTGCATTTTTCAGTAAATCAGATTATGCCATATCATTTAAAAATCCTCCACAGTAAAAATAATTATCTCTTAAAATCCCTGCAGGACATTCAATTAGAGTTTGGAATGGGGAAATTTGCATGTAAAACTCCCCAATGTCCTCAAATCTTTAGAGTAAAAAAAATGGGATTTTATGTTTACGTGCTCTGAAAAATGTATTTCTTGAAGGGAACCATATGGTTTGGATTGAAATGGTTGAATTAAACAAAAAAAAAAACCCAAATGCCACACCTCAACCCCTCCAAATACACTGCTGAAACTTCAATTTGCTCTTCTTCATCCAAATTCTATTAGAAGAATCCATCTTACACTCCTAGATTCGCTGATGAAAGTCTAAGAAACTGCTTAATACTTCTGTTGTTCTCGATGCTATTTATAGGGGATCTCAAATCTCGTGATTTCACTCACACACTCCTGCACAACTTCATGAGGAATTTGAGAGACTCCTATCAGTTTTTGTGACAGGTTGGAAAGGACACAAGGTGTTTTGGTGTGTGCCCTCTCCTGGAGGATGTCTTGGCACTTCTGTTTCAATTTCAGAGCATAAAAAATATGTATAGACTCATCTTCCCTCACTCTAAAAACTCTCAGAGACAGATGATGAATGTTCTGGTCATATTTCTTTTTTATTTCTTTCCTGAAAACAGCCCTGTTAGTATTCTGCTCTAAATCAGGCTGATTATTAGTTTGGTTTGCAGTGTGTTAGGACCTGTTTTGGGTGTCTGGCTTTTCCGGGTTCACTTTGCTAAGATGTAATTTTTCTTTCAATATAGAATTCAATTCAGAAATTACATAAAACACAGAATTACTACTTTTTAAATGGGGGCTCTCACCTTTCCCGCAGAAAGAACTCTTTGACTAAAGATGTTTACTGTATGCAAAAGCATCTGGTAAGCATCCTATCTCAGTGCAGTTTTCAGCACTTTCACAATCCAGATCAAAATGTTTATTTCTAGGCAGGTGTATCTGTCACCTTTTAAGTAATTGTTTATTTAAATTTAAATATTAAATGTGTTATTTAATACCCTTCAGTAAAATCACACTGAAAAGTCTACTGTTAGTAAATACTTAATAAAATGGCTGACTCCCAAAATGGAGTTTAGACAGTCAGAAGTCCTGCTGATAATTCTCTAAAATCAGCTGCCACTGTTCTACAACCCTGCTGGTCATAGACTGGAACAGACAATGTGTGGTATGTACTGGCCTGTGTTACCTGAGCACTGATGTGTAACACGCTTAGTGTATGCTATCTTGGGTTCATCGTTACCACTGGTTTTTCTTTTTATATTTGCTGTCCTTTCCCCTCCTACAATACTTAAAAAAAACCCCCAAAAAAACCAACACCCAAAACCTAATGAAAAGAGCATAACACCTGGCATGTTTGTGGAAGGTACAGTTTTAATTCTCGTGCCATCTTTTCTTGCTACTTGGAAATTAATATGCTGTTAGTTAATATTGCTTGGTATGTGATATACCTCTAAAGATAGAAGCTGGAATTTTTGGCTGTCTGCGTCTGTAAATAAATCATGTAGAGGTATATAAATACCATGGAGAGGTATTAGGGTAAGCAAGATGCTGAGCTGATCAGTGGGAATATATTTATACACATATTTCAGGTCATTTAAACACTGATCTGACAGCTGTCTTTAATATTTTGTATTTGGCTTCTCCAGCATAATTAATCTGTTTTTTTGATGCCAACATGACTGTCTGGAACTGACTGTTGTATTTTGGCATCACAGAGCTGCTTCTCTATTGACACATGTACCTGCAGTGAGGAGAATGGCAAAAAAAGCCAAGACTCCTTGTGAGAAACCAGCCCCTACACCTTCCTTTCTTTGAATTTTAGTGATTTAAGCACTGCTGTAGTGATGCTTCCTTTCCCATCTCTCTAGCAGACAGTATTAAGTCAGGTGCATGTTTTTAAGGATCATCTTCCAAAGTAGGTTGATTACACCTACGATTTGGTACAAAGTCTCATGGAAGCCTTCAGCAGCCTGGCAGTTAGAGCAGCGTGCCCCATGTGTATGAGTATTCAGCTGAGAAGCTCTAATTTCTGAGCCCAGCTTGCATGTTCTCTGCATTCTGTTCTAAAAACTATGATCATAACTTTCCTATAAGTTGCTTCCTGTAAGTTTGCTCAATTTTAAATATGAATGTCCTATAAAATCTTTTTCTCAAAGTTATGCATTTTATCAGTGTGTTTTTCTCTTATAAAAATGAACAGGGGAATTTAGTCATTTCTTTGAGCTATGTTTTGATTTACACTTAAATTATGTAGCCCTTTCAGGCTGATACAGATAGATGGATATTATTTGCTTCTGTGTTATTTTCTAGAAACTAGGTACTGTATTGAACAAACCAGAAAATTCTTATTGATAAAAACGAGACTTGATAGCTAATAAGTGGGCAGCATCTTTTGATGCATTGCATTTTTCAGGTATTGGAGTTTAATTATGTATTTTATGATGCTGTGGATTTTTGAAGCTAGCAATTTAAATTTCCTATATATTTACTTTTTCATGAGAGAAAATCAATCATCCATTTTGTTATTTTCTCTGGTACATTAAATGGTGGGGGACACTGCAGAAGTTTTTTATTAGCCTTATAAAAACTCTTTACTAATATCACTTTAATAACCACAAATGTTTCATCTTCTTGGTTGAACCATCTGTGCGGCATCTCCTTTTATCTGTCTTAATACATTTTTCTTCAAATACAGCAATCTTGTGTAAGGGCAGAAATAATGGAGAGAACATGGTAAATCAGTGAGTTCTCTACCATCTGCTTTACAAGAGAGAAAAGAGTATCTCTGTTAGTATCTCTGTCAGACATCTTCTTAAGTACCATCTCCAGCCTTTCAATTGAGAGATTAATTAAAAGTACATATCATGCCTTAATAATATTTTTAAAACTAAAGGAAAGATATTTTGGAGAAGTGATACATTTTTCATGTAGGTTTTCACCGCATTAGCAAAGTCCACACACAATGCTGCTGAGGTTAACGAAGAATTTGTCATTAATCTTGATAGGTATGGTAGTCTGCTTGAACATTACTATGTTTAATTCCTTCTCTCCTGGAACCTTTGTTTAATCTGGCATACATCATCAGTGCTGCTGAAGACTTGATCTCCCTCCCCGCTCTCAAGCTGTTATTTGTGCCTCCTTCCCTTGTGACTAACAACAGCAATTCAGTGATCTGGGTCAGGAAATTGATGCAGCTGAGAATTAACCTGGGAAGCAGGTATAAGCAGGTTAGTTTTCATTCACTGCCTGATGTAGTTTGCTGTGTGGAAGTATGAACACTTCTTGCTGTCTCGAGGGGAGGAATGAGGGAAAAGGAGTCTGAAAGTGGAGCAGGCCACTGCTTTTGGTGGCAGTGCGGAATAATGCCACGTTGGGCTGATGGTGGCGTAGCTTTGGTGTTAGAAATTAATGTTTGTTTTTGCTATTAGTAGATAGCTGTCGTTACCAGATACCAGGAGACATTGATTGCATGGAAAATGTTGTTAGTCTAGTCCTCAAGTATTATAATACTGTATGATCCTATTTGGATGGATGATCCTTTGTATTATCAGAACACTGCAGTCTTAATGTGATGGGCAATCTGCAGGAAAGAAACATGTACAAACCCAGCTGTGCTCTAGTTTCCAGTCTGGCTATCTGACAAGGACTGAAAAGGATACAAAGAATAAAACCTTTCTCATATCTTTTAGCATCATTTACTGACATTAGTAGTTGTAGGATGCTACCTTTTTCTGTTTGTGGAAATTGAGGTTTGTTGTTTTAAAAAGTTGATAAAGCTTGTGGCATTTTAGCTGGTTGGAATACTGTGGAATCCTAAAGCTGTGGGCGACCAAAATGTATTGGAAGACCTAATACTTTATGCTCTTACTCAAATAGACTTAGCTAGTTGTTTGCTTTGGCTTGAACTTCTCCAAGAAACAGTTTGAAGGGGGAAAAACGTAATTCTATGACTCTTAAGTTCCCCTGAAAGTCTCACGCTGGCTGTGACTTCTTGGCTGGTTTATGATCATACTTGGAGAGAGAATAATTGACTACAAAATGCCTTGAGGTTTTCAATCTTAACTTTCATCTTCCAGCATCTGTTGTGTTAGAATCCTCAACAAATTCTCAGTTTGTAATATTAAATAAAAATACCAACCCTAAGTAGCCTCAACTTCTGTAGTAATACAGAAGCTGTTCTGTTTTATCCTCTCTTCTGCTTGCCTCACCTGCAGTTAATGGACATAAGACATGAGAACGATCAAGTTTCTTAAAGTTGCTGGAGGGCATTTGCTGTAGATTCATACTGCACAAAAGTGCTATGAATGTTTTATAAACAATTTCTTTTTCCCTGTGCCTTTAAAGCTTGAAAATATTCTTCTTGGAAAGGTATTTCTTTTTTATCCCTTTAACGTCATCCTTTTTTTCTGAATTTATAAGTTTTCTGGAGATGCCACATTTTGTTGGTGACAGTCCTGCAGCAGAATGCCAGGGAAGGAAAGCAAGGCAATAAAACATCATTATTGGAGACTTGTAATAAAAAACCCACCCTACTGAGCCTGGGGAGAAGGGTGGTCAGACAGTAGGAAAGCTTAGAGTAGTACAAGACAGCAGAATAATACCGCTGTTGAGAGATGTAGTTTTGCATGGTTTTTGGAAGAGAGGGGACAGACAGCAATAAAGAGCAGAATATAAAGAGCTATAGCATACAGTAATGGAGAGGTATAGATAGCATAGATTGACAAGGGGAACACGTTCCTCTTGGCGAAGGGAGAAGCTAAAATCTTTGATGCGTGGTTCCATCTGACATAACTTTTGTTCTGTGGCATTTGGCATATCACAATCATCTGCTTTTTACCTAATTTTGAGATAATTTTCAACTGGAATACTCAAGGTGTGGTTGGGGGTCCTCATGGGTGCTTCAGCACCCTGGAGACAGCTGGTGGTGTAGCTGGTGGGGAACAGAGGCAAGCATTGAGTCTGGCAAGCACCAAGGGAATGGATGAGGTAGACATAAGTTCAGTGTAGCTGTAGCATTGACAAGGTGGGGCTGCATGGTCCGTGTTCTTGGACATGCATCTATATCCTATGAGCTGAAGCTAAGGAACAAGATTTTTGGCAATTTCTAGTGTCTTCTGCACAAGCTTGGATAGCAAAGGCACCAGAATTTTCTTTTTTTTTTTTTTCCCTGCACACCCACCTTCTCCCTCTGTCACTGATGCAGGGTCAGACTTCAGTGATGTGGGGAAATTCTAGCAAGTCTGTGAGGGAAGTGTCTGACCTGGAGAAGTGTGAAGAGGTGAATCTTGCAAGTTTTGGCTGATTCACGCCTCTGATGAGCTTCCAAGTTTTTAAATTGAGCTTTTAAATGGTTTGTGTAGAAGTAGCATCAAATTCAAGGCAGCAGATGACTACCCTTCTTGTGTTTTCATGATTTCTTCCTGGAAACTAAAATGCTAAAATGTCATTAAAAAAGACAAAGAGAGATAATGTGATCTGCAAGTGGATTTTCTGTGTTATATTTGCAGAATAATAAATGCAAAATACATCTGGCAAATTTGACTATCTGCTTTACTAAATTCCAAAGTAAAAGTCATTAAGAAATGTATCAGTAAGAGCAGTTTAGGAAGTAATAGTGCAAGTAGCAAATACAGCACCAGGTTTTTTTTTGTTTTCTGCATCTCTTAGATGATTGTGCATTATTGTTGGTATTGACACAGTCTAATTTGCTATTTTGAGTTAGAAAAAGCTTCATTTACCATCCTAAAGCTGTCACTACTATTTCAGACAGGATAATTCCAAGCAAAGTTTTCTTTCTAATTTATTTGGAACATGCTGTGTGATGTGATGTGCTAGCTAGATGTGAACTCATGTTTACGTTTATGCATAAAATAGAGATAAGGCACGTGTGTTTCTCATTATACCACTTCTGCCTCCTTTCCATGTTTTCTGGGAAAATGAAAAATGAATTTTAAATTAATATCTGCAGTCACACTGATTTTGTGTTATACTGTAGCATCACTGAAATTCTTGAAGATTGCGGACTCTGTTGCTCTTGATGGCTGATCCGTATCATTTAGGCAGAACTATTACCCCCATACATACATAGGTTTTTGGCAAAGATGTTCTCATAAGGAATTTTTTTCTGGATAGCACACTGCATTCTTCTGACATTCATTCTATCCATACCTCATCATGGAATGTATAAATAGTGACACTTCAAAAATCACCCCATTTCTCATTTCCTTAATGGTACTTTTTTTCTATTGGAGGGAACAGCTTGCTTCTTTCTTGATGCTGTTTTAAGTCGATATTCTGCTGGGGTTTCTGCATGTGGAAAATAGACTAAGACATTAGAAAAATAGTACCAACAACAGGGGAAAAAAGTAGTCATTTGATGGTGGGTAACATACAATTTGGGTAGCATTGGGTTCCTCTTTTACAGGATGATAATGTGAATGATATGTAAGGACCTCATTTCATGATTATGAGTCTTGCACTTGGGCTTCAGAAATGATTCTTAATAATAACAGAGGAATAAAGATTCCTTCCAAGGGAGGGGAAGAAAATATTTTCTTTATTTGAAGAATATTCTCATTACCTGCCCTGTACTATCCTCATCATCTGAAAGGTAACATGGGTTTTGTGTTGGTTTTTGCACCTCTTTCAGCTCCTAGGGTGTACAGACTGTATGTGAAATACAGGGCAAAACATGAAAACTATGAGCAAATGTGGAAATACTTACCTTACCTTAATGTCATGCATACCTGCTAAGATACTGACAATATATTGTTTTCACTTTGCACCATTTTCTTTATTCTTTGGGGTTTTAGGGCTTTTTTTTTCTGTTTGGCTGCAGAGGGTTTGCTTGAAAGAATTCTGGAAAAATTGATTTGAAACTCTCTTGGTGGGAGATATTACACTCAGGGAGAAAAACAACCTCACCAACACAAACGTCTCGAAATGAAGCAGCAAGGATCTTTGGGACTACAGTTGTTTGCCAAGGGGACAAAGCAAGTGTTTTGTTACATTGGTTTCACTTTGCAGCTACTTCAGTGTAACACATCTGGTGGTGTGACATAGCATGTGTTTTGGAGGAACTTGTAAAAGCTTCAAGGTGTTAGTGATAGTTTTATGCTCTTATATGTCCCCAAGCAAGCAGTTATTCTCTTTAAGGTATAACATTCCACTTTACAGCATTCCACAGGAATGTAACTGAACTCTTACTACACTTCTGTGATGAAATCATATGATGCTGATTACTGTGGGCTAATTCCATGCAGATAAAAGATATTACTGGAAATAATCTTCTTATTTTAGAGTTCTCCTTTGTTCCTGAATATATAAAATATACCTGATTTGTCATGATGCATTTGCATAATGCTCATGATGCTTTCTTAATCTGTTAGCTCCCAGATCTTACTGTGTCTTTCAACTCTTTCAGTGTTTTCATTGTTGTTTCCCAAGCATATTTTTCCCCCTTATACCTTTACAGGATGAATTAATGAGAATTAGATTTCAGTTTTTCAGATGAGGTGATGCCATTATGCACACTGTGGGATTGTAGTGCTTTCAAGACTATTCCTAGGGTTTGCTAGGCTACACAGACAACTTGATGTGTACTTACAGAATGTTTTGGATTTGTTAAGAGCTCTATGAAAACTTTAGCATTGCTGACTTTCATATTTTTCTCCCAAATGTGTTGTCCACATCTCTCCCTGCTAGGATATTAAATAGACATCAGTCTTAAATTACCTTACTCTGAATTTTAACTGTTCCTTTCAGTTAACTTCCTCAAATATTGAACTGTTACCCACATAATTTCTGATACCCAGTAATTCAAATTAGGCTTGGATAACAGGATGGTAGTGCTTGTCCTGGTCAAGGATGTTTACTCTAATTAACCTCTAATAGTATGAGGATGTACTATAGAGAATGTTCTAACCATGTGACAAATATAAGAACATCAGTACAAAATCATCTGACTTCATTCATGTGTAGAACCAACCATGGCTGAAGCTTCAGTGATACAGTTTCAATGAGTTCATAGGCTATGAGTATTTATATATTTCTTACAAGTTGTGCTGGTTTTGTCTGGGATAGCTAATTTTCTTCATAGTAGCTAGTACGGGGCTATGTTTTGGATTTGTGCTGGACACAGTGTTGATAATAGAGGGATGTTTTAGCTATTGCTGAGCAGTGCCCCCACAGAGCCAAGGCCTTTTCTGCTCCTCACCCCACCCCACCAGCGAGGAGGCTGGGGGTGCACAAACTGGGAGGGGGCACAGCCGGGACAGCTGACCCCAACTGGCCTGAGGGATGTCCCAGACCGTGTGGTGTCCTGCTCAGCATACAAAGCTGGGGGAAGGAGGAGGAAGGGGGGGATGTTCAGGGTGGTGGTGTTTGTCTTCCCAAGTGACCGTTACGTGTGACGGAGATGGCTGAGCCCTTGCCTGTCGTTGGGAAGGGCTGAATGAATTCCTTGTTTTGCTCTGCTTGCGTGTGTGGCTTTTGCTTTACCTGTTAAACTGTCTTGATATCAACTCATGAGTTTTCTCACTTTTACTCTTCTGATTCTCTCCCCTATCCCAGCCGGACGGGGAGTGAGCTGTCTGGGTTTTAGTTGCCATCTGGGATTAGACCATGACACAAGTATCGAGTCATATTTAACTGCAAGCAGGCTCCCTCCATTGCTGGTCCTGCTATTATTGAAGACAAGTGCCACACCTGAAGTATTGTTCTGGAAGCAATCCTGCTAGAGAAAGAAAGAAAATAGTAGGTTTGGGCTGTTTGGCCTTTTATTCTGTTCACAGATGTGTTGTTTTAGGTCCCTTAAAAATTAACTGAATGAGAGGATTGGGAAAAGAAGATTTGAGTGTTTGTAGGTTGCAGCAGAGGGAGAAAGCCTCGGAAGGCCCTTGGAGCCAGCGATGAGGGGCCAGTAGAATGCAGTGAGGCCTTAGGAGGACAGAAAAATCTTCCAGCGACCAGAAAGGGCAGGGTAGTGCTTCCTGCACCTGAGATCCTTGACTGTGGCAGCAACAGATGAAAAGCTGAAGCTGGGCTCTTCTGTCTGCATGAGTGACATGGAATGTATTTAAGGATGTCTGTCGGTCCCACTTGTTCACTGCACTGTTTCTACCTGTTCATTCCAGAGGCACTTTAGGGATTTTTTGACCTCTGTGTCCTCATTTCTGTGTAACTTCTCCTAAAGCTTTCTGCCTGTCTGTCTATTCAGCAACTCATTTTTGTGTCAAGTTTAAAGCTCACTGATGTCTTCAGCTCTGATTTCTTTTGCTCAGATCATACCATAGTTCACAGATGTTATAGGAAATGTAGGGCAGTGGCATTTAGATAACTGACTACTGAAGAAAGTTGTAATGGTGACAGTTTTGTTAGGAGTCCCAAGAGGGAATGAGGAACTGATTGGGTGGATTGAATTTATCTTTAGTAAGTTGTTTGGGTTTTTTTGTTGCTGTTTTGGTAGGCTTTTTTGCATAATATACTTCAAAATGTACATGAAGCAACAGTTGCAGCATACATGTTGAGCTTTACTGATGTATCTTTTTTTAAATCTCAGTATATAAATGTAATCCATATGTGTGTTCATCTTACCAAATATTCAAAGACTGTAATTGTAGTGTGGTTACACTGCAGTTGTTCTAGTTCCATTGCAGTTATGTTTTAGGTCTGTAAAGATTGCTCTGTGAATGAATAGTCCGTGAGGACCTTTCTATTTTATATGCAGTACGCTATAAATTGGACTAAAGATTTACTTGGATGTGAAAACCAATAAACAGAAGGTTAATTACATAAGCTTCATTTTTATATTGTAATCTCAATATACAGCTGACTTCATTGATAATTGTATTCAGACACAGGGGTTTTTAATGCTGAGCACCCTTCAAGATCTCTAAACTCCCATGGAGAGTTTCCTGCATGCCTGCATACTCTGGAAAGCCGTACTGTAGCTATGTGAGTATAACTTGTGCTGTTGACAGTATGGCTTATCCCGGTTTGATCAGCAAACTCAGCTATTACCAGTGCTGATAATTTTTATACCAATATAGTTGGTATACTGTGATAGAGCATTTACATAGCCTAAGAAAGTGCAGAAGCAGCTTACATCTCTGAAAAGCATTGCTATACCAAGAGGCTTTGGTCTCAATTTTATATGTTTATACTGAACTGCAGATAGTGGAGCTCCAGTTCTGGATGGAGCACTGTTGAAGATACGATGCCCACTATGGTGTTGAGCATAGAATAACAAGTGAAACATTATAAACAGAAATACGTTGTGAATTTTTTTTAATTTCCTCCTTGATGTATTGGTATGTCTTGAGGATTATTTCAGCCTTCCATTTCAAGAATTTGCTTCTCTTGAAATTAAAATTTGCATTTGAGAATACGTTGCTCAAGGCTTGATAAAATTCTGTGAGTTAATCTGTGCTTTCTGAGAAGAATCTAATCATCCCCCCCATACACAAACCATGGACACAAAGTTAATTGTTTAGTTAGAAAATCAAAACTGTAGCAAAAATTATTTATAGCATTTGACCAGTGTTATGATTTGCTTAAGTGAGATACTGGATACTGGATTCATATCTAATACAAAAAATATAGTTTGAGGAACAGTGTTTTTTGGTTGAGTAGAAAAATGCACTTTTGATTTTTGAAATAAACTAGGGGATTAGTGTGATCCACCCCACATACCTTGAATATCATAGCCAAAACATTCCCTGTGTCAGTTACAGACACTGTATTCAATAGGGCAGAAACAGAAATGTTTGTTTATTCTTGTTACTTCAGTTTCAGTATTGTAAAATAGAAAAAGTAAAAGTTCTTAACAGCTGCAATTACGAATTTCATGGAAATCAAGCACC
This sequence comes from Athene noctua, assembly GCF_965140245.1. Taxonomy (NCBI): domain Eukaryota; kingdom Metazoa; phylum Chordata; class Aves; order Strigiformes; family Strigidae; genus Athene; species Athene noctua. The sequence continues at coordinate 6,371,055 of NC_134057.1, forward strand.
TGCAATCTGACCTGCAAAAAAACACCACTGTATTTTGTGATCTGCTGTCTGCTTCACTTGTCAGGTCAAGTGAATTAGTTCTGGAAGCGAGGTGCTGTCAGATGGATTTAAAAATCAGGCTTCAAGTGTTCAGTCTATTTTGCCCTCTGTCCCCAAAAAACAAACTATCCACCCAAATGTGAATACTGAATACTTTACTGCACTTTCAGTTCTTTTCCGCTAAACTAAAACAATAAGAATGTCTCTTTTTTTTTTTTTAAGCTTTTAAAATTCTTCTCTCAGAATATTTTAATTAGGGTCTCTGCTTAGTTCCTGGAGTGTAAAAGATAATTTTGTGTGCCTTTCTCCTGTAGAAGGTTTCCAAATGCATTCAGAAATGTGCATGTAGTCGCTATGTAAAACCAAGTCATGGTTGTGTATGGGGGTAGGGGGGAGCTTTAGAGGACTGTGTTTGGTGTGGGGGGATTTGGTTTGGTAGGGTTTTTTTTTTTTTTTTTTTTTTTTGGTTGGGGTTTTTTGTTTGTTTGTATTTGTTTTTGTTCTCTTCCTCAAGAGTGCACCATGCCTCTCAGCAGTGCTAGGCTGTGTTGGGAAGTACGCTTGAGTGAAGTTACACAAATTGTTTTAATAAAGTATAAAATCTTTATCCTAATGTAACAAAAGCTTATTCCAGTGTAGCACTAGCAACCGCTGCCCAGATATCAGGAGATAAAAGCTATGCAGGATTGTTTTTAATTTCTAGCCTGGAGATCAATAATGTTCATGGTATTGTCGGTTTACCCCCTACCCCACAATTCGATTTGTTCATGAGGAGTTGCTTTACCTGTGTGCTCAGAATTTATCTCCAAGATTCTTGGCTAGTAGCTTGTAATAACAGTGTAGAAATTAAATCTGCCCTTAATGGTTGGTATTTGAACAGTGGGTTAATATATACCAACTCGAACAAAGTGACCTTTTCTCAAAGTTTAAAGCTACCTAATAATCTCAGAATAAGTAAATTCGTATTTAATTCCTAAAATGTATTACCAAACATAGTCAACTGTGTCACTATCAAGCAATATGTCTCCAGTGCAATCCCTTCTTCCTGCTTTAAATGATTGGAAAGGAGGAAGAAAGAGAATTATACAGTTATTTAAATGCTGGTTCTGCCAGAATAGAGAGTGACTGCAAATACGACTTTGAAATTTTAATCATTTCATTTAGTATTTTAGGGGTTGCTGTGTTCTTATTATTGCATCGTTATTTCTTGCTGGAATTTTTGAGCCTCTGTCTGAAGCAATAGGTGTCTTAGTCTTTTCTGAACATTATGTAAAACTTACAGTCATGTATTTATCCCACCATACCACCTGTACATCTGTCAGGACTATCGATACTTGGTAATGCTGGTGAGGTAGAAGTTTTTCGGGTGCTGTGAGAGGACGTGGTGTGCAGTGGGTGGAACTTCTCCTGTTTTCAGAAGAGGAGGGAAGTTTCTTGTGGAAGTACAATCTTGCATTGTCACTGATATGTCACTTTTGATATAATGATTATACGATCTTCCTTAACTTTACATGTCCTTTTAGGTATTTCAGAGGGTGTAGATTTCACCTTTAATTGGTGAGTGAATTTAAAAGTTAATTTTATTAATAAATATAGCAAGCGATCTATTTACTCTTGGAATGCACTCATCCCTTGGGTAGAATTTGTCTATTGACTAGAGCTGTGTTATCAACATGATCTCAGTTTTATTTAATTATATCAACTGAAATCCATTTTATGATTAAATACTATGCATACAAGATACTCAGCTTTCAAAGCTTTAAAATTGTTATGGGTTTCTCATATCTTTGTTATTTTAATGACTTTTTATGGCAGATGACAAAGCAACAGTGTCATATATCCCTGAGACTTTTTATCATTATAGTGGGTTTTTTTGCTTGCAAGGTTGTTTTTTGGGTTAGTAGTAAATACAGATGCCTTCTTACAGAGCTTGGGGATGTCTGGATGTTTAAGCTCCCCCACTGCGTTGTTTAAGAGAAAAACAAAGCACAGCTTGACAGAAATAAAGTTCTGCACAATTTTCTGTTAAAAGAACAAAACCAGCAGACTGCCAACATGTTTCCTTGGTTTCTTTAGCAGCAGCCTTTGTGTCAGGAAATACTATTGTCCTGATCCAACAAATTTCAGCCTACATTCAGCTCAAAACTTTATACCCCAGTTGGAACATGAAATTTCTGGGAGCTTTTGCTCTGGAGCAAGTATGGACTTTTCTTTTTTTTTTCAGGGAGCAGGGTGGCAGTTAAAGCTATCGGTTTTCAACTACATTTAATTATCCTATAATACTAAGACACAGAATAATTCTCTCTCATACGAGATTATATTAACATATATACAGTAGGTGCACGGTTTTAATACTAAGAAATATGAGTTAATTTAATGTTTGGGGCCAGGGTTCTCAATCATGTATCAGATTTTAGAGACGTTACCTCTACATGCAAATTAAGAGAACTGCATGGCCTTTTACATCTTTCATGAACATGAGCACTTCTTCAGAAATGCCAGCTTTACAGACTGTTGTGTTTGCTAATTTGGTGAGACTAGAGAAGGCAACAAGCTTATTTCCTTGTTTTATTTAATTAAAACACCGATAAAAATATTCTCTTGTAATGTTACTCCAACCCTGCTATGCACTTCTTACTCTTTTATTGTCTCCTTTTGCCTGACTTTAAACTGGAGGACTCATCCTTACCTTAAGGCACCATCTCACTGAACACTGCTTCCCTCCCTTGTGTGACAGGATAGATGTCTGTTGGCCTCCAGTTTATTTCCAAGATAAAGGAGTAAATGTCCCATAGTCTAAAGCAACCCCATGAATCCTCTCCAGGTGTGTTGGTTTGTTGTTTTTTTTGGGGGGGAGGGGTGTGTGTGTTTCTGTTTTTTGTTTCTCTGTGTTTGGGGTTTTTTGTTGTTGTTCTTGTGATTTTTTTTTGTTGGTTTGTGGGGTTTTTTTCTTTCTTGATTTTAACCCATTATGCACCAGTGTAGCTCCCTGAAAGCTACATCTACTGTGTATACTTTAAATCTCATTTTAGCTTATCTCTCTAGAAGCTAGTTAGCAGAAGGTATGTAGGATTATCTTCTTATTGCCATCATTTCACTCTGTCCTCAAGCTTCCCTCAACCTGTGTAATCTTCTGTTACTGTTCTGTTAACTTCTTAAGACTAGCTTTCATTTCACTGAGTGTGTAGATTATGGTTTATCCTTTACTTGATGAGGACATACGTATGTTACTGCAGTACAAGTAGTAATAATAAATGCTGTCCTCAGCTAACTTGTGCTCAGAAGTGCAAGGAAATATTTGAAAACTATTAATTTAGCTCCTGGCAATATGCCCAAGCAGTAGAGCAGAAGGAATAACAACTTTCTGGTAATGTTTACCTGAAACATTTGGAGAAAAACTAATGACAGTTAATGATGGAATTAGAACAGCCTAAATATGCTGTAATAAAATAGATTAAGGCTATATTTAATTGACCAGCAACAAATTATAACCCTGTTTTAAACCAGGAAGCAGTGATGAAACAGTGACTTCAGATTGATTTTGTTCTTGTTGTTTCTTGAGGTCAGTTCAGAAAATGATAAATTTACACTACAAATTATAATTGGATCGAGGCAGAAAAGCTAAGCTTCATGAAGCCTTAGAAACTGGCTGAAACTTTTCAGCTTGGTCTCTTGTTGGTAAGAATGGGAGAATCTTGGTGTGAAGTATGTGGGGTTTGTTTTTTTCATTTTTCTTCTTTTTACAGGAAAAAGGGCTTTAAAACTCCATTTTACTTGGGTGATAATGTATCTCTTCAAGTTTCTTAGCCCATACTGACAATACTCCAGTTTAAATCATACATGTTGTGGGTTTTTAGTTTTTTTTGTATGTGGGTGCCACTGGTGGCTTCATATTTTTTTTTTAATTTCTAGTTATATTTTGTTCTGAACATCAAAATATTAGTGATATTCAAGTATTTCAAAGGATTTTAAATACATACATCATATCATTTCTTAACAAAACCCAGATAAAGCTTCTTGCCAAGTTCGATTTTTCTGAAATCAAGTAAAGAGAAAAAAAAAAAGATAATATGATTCAAAAAAATAACACGAGACTGGTCTTAATAAACAACATTGTATTGCAATTTTTGGGTGAGCAAAAGTGGCAGGTGCCTCTTGCTTGCTGTTTTTGTTCCTATTGGATCTGAGGCAGATAGGCTTCTACAACATGAACACCAGAATAGTGAATGCCCCCTTTTTCAGTCATGGAAATGTCCAACAAAGACTCTAATGGCTACAGATTTGGAACTACTTATAAGTCTATACCGAGAAGCTTTTCATGGTTGCTGCTCCTAATATAATACATCTTGGCTAGCATGGCAGTTCCAGATAGAACAAAGCTAATGGTAGACCTGTGCTTAGCCAGGATTTAGCAACCCTACTTAACCCATGAGTCTGTCACCTTGACATGATGCCCAGGCAAAATAAAGACACATGGTCTATACCCTGCTCTGCAGTCTAGCTATGACAACATTTAAATTTCATTAATATCAATCTGGATTGTTTTATGGAATGTAGGTATCGCCACACTTGTGGAAGTCACATTTATTCAAAGTGGAATTAAGTCTTTTCTTAATAGGATATCGAGCATTAGAAGAATTTGCCTTGGGAACCATAAGGAACACTGTCACTGGAGTATTTATTCAGGATTAGCTGCCTTTATGTTGAATGTAACTGATTTAACCTCCAGCTGTAAAATTCCTGAGGGAAGCCTTAGTAAGTTTTATAGTTTGTGTTATTTAGGTGGTCAGACTAGATGATTTGCAGGTCTTGTGTAGCCTTAGAGTCCATCAGTCTGTGTGTCAGTGCAATCTCTGTACTGTTAGATGAGGATGCCTGCCTGTGCTGTAGTTTTTGCATTTACTGAAGCTTTCAGGACTTTATTTCCAGAGATATCTGGAGTCATCTGGATTTCTAAATTCACCCATTTAGAGGAGTTTACTACATTCTGTAACAGTTTTGGTGATCTTCCCAAGCAGTTTACCTCTTTATTGCATTTGGAAAGATAAAAATTTTATGATTCTTCTGATACTGAAACAGCTTTTTACATAGTCTCATTGTTATTTTGGGGTAAATTTACCAAAACAGAGAAGAAAATACAGGAAGAAAGAGTTTATTGTATTCAACCAGAAATTGGGTTTGATTTTCAGGTAATATCTTACTGGAGGCTTGAACAGAAATGTTAGAAATTGCTTGTGTAATATTTCAGTCTTGATGGACACATTTTAAAACCTAACCTGTTCAGTGAGTGTAATGAGTGGAAACAGGACCAAGGTTACCTAAGAATAATAGAGGGAAATTTTTGAGCCCTAGTTCAGAAAACTGATCCCGTGAAACTGGATCAAATGTGATAGGAATGAAAACAGTGATGTTTCAACTCCAGCAAATTTTTTACCTTTAAGAATATTGGGCTGTCTTGCTGAGTATTAGGCCTAGCATAAAGGACACAGCCAGCATAAAGATGAACCAATAACCAAACTGTATTTGATACCAAAGGGTCAGTACATGGGTGAGCGCTGGGGGTACAAATAAGTCAATCAAATTATACATAATCGACATCAATCCCACTGACCCCAACAACGACACCACACGACCAACGATGGGTGGGATAAAGGGTGACATGCAGTCTCCCATAGAAGGGACGGGAGACAACCGAGTCAACCAGCCAAACACATCAGACCAAGGAAGCCACACCCTGAATCTCTGCACAGCCCGCGTTGACAAAAGCCAGAGCTGACTGGAGCCCAGTCCCAGGGAGGCGGGAGGTCCTTCCCCAACAGGGAACTCTGCCCAGGGCATCCCCCTCACAGACAGACACTGCCCCTCCTGCAAGGGGTCCCAGCTTTTATCCCCAGGTGGGACACCTGACCTTGGGTTACTGACTGCGGGACCCCTGGGGCTCCTTTACCCAATGGCTCTGTCTGCCAGGCCGCCCCACCCTGGGGGGAAGCCTAAAGGGAAACTCACCCCCCTTGGGAAGGGCTGTGGGAATCACCCACATGTCAACCTTAATTTGGGGCCTGGGGTTGAAACCCCAGCATTTCATGGGGTAGCTGCTGTAAAGGCAAACAGAAATGGACTTTTATGTATTACACTGTGTGGAAAGTTCTTCTATCTTTGGCATTGGTGTTGAAATAAAGAAACCAAAGATTATGTCTTGTATGCAACTGTAGAACATCCAAATGTGATCAGATACACAGATCCTGTTTTGGGTTTAACAAGCTCAGAGGATATTTAATTGGGTGCTGGTACTTGGCCACACTTTCCTCCACCTTTGTAGCCCATCTCCTGGAGCCTTTGGGCAGCAGACGCTAGTACAGTTGTACAGCCAGAGCTCTCAAGGCTTTATTGCTAGCTCATGTTGTAGACTGCTTGGTGTCTGGAGGATGGGACCTAATAAATCATGCAGGAATCTGTGTGCTGCAGAGCCTGGCTTCGTGTGTGTTTCTCACCAGCAGAGTGAGAGAAAGCGTCCCAGTTATACTCTTTCTGACAGCTGTTGGCAAGTTTTCCCATCTCACACTATGGTTTAGGAAGCAGTTGTGAGATCAGAGCAACAAAGGCAGAACAGATCTGCTGCTTCTGTGGTAGCTGTGTAGTGTTTCTTCCTGCCTGCAGCAGATCTATGCAGTCTGTATCCTAGAAACAAAATTTGGGCTGGATCTCCACCTGGCAGAAGCTCAAAATCTTTATTGTGTAACCCTTAGCATGAACAGGGATTGGCAGTGAATTGTTTTCTGGGTGTGTTTTGCATCTTAAAAATAAAAAGTCATGAATTGTATAGAAATATGTGCCAGTTGCTTGAAACAAGCTTTCTAAAAAGTACTAAATTTTGAGGCTTAACTAGTAAAGGCAATTATTTATTTACTTTATAACATTTTCAAATGTTTACAGTTAGTATTGAAAAAATATTAGTTACCAATTAATCATCCCAACTCTTTTAAAAATATCCCACAGTATGTAGATGATGCCTGTTTGATGCCAGCCTTGATGCTTTCCTGGTGCGATTATAAATTCTGCTCTTCTTCTGTACTATAAGAAATGTTATCAAGTCAGGAAACCATTTCATTTTAGCTCTATTTTGATGTTGTATTGACGTCTTGTGTAGTCCGCTTTCCCTTTCCTCTCCCACCAATACAGGATCAACTCTTCCATGGTTTAGAGATTTAGAATACTCCTGGCAGATGTTTTATCTACCTTACTCTTAAGTAACTCCAGTGATGGAGAGTTAGTCTCTCCAGGCAGTCTTGTTTTGTGCATATTAACTGCCCCTTCAGTTAGGCATTCTATGTAAGGAAAAAACCAAATAATAAAATCCCAACACAGCTTCTCTCTTGCAGCAGTTCTGTCCAGTACTTCCTGACCTATTCCTGGTGGCAGAGGTTGCAGTTTTATTTCTCCTACTTAGCAGCTACCTTTTATGAATTTGAAAATTGTCATATATCCCCGCTCTTATATACTACAGTTTCTATATGCCACCACTATTACTAGTCCTTTGTAGCACAGTCTTTCTTACAACCAATCTGTGACATAAAGAATTGCTAGTAATAGGCTGAGCAAAATGGTGAAGGCTGTGTTTTCATTTCCTATACACCAGCATGTACTGATCTATTAAGGTATCTTGCAAAATCATTTTATGGCTTTTTTTTTCAGGACCAATGTGCAATTTGAAATGTTTCTTCCTTTTTTAGAAAGCTGAAGATAACTTGGCATATATTTTATAGGGAATGGGTTTTTTTTATTATTCTTCTCTTCTGCTTCTCCTACCTGGCTTTTTAATTCTCTTCCATTTGCCTCTGCGTTCAGAGCTTGTCCTGTTTTTACATTGTACATTTTCTGGGTATAGTTTTCAAATAGCTGTAAGCACCCAACATTAAGAATGCTGCTTGCTTTATAAATTCCTGCTCTGTGTGTTTACTGAAATTTTTCTTCTTTTTCTCATGACGTATTGTGTTCCGGCTGATGCAAAGCTTAAGGTAGAGTAGGATGAATTAGGTAAGTGCAAATGCTTATCAGTGTGGCTTGTACCTTTGGAAAAAAAAAAAAGTGTCTTGTCTCAGGGCAAAGGAAACAGAGTTTTCTACTAATTCCTAAAATTATAACTTCCTAAAATGATTAAACTGCTAATATTATTTTTAATATTATATGGAAGTACAGTTATTACACTGAATTTTCTTTTTTATAATCTACACTTCATACAGAAGCAGCACCACAGGCAGCCTTGTCTCTCAACCAAAGCCATTTGGGCACTGAGCTGGAGCTTGGTAGGGTTGCATTTGGTCCACAGAAGTTTCTGTGAGGAACTGGAGGATGTGATACATACTGTCACCAGAAGTGGTACTCCCGAAGTATCAAACGCAGAATTGTTTTAAAAACATGGTCTGTGTGCAAATCTTGAGTCACCATGTTTTATTCCTCGTTTTCCATGTCTGGGAGTTCAAATTGGGGCATTTATGAGAAGGCCTTGCGCCTCTAGTCTACACCTGGGAGAACAGTGTTTAGGAACTGAAAGCTCAGTCTGTTTTAAAGGGGATAAAGGAAAAGGAAAGGGTATTAACGCAGGCCCTTTCCTACTTTAGCATGTGTGGGATATTTTATTAGTATTACCAAGTCACCTGGAATAGCCACAGTATGCAGTTCCTTACAGTTTAGAAGTAGAGTTGTCTTAGCAAATAAAAACGTTTGGTTTGTTCCATTGCTGAAGCACCTTCAATCCAGTAGAAACCTTAAGCAATGGACTCCATCGCCACACATCCTGAGAAACATAGTAAAATTGGAAAGATAATTGGAAGCCTAGTTCATAAACTGCTTACAGTTGCATATTTTGAATTTTGAGCATTTGTTTTAATAAACAAAGGAAGTTTGATTACTGGTGAAACTGGAACTCATTTGAGACTGGCTTTAGCGTAGTGTGTTATTCCCTACTTTAAAGTATTTATTCAAAGTGTGTGTTTAGTGCAAAAGGTAGTTCTACAATAGGGAAATGCTGAACACTTATCTTTATAAAAATAAACCCTAATAAGCTCTTAAATTCCCTGCTGAAACTCTTTGGAAAAAAAAAAATAAATCTGTACTTGCAGAGCTTTCAATAGAAGGAACGTACGTAAATGGAAATTTAAACCTTCAGCAGCTTGAGTGGTCTGTTGACTTATTTGAGAAGCCAGAAACAATTGGCTAGCCAAGCATAAGTAAATGTCTGCAGGAAGAGACCCTATGTTTCCAAAGTGGTTCTGCAAATGAATAGTGCATGTGGGAATGTAGGCAGAGGGTTTATTGCGGTCGTTTGCTTATGCCTAGGAGATAGGCACCTTTGTTGGTGTCTTTGAATAGGGTTTCAAAGTCCCTGGCGACTCATTTTTAATGTCTCTACATTCTGATGAGGTTTCACTGATCAACCTTTCCATCTGTGTCAGCATTGCTGTGCTGTTACTATTTTTCAGATGTTAGAAATGATGAGTGATTTTAGCAGTGCTCCAAGCTGCATTCAGCATTTATTTGGGAGAGCTTCTACAATTCTCTCCCACATTTTTTTGGATGGAAGGTCATTTAAAAACTAAAATATAAGGCACCTTCTGCACTTTTAGTATTTTAACCGTACGGGTTTCCTGGCAATTGTATTTAAAAAAAAAAAAAAACCAGTAAGTGAGAGTGGTGAACTGGGATTGTATTTTTCACATAAGAGACATAAATGGTGTGCCTGCCTTTAGGGATAGGATCATATCACCATCAAGACAGATCTGCTGTCAGATGATACAGCTGATAAATGCTTTTGCTGCAGATTTTTTAGATCCGGAGTATGGATAAAATAAAATTGTATAATACATAATGATTGGGCTATACTGAAAGGATGTCTGAATACTGGGGAAAACTGTGTTTAGCACAAGCCAAATTATAATCTGAAAAGGAAAAAGTAGTCAGTTCTAAGTCCTTACTGGGCCTGGCTAGAACTCCTCAGACTATTGGTTTCCTTGACAGTACCCTATTTTTTGCAATTACTTGGCATGGTGGACTTGCATTTATTGACTGATGCACTGTAAATGCAGATGCATTTTTGCTGCTGCCTGTCCATTTGGTTCCAATCCTAAATTTGTTTTTCCTACTGGGATTTTTTTTTTTTTCTTGCTGGAGAACAGGATGCATTTATATTTGTACTTATGGGACAGAACTCTATTTTTTTAGATCACTTGTGCAGTTGGTGAAGAAATCTTCATTTTAGTTACATACTCTCCTCCTTCTCCAGCTGCCTGGTAAGGTAATAAGCACGTGGTCTATTTGTCTTTATCAAAATCATTAATAAAAAGACTCAATCCCAGTAGTATATGTTTCTTCATTACGAGAGCATAAATATTAGTAAGTTTGTCATTATTTAGATTTCACCAGCTGTGTAAGTTTATGCGATATGTAAAAATACCAGCCAAACAAAACTGATTACAAATTTATCTTATGATCCAGAACAGGGTCAAGTGTATTGATACTATTGCAAAGACACATCAGATGGGTTTAGGATGAGGAATTTCCTAGTTCTTGTTCTTTGATGCAATGACTTGATTACAGTGAGATGACATACAAGAATGTTTCATGAATGTATACTGTCAGCACTGAGGATTAGTGTGATATATTGTTTTTATTCTTCCCATTTTTCGCTTTACATGGTGTTTTGTCTTCTTAAAACTGTTCTTTCTTTGATAAATAAGCAATATGGGAAAGGGGGAAAGAAAAGGTTACTGTAAGGTTAATGTTCAGCTTCTACCTGGGATATGTATTAGTTTAAATAATGTTTATAGATGTAACATCAACAAAAAGACATATTAGGAAAAAAACCCTCTAGCCAATTAACTGATTGAAGAGGTATCTATAGAATTAATCACTTCAGGATCCAATATTTCCATTTCCAGTTAGTCTTTCCTGGGAGAAATGAAACCTACCCTCTTCATGTGAACATAGTTACTATTTTTAGGTCTAACTGATTTAGAGATACCAGTCTGCTGCTTTTATATAGATATAGTATGTGTTATGTCCCATGTCACTGATCCTAAAAGAGATATCTGTTATCCTGGTAAAACCTTCCACGTTTACATGACAGAGGCTGATAATATCTCTTTCAGTGAAGATACTCCATAATAAGCTCTGTGATAACAGTTGTTATAAACTCAAAACTGAAGTGATGTACGTTGTACCAGTATGTGCATACCTTAAGTGTGTGTAAGTAAAAACTGCCTTGTATTAGTATCTTGCAAACTGGAATAGTATGAATTCTTCAACTAAAAATAAAATGTTGGGATTTTTACTATCCTATTCCATTAGCTGCTTAATTTATAAAACTAAAATGGAAGTTAGCCTAAGCAACATTTGACTGATATTCCTACTGAGAACAGTAACAAAAGCTGAGCAATGCTTTTACTTAGAGAACAGAAATGCTGCTCTGTAATTTTAAGTAAAATGTAAAATTTTCTTTCTGAAGATATTATTTAGATGTTGGGCTTTGTGTTTATTTTTGATACAGGTTATTAATGCTGCTTTAGCTCTTGCTGCCAGACCAAAAAGTCAAGTTGTGAAAAACAACATGGAGATGTATCGGAGTACATGGGAGAATCACATCCATATTCTTACCGAAGCTGTAGATGATATAACAAGTATTGATGATTTTCTTGCTGTATCAGGTATGATATTTTTCAGAATCTTATTATTATATTCTTTGAAAACTTTTGATACCATTTGAACAGGAAACCAATGAAAGATTGTGTAAGGTTTTGTGAGGCTGTTGCTTCTGTTTAAAATGTCCCTGCACAGTAGATACTTCTACTCTGCACAAGGTAGAGCTGGCTGGGTAGAAGTTACTTGAGCAAACTAGGTGCATGAAGCAGTATGGGTATGTTACAGTGGGTACATTTATCCATCCTTATGGGTTCATTTAGCTCTAAATTTCAAAATCCTCTCTTCAGCTGTGAGAAGTCTCCTTCTGGAAAAGGAAGTACTTATCAGTGTGCATATACATAAACCAGGAGATTTGCATGATTATCCTGAGTTCCAATTACCGTGGAATGCACTGTAGCATTTCCAGAACTTTGGGTTACAAATATTTGTCAAAGAAAATGTACTTCTAAATCTGTGCACTGAAGAGATCTTTGAGTGTGGTAAATTGTATTTGCTGAAGCAGTGAGTGTCTTCAACATTTAACCAGAAGATAGAAAACAGTTTTACTTGTTTCAGTTTAAAGATCCCAATTCTACGTTTTTGACTTTTCTTAAGTTAGTGTAACTTGGACAGGAATGAAAAAACTTGCCTCATCTTCATTAAATGCGGTTTAACTTCTGTGTTTCCTGATGGCCAGTGGGCCCCGGCACTTACCCATTTTTCTCTGAACATTTCTATTGGGCTTAACTCCGTTTGTTAGGGCTATTTGGTTTATGCAGCAATATAGAACATGAATAGCTCTGCAGATGTCAGTAGTTAGTTCTGACTTCACTTACAGTGTTTACAAAGTTAATTTTCCCAAATTATGCTTTGCTCATTAAACATGAGGGTAGACTCTTGTCTAAAAGGGGCCTTAGCTTGGGTATTCATTGCTCTAAAGCTTACTTGTATATCTTCAAAAATATCACTTTTACTGTGGTAACCAGAAGCTGCTGAGCAGGAATCCCCGTAACTGAGTGATGTTTTTTCTTGTGATCAAGTTGTGGATATTACAGTGCAAAAACTGTAAGCAGAGATGGATGGTCAGGCCATATCTGGGTCTGCCAATGCTGGATACAGACTTTTCCTCACAGCATGGAAGTTCTTTCTTTAGAGTGGTCAGTTGGTATGCTACCAAGTGATTTAGGTCTGAATGTAGAAGAATTAACTGCAAATAGTGCAAGTTGGTTATTCACTGAGCCACTCTTCTATGTGTATCTTAGCATCTTAGTACAGAAAAACATTACCAGAGGATTATTTTTTTTCTCCTGTCTAAGTTAGCCTTTAATAGAAGCCAATTATGAACCTTTCTACTGCTTTTATAGGGCCTGGGAGTTTGCAAATCTTTCCTGTTAGACTGAAACTGAAATTTCTGCAGGTATTGCTGGAGCTGTTAAAAAAAGAAGATATGACTCAATTGCTAATGTATTAAATACATGAATCTCTTTAACCTACTATGAAATCTCATCAGTTTTAAAGTTCTTTCAGATTCATTGAGCTAAATGTTTCTTTTTAACTACACAACTGTGATTCATTTAAGTGGCACGTTTCGGATATTTTTTTTTAAATTGCCTTGTCTTGATGAATATAGTTAGACATTCCAACTGGGGGGGAAAAAATCTGTCATTGGCAGCTACTCTTTTCAGAGTAGACTCCTGGCTTTTTGACGTATTTTATATTCTTTGGTTGAGCACAGCTGAATAATTGGACAATATTTCAGAGTAAGTAAAAGCAGAAACTATAACACAAGTAACAGTAACGTGTAGGCCTACATATCATGAGGTCCAAGAAATTAAACATTCATATATTTGCTCTAAACCATGTGTAGAGTATCTGCTGTAAGCTTTGGTATAATTTTTTGGCACACGTTAATTTAATTTGCTTAACTTCAAGTGTCATGCTTGTTCTTAAGTGATCTGCTAAGTAGATGTTTCCCTATGGCAGCGTCACCTGCTTGCTTTTGGAAGATTTTATTTTATTTATTAGCTCATGTACAAAGAAGTAATTATTAAAAGAACAACGCAAGCCAATCTTGGTCTACTGCTCAGTGTATTATCACCATTACGTGTTCTGAGGGACTAAAACATTCATATATTATTCTGTCTAAATATAAAATTTAAATGTGTAATAGAAGCTGGTACCTAACTTTTTTTGAAATTATTTGGCAATTAGGAAACATAATGTACATATTGTCATGTTTGAGATGAAAGGAATATGAGAATAGATTTAAAATGGTTCTGTGTTTTCTGCAGAAAGTAGTAATCTACAACACATGCCAATATGGGCATATTGGGGGGAAAAATTATTTTTAAATAACATACTTCATTCAAAATTGATACTGTGCTGTCTCAAAGTGACAGATATTCATATCTGAGTTGCATGGCTGAGTTTGCATCTGTGACTGTGTGTCCCAGGTTGGCAAGGGAAGTAATTAGTCCTGTAATATTAAAAAATATAGTATGCTTTTTTTTAAAAAATACAGTAAATATACCTTTCCTAGTAATTCTGGTCATTCAGAATTCTAAATCATACCACAGAATTGCCTACTTTAAAATTTATTTTGAATTGCCTCTCTGACTGAATGATAGGTCAGATCCAGATACAAAATGTGCTTCCTTAAACTGTTAAGATTTGGGAATACCTGTTTTGTGGTTTATATGATGTATCTCCTTTCACACAGTGTCACCTGAGCATTGGATGGCAAGTCATTCTATAAAATGATGTTATAAATATGAGTTATTCTGGGGTACTGATGGTTTGGAGAGTCAATTCAGAACTTTTAGCTGCATTTCTGCTACGGACAATTTTAAGGTGCAACGTTACTCCCATGAATGTCACTGCAAAAATTTTGTGCAGAGCTCAGTAACAAGTAGATTAGTCTCTCTGTTTCTTGGATCCAGGATGTTACGTTTCTGTCCTTAAAGTAATCTAAATAAGGGACCTAGAGCTGAGAGGATGGGAAGGAACTGAGCTCCCTGTGAAAATATCTCCTTGTGACTTTTTTGCAAGCTACTTGTGAGGTTGCTGAAACAAAACGTATGTGTACAGGGAAATTGTGTCTCTCCTGTTGTACTTCTTTGACGTAGCACTGTGGAAAGAAGAATTCTGTGGCAGATCAGAGGGTGAATTGTGATCATTTGAAAGGTTGGGGGGTTTTTGTTGGTTTTTTGTTTGGTTGGGGTTTTTTTAAGTGCTAATATGACATCTATTGTATGTGCTAATAATGCTGTTCTTTTTTTTCGAAGTGTATTGGTGTCTCCTTTTCAGATTGTGAGATTGGATATTGTTTTGTTGTTTCAGTTGTATTTTATTCTTGCTATTTGTTTGTATGTGCTCCTGTGTTCAAAGGAAAATTAGCACTACATAAGACAAAAAAGAGATGAAATCAGGTCTTTACAAGTGAAAAAGAGGTCTGGCTGCAAATAGACAGTTTAAATAATGGTCTGTTCCTTATAAAGGAAAGCAAGAGTTAATGAATTGTATAAAAAATGTTATTGCAATTATGAAACATTATAAATTATGATACCATTGTTCATAGATTTGTTATAACTCCTAAGAGCAGAGAATCAGCTTCAGTCCATCAGTTTGGGATAGTTAATTTATGCAAGGAATAATGTGGGTATTAATCTTTATGACCTACTACATTAAGTTTAAAAAATACTGTCATCCATTTATCATGATCATGTGAAGTTAGAATCGTATAAGTGAATTGAAATGTTCTATTGCATTTGATGCATGAATTTCCAGGAAACTAGTTTTGCTATGCTTTTAATTTTGTTTATGTTGGTAAATCTTAAGATTTATCCTTAACTCTGCTCTCATAACCTCAGCCTTCAGTGTCTCTTTCCTAATACTATTAAGATGAAAACATTGTTCATGAAGTTCATTTTCCAATGTTGGTTCTTCTGTGTTATTTTAATACCCTTTATTCAAAATTGCATGAAAAAAGCTTTTGGATATAGATGGAAAATCTGAAATGCCAGTATTTCCTTCCTTTATATGTATGTTTTCCTCTCCTGATGGTGGTGTGTAATTGCAATGACATGTTAATTACAATTGTTAAGAATTTTACATTACAATGTGCTAGAAAACCAGTGAGAGAAGAGTTAGATCTTTTAGTCCAAGAGTTAATTCAACTTCTGCAAGGACTAAATAGGTAAGAAAAAACATCAGAAGTGTGTTTATATATACAAAATTCTCAGGGCCTGTGATCTTTCTTTTCTGTCGGCTTCTTGAAGGTCTTGAATGGCAGACTTGTGCTGCTTTTCTGTTCTCTTCCCAATGTCCTTGCCCAAACTATGACTATTTCATGTAATGAACCTTCTCTCCAGCCTTCCCTGTTGTCTGAGTTTTGGTCTGTCATATTTATAATATCAGTATGGTTAAATCTGTTGATATTAGGTCCTCTTTTGCCAAAGTTGAAGTTTCCTGTAGTATTTGCTTTGTGTGTGGCAGGGTTTCGGTAGGGGAAAGGGGGTACAAGGGGGGGCTCCCGTGAGAAGCTTCCCCTGCTCCAAGTCGGACCCGCCTCTGACCAAGGCCAAGCCAATTAGCAATTGTGGTTGTGCCTCTGTGATAATGTATTTAAGAAAGGGAACCCAGGAGAAGGAGTGAGGGAAATACTTATGCAAACACAGATGAAGAAAGGAGGAGGAGGGGCAGGTGCGCCGGAGCAGAGATTCCCCTGCAGCCCATGGTGAGGGGGCAGGCTGTGCCCTGCAGCCCCTGGAGGTCCACAGACACTTACCTGCAGTCCGTGGAAGACCCCAAACGGGAGCAGGTGGCTGCATCTGAAGAAGGCCAGGACTCTGAGGGACGTCCACACTGGAGCAGTCTGGTGCTGGCAGGGTTACAGCCTATGGAAGGGACTCACGCTGGAGCAGTTTGTGAAGAGCTGCAGCCAGTGGGAAGGACTCATGTTGGAGAAAGTTCGTGGAGGACTGTCTTCATGAGAAGGACCACACACTGAAGCAGGGGAAGCGTGTGAGTGTGAGTGCTGAAAACTTTTAGAAGAGGTTCCTGGCAGAGACCTCTTGGATCATTAGACTCATTGTTGACTGAATTTCACAGCAGCTCAATTTCTCTTTGGTAATTTTCTTCTCTAAGCTGTTTTGGTTTTTAAGTGCTATGTTTGGTTTTTTGCATCCTTTGCAAGAGCTGTGTGAGAATGACTTTTGTGTCTCAGCTCTAGCTCTGCCTGTGTTGTTTGTGTTCCTTGTAGGCTTTCTGTTAATTTCTTTTGTATAAGTGGTTGCAGAAGATAGTTGATTTAAGTTCAGTACAGTTCTTTCCTCTCTTATTCCCCTACACTCATGCATACAACTGATTTCAATAAACAGTTCTGTTAATCTTACCACAGTTGACCTTTAAGAGAACTTAAGCTATGGAGTCTTAGTCTTTCTATATACTTCTGTCTGAATTAAAATCAGCCCAATATTTGTTGTGAGTCATAATATCTCTTCTTAACAAAAGCAATTCTTAAACAGGTGAATTTTTTTTACAAGATCTGATGGGCATTTATTTTTCAATCTACAGCTAAATGAATTTTCAAAGCTTAATTGAATCTCCTTCTTTCTTTCTTCTGTACTAAGTGGACAGAGATGTGCTCATTTAGAGATATTTGGGAGAGCATCACTTTTTCTTCTGAACGATTCAGTTTTTCTTTCCTGAATACAGAAAAAGGTTGTTGAGATTAGACTAACATAAATTTTATTAATTCTCCCCTTGATCTTCTAGTCTGATGTATTTCTGGTTGGTAGCTATGTTTCTAATAATTTTTGAAGTTTGTTTTTCAATTCTGTAGCCAATTCCTAGCATTATCCAGTCTCATAAAATAAAAACAGATCTTTCCTATACTACACCAAAATTACTTTGGATTGCCCTTTTTTTTTAAAAAAAAAAAAATCATACTATGCTTTTAGCTCCTCTTACTTTTCAGTAACATAAAATTATATGGAACTACATTTCCAATTGTTGTAATATTTTCCCAATATCACACATTCTTCATTATCTCTGCCCTATAGGAGTTATTCTTCTGTTGAACCATTGGATATGATCCAGCGATGTGCTCTCACATCCCAGAAAGGCAATGGTGTGCTGGCTGCACCCAGAGCAGGGTGGGCAGCAGGGCGAGGGGGGGAATTCTCCCCCTCTGCTCTGCTCTCATGAGACCCCCCTGCAGTGCTGGGTCCAGCTCTCAAGCAGAACAAGAAAGACACAGACCTGCTTGAATGGGACCAGAGGAGGCCATGAAGATGCTCGGGGGGCTGGAGCCCCCCTGTGAGGACAGGCTGGGAGAGTTGGGGGGTTCAGCTGGAGAAGAGAAGGCTGCGGGGAGACCTTAGAGCGGCCTCCCAGGGCTGAAAGGGGGGAGGGACTCTTGATCAGGGGGTGTAGGGATAGGATGAGGGGTAATGGGTTTAAACTGAAAGAGGGCAGATTTAGATTAGATATGAGGAAGAAATTCTTCCCTGTGAGGGGGGTGAGGCCCTGGCACAGGTTGCCCAGAGAAGCTGTGGCTGCCCCCTCCCTGGCAGGGCTCAAGGCCAGGTTGGACGGGGCTTTGGGCAACCTGGGCTAGTGGAAGGTGGCCCTGCCTGGGGCAGAGGGTTGGGACTGGATGAGCTTTAAGGTCCCTTCCAACCCAAACCGGTCTGTGATTCATCATCCAGTATCACATTCTGTATAAAGGTATTCTTAAGAAAGAACTTACTTTAGGCTGCCTGTCCTTTTCATCTCATCATATTCATTTATCCAGGATTGTGTCATAGTCTACCCAGTGCTGCTTTTTTCTTTTTTTCTGGGACCCCAAATAACCTGAAACAATAATTTATGCTTGCCATTACAGTCTAAGGATGGAAACAGGCCAAGATGTGAAAGGGGTGTTAATATCTTTCTGTTACATTTGAAGGGAAGAGAAAGCTTTTGTTTTTTAGTAAAAAACCCTTTTTTTCTTGTTTGAAACAGAAGCAGCAAACTTCAAGGTAAAAATAGCTTAGGATTTAACTTACGTTAATTGATGACATTTTGAGAGAGAAGGATACTGAGCACCAGAGGTAATTAATGTAATTCACCCTGTTTTGCCCTGTGCATCCTGTCTGCTAACCGGAGGTCGTGGTTGCTTTAGAATCTGTGTGATGACTCACACTGATTCTCACAGATCAACATTGAAATTGGGATCCAGACTGAAATTGCAGTCACTGTTCCAGCTTCAAGCACTCTTCTGCTGATGGATTGAGGGGTAAGAGGGAAGGAGGTATTAAAACAGATTATTCTTTGTGTTGGGGTTGTGTTGTGCTGAAATAATATTGAATAATTTCTTCATTTTTGGATATATATCGGTTATTTAATAGTTACAGGAACTGTTAAATAATGGAGTTCCATAAATAAGTTGGTCATTCAGTGGAGAAACATTGTATGATAAACAGTTAATATAAGGGAAAACAAGTTACTTGTTCACAGTGTTCATTTCTGATGTGTATTCCTCTGCAAGTTCTTAAATTGCTTTGTGTTTCTTTTATCTGAAGCAACTGAGGCATGTTGATTTTCTTTTATGTTGTTATTTTCCCTAGGTTAATTGCCAGAAGGTTTGGATGGTAAAAAGAATTGTTTGCTGACCCATTGGTTTGATTTGAGTGACAAATTCTGTGTAGGAGAGTGGAGATTAGACACAATAGGTTTTCAGCTCTTTGGATATTACACCTTCCTGCCAAAATACACGTTCTAATTTTTGTGGCATGATCTGTCCTTCACTGCGCTAAATCAGTGTCTAGAAACAAACTGCATTATTGTGCCCTTTGCGTCATTACTAGAGAATGCATCATATGTGTTAGACCTAGTATTTTTATCCTCTGCAAACTCTTAACTTGTAGAAATATTTATTGCAATATACTGATGACATCAGTGTTGCTGAATTGTGATACTGACCTTGCCAAAAATTTTGGAAATCAATGACCCATTTACTGAATTCTTCCTTCTGATCTCTGCTTTGATGATCATCTGGGATTTTTATATGAAAAAAATTGCTTCATGTAGGAACTTAGACATGGCAAGAGCTCTCTGTAGAGGTGCCATTTAGAATTAGGGTTATTGTAAATACGTAGATAGAGGCAAATGGTAGAACATTCAGAAGTGCAGAAACTGTTTTGAAAGTTTAGTGGAAGATAATCCCTACTTTGTTTAGATGCCTTTTGAAAAATGCTCCTACAAATCTGTATAACCGTGTTCATCCTTACTAATTCTTCTCGTATTCCACTGGAAATTTATATATGCTGGGAAATTTATTTAATGCCAGCTACTGAAAGTCAGTTAAAAATTTTGAAAGGTTATATCCAATGATGCAGCGTTTCAAAGTTTAGAAACCATATTATATGTCATTTATTCTTATTTTATTCCTAAACTTCTCAGCTAAGACGCGTCTAGTACTGTGCATTTCCACTGAAAATTTCCAATTTCCTTCCCCTCTCCCCGAAAAACCTTCTAATTTTTTTCCTTTGAAGTTTATCTTCTAAAACCTCTAGAATCTCTTTCCTCCCTACACTCCCATTCTTATTTGAAAAAAACAAATTTCCGCAATGTTCTAGTACATTCCAGGTAAGTCTGTAAAACTTTAATGCTTTGTCTGCTAATTTAGTGGAACAACTTGCAAACAGAAACAGCGTATGACATCTCGGCATTTTTTTCAGGTGCACTTTATTCTGTTGTAGTTTTATTCAGTGATTTCACCCTCTTCGGGCGCAGTCACCTGTCCCGGTGTGGGGCCCCCACATGCCACACATCGGTATCTGCTCCACCAGTGACCCCCACGGGTGGTGGGGGGCAGCCCTGCTGTCTCACCACGGGATACAGGGGAGTCTCTGCTCCGGTGCACCTCCCCTCCTTCCTCCTCCATCCTTCCACTGACCTTGGGGTGTGCATAGATGTTCTCCTCGCAACATCCTCACAACTCCAACTCCTCCCCCAGATTCCCCTTCTGAAATAGGTTATCCCAGAGGTGCAGCCACCATTGCTTATTGGCCCGGCCTTGGTGCAGAGGTGGGTCCAACTTGGAGCCAGGGGAGCTTTGAGAAGCTTCTCACCGGGGCTACCATTGTTCCCCCCTCCTCTGCTACCAAGAAACCCCTGCCACTCACTCAAACCAGGACATATTGCCATGGAAAATCTACCCCCTTCCCCGTCCCTGGTGGTTTCTGCTGCTGAGCAGTGTGGGAGACCTTTAACCCTGTGCAGAAGGGCCTCTTCTTGGGTGAGTCCTGAGTGCCAGCGGTGCTTCATAGCTCCTGCTTTTAGTGCCCTTTCCATGGTAAGCTGTGGAATTTCTTGTCCTTTCCCCTGTGTTCCTTTGTGAATGTGATTTTGATCTTAGTGGATAGGTCTGAGTTTTTTCTGGAAGAAAGAGAAGCCCTTGTTCTGGTCCCTGTTGAACTGTTGTGTAAACTGCAATCATGCTAGAACATTTTTCATGTTTTAAAATGCAAAAGAGTCTGAAGTTTCTTATTAAATACTTTTAGTTTAAAAAGCTCAAGGAAAAAAAAAAACCAAACAACTCACAACTATCAAACATTATTTTTGCATGGGAGAACATTATTTTTACTGCTTACAAAACCCCTCCATTATAATTCCTATTTCCTAACACCATCCATTTCTTCTTTATGGATAGTAAAAAGCTCTTACTCAGCTGGGATGCTGGGATTAAGGGATCTAAGATGCCATGTGGTGCTTGTTTGGAAAGCTGAGCTCACCCTTGTTTTAACCTTATAACATTGCTACATCTTCTATTATGTTAAAAAAAATACACTTGATGGATAGCACTCAGATACAATGAACCGTAAGGCCAAGTCTCAGTCTCTAAGTATCTATAGCATTGAATTTTAGATTTTGATCAGGCTCATGTTTCAAATTACTTTGGACAGTTACAGTCGTTAAGATGGCAGTCTGGACAGTTGAAGTCATTCAAACTGCAAAATGTACTGTAAATACTTGGTCAAGGAATAAGAGAATGATTCAGATTTCTGGCTTGCTTATCTCTCTTGATATAATTAGTTTTCCATCAATGGTTCAAAGTTCTGTTTCAGTTTATTACTGTTTTTCCAGTCTATGTAGCATGTTTACAGATGAATGCATAGCAAAAATTGCCAATTATAGATTCACTCAGCATAGCTATGGAGATAGGGAAAAAAACAAGATCCTATTCGGAGATTTAAGATTAAATTTAATGTTTTCCTGCTGGCTTTTTGGAACCTGCAGTAGCAAAATACCATGCCATGCTTTCTGAGAGAGAATAAATGTAAGAATCTAAGTAGAGACGTATTGCACTTATTCATGGTGAAATAGTATTCGAACGGGAAGGTAAATTACACAGTGAGTTTTTCAATACCATTTATCTCAAGTTTATTTGGCCTGTCTATAATGTGCTTGAGGATGTATATGAATTCACTAAGGTAAAACAGTCAAGCTCCTTCTTCACCGTTCTCACCTGGAGTGTGAGAAAATGTCTTTGAATTCTTTCCTTTTTGATCAAGACTTAAGGCTTGATGTGTGTGTCACTGAGCATGCAAAGTTTGCTTCTGCTGGTATAGCTTTCGTCAGCTTAATGACTCTCCTGAAAGTCTGTCAAAGCCATCATATGACTTTGCCCTTGCTGGGCATATCCTCTACGGTCTCGTACTCTTTCTCTAACAAGTTTGTCTTCAGTAGCATTATGTAAGTGTTATTTCAACAATTTAGAGATGTATTTTGTGAAGAATTAGGGTTTTTTGGTTTTAGTCCTGCTGCTTGCTGAAATAGATGTTTTTAGATGGAAGTAAGGACAAGAACTGTTCATAGCATTTACGATGTAGGCATATTATTGTTTATGCTGGCATTGTAAACCCCTTTTTTCTTTACTTCCCAGAGAAAATATAGTATTATTTACCTTTTAGTCATCATTAACCTAGTGTGCTTCTAGAATTTTCTTAACTGGCTTCAGAAATTTCTATGATTAATAGTAGCAACTAATTTATAGGTCAGTATTTTATATAGAATTAGGACTGTTTCACTACACACATTAATTTGAGTTTATTGAATGTGATGTGTTCTGATGTGACTGATCACTTGGTGCTGCGATAGCCATCTTCAGTTCTTTGTTGTCAACTTTGACTATGCTAAATGAGAAAAGACAAAAAAAAAATCCCTCCTTTGTTACTTCAGTACTCTCTTTTTATATTATTTTGATAAATATTGAATCATACCATTCCATCCCTGCAGAACCGCTGGCTTACATGATTGTGAAAACTGTCTCCTTATTTCTAGCCCTTGTTTTCTGCTTTGTAAGAAGTAAGTAACACCTAGGAAAATCTGTCATCTTGTCCCATGCCATCTCAGAGTTGTCCAGGAATAGTAGTTGCAAGTCATCCATTTTGAAAGTCTTTTGGAAATCCAGTCTATAGTTACTAAATGAATTACTTATCCCACTGTTCCCTGGTACCTTTAAAAATCTCCAGTTTGTGATACGTGGCTTTCTACTCTACAAAGCTATTTTGTCTCTTATTAAGTACATCATATTTGGATCTCTATCTGTTCTATTTTATATAAAAGTTCCTACCAGTTTGCCCAACAGAAATGTTATATATAGGTTTCTGTTTCCCGATTCCTAACAAATGCCTTAAAAGTTAACACAATAGTAATAATTTTTTCTTACTCTGTTGTAAAGATTAATAGAATTTGATATGTTACATGTCACAACTAGCAGTTCAACAATTTGTTTTCAGCTTCCTTTAGAGGAATGTCTTGTTTGTGGAAACTTGTTGTTGCTCAGTGTATCCACTGTTTTAACTGAAAATCTAGTGTTGCCTCCTACCTCCCTTTGATATTCATATCCTCGCCCCCAAAGTAGCAGACAGTCCCTGATACACTGATCTAAATGCAAATTGCTCTTGTAATACTGGTTGCTTAGACTCAAGAGCAAACATATAATGGCATTATACTTCTTAGATAATTGATGCATTCTTAGGGACTTCATGTTTAGATATGCCATCACCTGGCCACCAAATCAGACCATGTATCACATGCTGATTTGGGGAAACCATTTTGTCAGGTATTGTCCCATAAAAACCTTTTATTTCAAATTAGCATTTTCTAATTCAAGATTTCCTGTACCTGTAATAGAGTGAACCTTGCTATTGAACTTTGTTAAGTTGCACTTTTACAAATTGACATTAAAATCACTTTTTGCTAATACCGTTGACAGTGGTTCTTTAAGTGATCTAAAACACTCATCCGTGACATAAGGTTATGGGGACATTGTAGTGGTGAACTTCTTGCAGGGTTGTAGAGGATAAGAGTGACTCAGCTGTGTGAAGTCATTCAGTAAGTAGGCACTACTAAGGAGCCTAGGTAGTGCAGTTCAGCAATGGACTATTGGATTATTCAGTTATCCACAAGCTTAAATTTCATATTGAGTTTCTGCTCACTTTTTCTTGAATTTCAGTAAATTGTTGCTGAGACCTAGTTTTCTACAAGATTTGTTTCTCATCACAAGCTTTGCAAACTACTGGCATCCTCTTCCAGACTTTCTGAAGACTGATGCATTTGGAATTCACTTGGTATTTGTTCTGGCTGAGTTCAGATTTGGCAGCCTTTGGAGCATGGTCTAAAATGCATGGGTTTGATATAGATTGGGATTAATTTTTTGTGTGTTTATTTCCTAACAGCTTGGTTGCTAATAGCTTTCCAGCTGCAGCTGTGGAAGTAGCTTTTAATGGTTTTGTGTAGCTTTGCAGGAATTGATTTGCTTGGATTTTTGTAATGAGACCTACTGGAAACATACACAAGTGTTCTAAAAAATGATATCTAAATAAGCACAACCAAATGACAAGGGAAGATTTTTGATCAGTGGCACTAAGAGTTTAAAGTGATGATGCTACTGTGGTGCAGAATGTCAGACTTTCTGTTTCTAGGATACGATACAAAATCTATATCTGGGAGAACAGGCTCCAGTTGTGCTGTAGTTCTGAAACTTCTAGTGTGTGTTTTTACTACTGAAAGATAACCAGCTAGGCTAATGTGCAGCATTTCAAACCCATATTATCTTTTAAAATGAAATTTGAGAAAGCAGACATACGTGCACAAGACGAACAAAAGCTGATTATTGAATGTGATGTGTTTGCTTAAGGTCCCCTCTTGTGAACTCGATAACAAGCGGTAGGATGCTAATGAGGTTTCCTTGATGATCAAAAGGCAGCCTACCCATTGTACCGTCCAGCAGCTGGAGAGGACATGAGCCTGTTTGCTACAAAGCTGGAAATCCTTAGCACATCGGAGGGGGGGAAGTACAAAATTGAGGAACACGCGTAATTAAATTCACGGGTTGCAGAAAGTCTGACTTAGGTGTCCAGACTTCTGTTGCCAATAATTTTAGCAGATACTTTAAATTTGGTGCCAAAAATGTGGTGCATGGTAATGTAAAAAACCTTAAAACCAGCTGAACAAAATCCCAAACCTTAATCCCTCCAAACCCACGAAAACACCCAAAACAAAACAAAAACATGCTCCCCTCCCCAACAACAACAAAAATGATGCCATCTTACAACTCAGTGGAAAATCTGATCTAATGAAAAAGCAGCTTTTCTTTTTGCAGGTTTGATATTTCAAAAGGTTACTATTTTCAACAGTAAACAATGCAATTCATAGATGAGTATAATGCTTCCACCAGGAAAATTGACAAGTTTATCACAGCTTAGAATTTATCATTTCTGCAGGGAGATCTTTGAGTTTCCTACCCCAAATTATCTCTTGTCAATTATATGTTTTCCATCTGTTAACATTTGCCCTATTTGTGGGTTGAATAGTGTCAAACAGAATTATTAGGTGTTCATCAGATGTTCATTATAGCAGATATAAAGCTGTTACAAGAAATATTATCATAAAGTCAGTGTTTTCACCTGAACAATTATCTAAGTGACAGATGGCTATTATCTTTTGACAATATTTTATAGACATAAACGAAATAGCTACCATTTAACATAATATGGTCTGCTTTGTTGCACACATTGTAAAACAGGTAATGCAAAAGGTCTCCAATTATATACCACTAATCTAGCAGAAGGAAATAGATGATAAATTTTCATGTTTGTTAATCTTGCCCCCCCCCCACCCCAAGAAAAATTGTCTTTTGAAGGTGATAAATTAACCAAATCTTTCATCTGATCCAAAGAGAGACACTGAGTATTCCCTAGTAATTGCAAATTTCTTTTATGCTGTTTGGTCCAAACTAGGAAGATTGCCAGCTCTTCATTCTATAGCATCTACCCTGAAATTATTAACTCGGATATGCACTGATTTTTAAGATATGTGCTGTGAACTATTTCACTGTAATCTGGCTAGTTATTTCACTCTTCAAAAGACTTTCATTTCCAGTGAGATAAGACTGGAGCTCAATGAAAAACTCTGTGTAATTCCTGGCATAAACTAATTCCTTTAGATAATCTGTTATTCAGAAAATACAGCTTTTGCCATTTTAGACTTAAGGATTTATGATTTATCAAGGCCTTTCTGAGGTTTTAGGAGATATTTTCATGAAGTTAGATAATATTTTAACTAGATTTGGATTTTGAATGCAGAATTTAGAAAGCAACAATAAATTTTCCATTTTCCAGCCATAGAAGGGCAGAAAACAGATTTATTTATGACCTGTTTAGGGCCAACTCGTATTTCACCGAAGGCAATAAAACTGCAGACTTCAGCTCTTCTCTTTTGGCAGAGCAAATGATATGGAAAATTGAATATCTACTTTCATAGCACTCCTTTTTTTTTTCTTTCCTTTTTTTTTTTTTTTTTTTTAGCCTCTACCTGCTTTAATTTGTTAGCTGTGTAAGCAACTCTTCAAGTTGGCAAGTGGGACACAAAAGACCAAACAAAGGCTTGTGGAGCATTCTGTGTATGACCCACAGTCGTCTTCTCACACGCTGAAGAAACCTCTCTTGTAGTTAAGAATTCTCCCCCAGACAGTTCTAGTAGACTGCTGAAAAGCCAATGGGAATGAAGAAACAAATGAAAACAAAAAAATATTCCAAAGACAAGTCCCTCCCCTACTGGACTTTCCATCTACCGGAAAAAAGAAACCTCCAAGAGTTTTTACTTGAGGTTTATAAAGGTGACAGAAAGAGAAACTGTCTCCTGTATTTTTTGAGAGAGTGTATGTTCAGAGGAGAATAATATCAATGCTCTGCTTGTGCATTTCTGTGTGAATGAAGGGAACAGGCTTGGACTGAGTGTAAAGAAAATGGTTTTCCTGTATTTTATGAACCGGATGCCACATACTAAGGAAAATATGACATGATTTTGCAAACAGTTCTCCATTATCTGGTAGTTAAAGGGAAGAGTGAAAAATAATTATTATGTCTAAGATAACAAACTGAGAAGTCTATGTTAAGGCTGACAGTTGGTGGCAAATGTTCTGAAGGATTTTGTGAGCAAATCTGTAAAAGGACTTGCTGATGCTAAGAAAGCATGTTTCAGTAATTCATGGAGCCTGGATCTGTCAGCCTCAGCTCATGCTCTTTTTGGCTGGCAGTTCTTACCATTTTTTCCCCTCTATATCACAGAGTCATAAAATCATTCAGGTTGGAAAGGACCTCAAGGTCTAGTCCATCCTACTGCTCACAGCTGGGCCACACTGAAATCAGACTAAGAACAGAGATTTTACAACCTCTCTGAACAGTTGTTCATTATTCTGGTGAACCTTGTTATCCTTGCAGTGATTTTTTTCTTTTTTTTTTCCCCTTTACCCTTATCCCCTTCAGATCCTCGCCTGTATCATTTTGACTGTTATCTCCCATTCACCAGCCTCACACCTTCAGTGGATAAGTGAAACACCGGAGTCAGTTAATTTGTTGATGCAGAGATAAGATTACCTGACAATGTTCTTCTAGCATGCTGTGTTCACCAAAACCTAAATTTCTAAAAAGTGGTATAGGAGATGGGGGATGTATACTAATTTATGTCTTCTTGAACCTGTCTGGAAGCACTTACTGTATTAGGTGTAAAGGTATTTAAATGGTGGAGACACTTTTTGGAGCAGTTTAGCAAATCTAGGTGTATAATGGAGGTCTATTGAAATACTAATTGCTATGGAAGGGGGAGGCATTTGCCATCCCCAGATTTGTGATCAGATGTAAGAGATGCATATGTACCATGAGAATTCTAATACAAATAACATAATGAAGATTAGTCTGTTTGCAGTAGTTGAGACAGAAAAGGTTTTCTAGTCCAGCGCTGCCTAGTCTCCTAGTCTAGGCCAGATGGCTGCCTAGTCTGTTATCACATTCAAATTAAAGTTGAAGGGGTTTATTCTATTGTACTTCAAGGAGCTGAAGTTGTTGAATTTGGCTTTTAAGAAGGTAAATTACACTCTTTGAAAAATTTTATTGTATGTCAATTATAGCTACTTCGCTGAAGACAGTGCTCTTTTAGGAGAGAATAATTATAATTACCTGCGTTCGTAGCTGAGACAAGGCTAGTTTGAGTAAAATTTGCTATGTACATTCTGGAAGTTAGTAGCAGTTGGGGGGGCATATTGCAGGCATGATCTGTGATTATGGTGGTTTTCAAGGATTAAACAATAATGCTTTATTTCTTCTTCTCTCTTGTCATCTTCTCTTTCATGTCCTGCTACTATTTCCACTTCACTATTTTTCCCTTCTTGTCCTACAAAAATCAGCATCATATTACAGCTTAATACATTAAAAATTCTTTGTTGCCCTGTACATTCTCATAAATAATGGGAGTATGAAACATCAACTATAATTTTTAGAATAAAAACTGAGCTAAACTTTCTCAGCTTTTTATAGCCAGAGGAGAGAAATGGGCACCTCTAAAGCCTAAGTGAACTGGACATATTTACATGTGTATGTAAAGCATGAGGTGGATTGTCCCTAAAATGTATAATTTCTCTCAGTTGACGTAAGAAGAGTGTGCTTAAGATGCCCAGGCCAAATAAAGAGACTAGGGGCAAGTTGTGTGAGTGCAGATCACGCCTGCATGTTTCTGGAGGAAAGTGTTTCCTTGGTCTTGTAGCCCAGGAGAGAATTAGAGTATGTAGATAGAGAAGTGACCTCTATGCAGCGGGGCGTGCTTATGTTTCTGCTTTTTGTGATTTCTCCCTGTCTCTTGCCCATCCAGGTGTCCATGCTTCTGGTCATCTTTTTCCTCTGCTTTTCCTCTCTCCAGATCCTTTTAGACATCAAGATGGCCTTTATGCTTTTTGCAGCGTACTTCCTTGTTTTCAGAGATCTCAGAGCCTGGCTCATGTAAAGCTCCAGGAAAGAAGGGAGACTTAAGCATAGTGAGAATTCAAGACTGTGCTTCCTTTATTTCCCCAAGATCCTGGAATATATCTGGATGCTGAAAGGGGAAGCTGACAATCCAGGAACCTGTCTCTAGGCTGAATTTTGTGCCCAAGAAATTGAGGGCAAGGATTGAAGGACAAGCAGTTAACATCTCAAACCAACCAAATCTTATTGTAATCACGTTAAAATGAATGAGAGAAAGAAATAAAAAGTCTGGAAAGCATTAACATCGCTGTAAGGTTCTCACTCATGCAGGGAGAGAAATTTTCTGTAATCTGAAACCTTCATTAGCCAATTAAGCTGATCGTTTTGGGCCGCCAACTCTGTAATTAATAGACACTCACTTTAAGAAACATTCTTCTTTTCAGAGATTCTTTTTTGGTGGTGATGTGGTGGGAGATTTGCAGGGTGGGGTGGGGTGGTGTTTGTTTTTTACTTTTTGGCTTTCTTGAGTTTAAATGCTAACATCTCGGAATCATTTGTGCGTATGTGGGTGTAAATGAACTTTAAGGAGAAGCTGCCAACTCAATCAATACTCTGTTCACCCTAAGGTAAAATGCGAAAGAAACACACACTTCAGTTAGTGTTTTCTGTGAACAGAACTGAAGTTAATGTTTCAGGCTACAGGTTGAAGCTTCTAAAAACATATGCAATAAATTTATTATACAATTTAAAGAGTTGCTTCACTTTTCCTTCCCAATTCATCTATAGAGACGTGCACAGATAGTGATAGATTCTGACGAATTTCCAGTATCTTGCCTAGGGGGGTGTCATTATGCCATCCCCTCTTTTCTCTGCCCACATTCATCTTCATTTTCCATCCCTGTTCTGTTGTCTTGCAGCCTTCAGCTCACTGTTTGAGATAGCTGCCATATTTTTGAGCTTATGTCCCATCGTACTGGACTCTTAGATTTTACCTTTCTCCAAGTTAGCTCACTTTTTCCTGGAACTCTTTGACACGCTTCCTAGACATGTTCTTCTTTCAGGAAAATTTGTCCTTGCAGCCTGGCACCCATTAACATGAGACATACCTATTAACTCAGGAGGATTTTCATATGTATGGGCTTTTCCAAATCTGGTCTCTCTTGACATCATAATTCCCCCTTCAGGAAGACAATGTAGTTGTGGCAGACTTTCTCAGTGTTGTTTAAAAGTAATAATAATTTATTTTATCTAGCACCTGAAAAGAAAGACATTTGTACCCATTTCTCTGCATCAGTTAATTTCTGGTCTCCACAGGCAATTTGTTCAAGTGTTTCACTGTACTCATGATTAAGATTTTTTTTTTCCCCCCCTTACATCAAGTCCCAAGTTTCCTTTGAATTCAACTTCTGACCAGTGGTCTGTTGGCACATCTGTCCAGCTTGTCAGGGTTGCTCTCAACGGCAGCTCTGTCCTCTAGAGTTCCAGCCAGCCAGCCTGCCAAGTCGATGTCACCTTCACACTTGCTGAGGATGTGTTCTGTGACATTGCCCAAGGTGTTAACAAAGAAGTTAAACAGTGTCAGCCTCAGCATCAACTTTTCCTGAAGAGCAGCTGTCGTAACTAGCCTCCAGCTTGACTTTGAACTACTGACCACTCCTCTGTGGGCCTGATGGTCTGATCGCTGCTTCACCCACCCAATTGCCATCACTCTAATTTTTCTGTAAGGAGGCTATGGGAGACTGTGTCAAAAATGTTCTTGAAGCAAGCAATAACCAATACACTCCCCTCATCACAGAGCCAGTCCTTCATCACTGAAAGCAATCAGTTTGGCCATGCTTGATTTGTCCTTAGTAAATTGATGCTGTTCTGATCATCTTCCTGCCCTTCATGTGCCTGGAAATGCCTTGAGGTCTTCTTCCATATTTTTCAAGGAACTGGAGTGAAGCCTTAACCTGTAGCTTTCTGAATCCTCCTCCTTACCTTTTTTAACATGGACCTGATAGTAGACATTTATGTGCATTTTATATTATATCTGCATGTGTCTGAAAACTGAGCATTTTGGAAGCACGCATATGTGCATTTGAGTAAATATCAGACCATTGTGAACCATGCCTCTCAACACCACTCCTGGTCTGAGACAGAATGACAGTGTTGTCAGGTGTATTAGCAACAAATAATATTAGAATAGAAATTTTCTAGTTTCTTAGTTTTGGCAGACAAAATATCTTTGGTTAATAGAATCAGAGAAAAAAAGGATATTTATTTTCCTTGTTCTGAGTAATTCTTTTTCTCCATTTCTTTACTCATTTAAAAATTCTTCTATTGAAGTTGCCAGGGACCTTGAACATTAAGTGTTTACCAGTGATTTCTTTTCTGAATAGTAGCTAAGACACTGTCTTACTTGTATAATGTGGATATTATATTAAAAGAGTCCCCACTGCCAAGAAAATCTATTTCATAAGATTGCTTGTGGAGATTTAGCCTTGCATATTCTCTGAACTTCAGTATGTAGGAAAAAGGTGGGAATTAAATGCAAGTTCTTTTTCTGTCTGAATACAGGAGGAATGATAGCAGGGACTTGTATACTGGGACTTCCATCTTCCACTTAGCAGTCTTGTTCTCTTAACTTTGGCACCAGAAATTACTAAATCTGCGTATGGATATTATGAGTAATTGTTTGTTTTCAAAAACAATTTGGGAATTCACCAAAGCATTATGAATGTGTGGGAGCACGTTTTTTGCCATACTAGGTATTGCCATTTTTGGAGAACTTGAAATCTTTTTCTGAGTAGCACTATAAGGTACCATGTCCAGGAATAGCAGTGGTCTGAAATTTACTTTTTGTACAGTTTATTTGCTTCCCGTTTTATCATGCCAACAGATGGTAAAAGACAGAAATAATTTTGGTCAGGCTAAACTATCACTACATACATTTGTACATCTAACTTTATGGTATAGGAATTGCAGGAAAGTATGTTTTATTTTCCATCTTCTCTTCAGGAGACCAAACAAATTGAGTTTTCCAATGCTTCTTCATATATCATATTTCTTAAATCTCTAATAATTTTTTTTCTTTTCTCTTTTTTTCTGTACTGTCTCCATTTGGTCCACAATTTTCTTGAACTGAGTAGAGAAACTTTTAAAAGAATTGCTTCAACTGAAGCCTTATCAGTGCCAAGTGGAGTGGAAGGGCATCACCTCTCTTTTTCTTCAGATGACATGCAAAGGAAGAGCTATTGATTTTATCACAGAGAGGCTGAGTCATGGATTTGTCAAAGACAGCTTTATTGTCCAGTGGTTAGCTCAGCTGAGAGATGATTTTTGGCCAGTACGACTAACACCAAGATCCCAAAGGAAGATCAGAAGGTACAGTGCACCACTCATGATAATTACTGTGGTGACCATGGCAATCTGACAATTTCTTTAAACATCTATCAATCCACTGTTACAACTAACTCTTATACTAGACATTCTGACTCATGACAAAGAGATGGTACATCATCTTAATCATCATCTTCTGCTTTGGAAAGTAGGATGCTTGGATGAAAATCAAAAGTTGATCTAATGCATTTTGTACAGGAGGGGGAAGCATGTATAAGAAAGACACAGTTTAGAATAATTTCTGCTGGACTGTCATCAGTCTTTCTTTCCTTTTCCATTAGATGTGCTAAGGCAAATGCAGGAGCTTGTTTGTGTCTTAGGAAAATTAACTTAAGTGGCATTTTATTGATTGTGAAGTACCTCATCTAGGAAGAGCTTCAGAACATTGTGAAAGACTGTGTGTTGGCTATGGATATTCAGAAAGACTACCACTGTATAGTACCCATGTGTGTGGACGAGGTAATTTCGTGCATGTGTTGTCTGTGCATTCTGTAACGCTGACAAGAACTTTTGAGGTTTTGACATGTGTGGCATTTGTCAAGTCCTCAACTGATCCCTTACATGTGGCTATGGATGGATGTAGCAAGAAAATATGTTGCACATCTTTTCTAGTACAAGGTGGATGGACAATATACAGTTAATAAAATCTGTTTCTGTCTTTAGCTTCTTTGAAACACAATATCTGGAAGGATATATCACATTCTAATGTATATTCCCTGATATTATTATGGGTTTTGATAGTTAGATTCTAAAATGGCTTAAAAGAAGTCATAACAATTTGGAAGAAAGCAGCTAATTGGGATCTCAGGCCAGAACATACACATCTAATTGCATTTCTGTTGAGCATCTAGCCTCAAGTTTGGTTTTTTTTCTCCATGAAAGTATTGTTCTTGACATCTCCTAGAAGGGTTTGGAAACCTGGAGGTTTCCATCATGTGTTCCATTTATACAGTATTTCCATTAGGCCACATGTAATATTTTTTTTGAAATTTATTTCACATTCATATCCACAAGATAACCAGTGAACTATGTTTTTCCATTTTCACTTTGTAGATACTAGAAGAGCCCTACCTTTCTGTTTACACAGGACTAAGCCCTTTAGTTGTTGTCTTTGCTGAACAGTTGAAAGGCAGTGTGTTCATCACACAAAGGTCCCTAAAGTGGAGGCTGCTCTATCTGCTTCTGTAATTATCTCTGTTAACAGTTGGGCAATAGTAAACCTAAAGCAATGGTGATCTATATTACTTCATTTTAGACAAAACTGTGGCAGCAGAAGTGGGGTTTTGTTAGTCCTTTCTCATGCATTCCGTGCATGCCAGTTCACAGTGCTTTAGCCTTTTTCAACCTTGCACACATTCACAATCTGTTTTGTTTGGAAGCCTCCCACTGTGGAAAGCACACAGGAACAGATGCCTGAAAAAAGAAAGGTGAGATGTTAGCCTATACAGCACAGGGTATTCCCTGGAATATCTTTGCACATCTTGCCATTTGTCCCTTTCTTTCACAGTTTCATGTGTTGTGTTTGGCATGGGTGGAACTGAAATAGTTTTCGGTCCTCTCATTGTCCTGCTTCCGCGTAGATGGTAGTCCAATGGGTTTAGTTACAGAATATGCACAGACTGAACAAACAGTGGTAATGAAGTCACCATTATGAAACTTTTTCTGCTGACCTTGGAGACTGGTGATATGTACTTGAAAGGATATAGACATTCCATATTCACAGAGGCATTCTGTGATGTAGCAATTTCATAAACTCAACCAGAATTCATAATTTTTGAGTAGGTAGAATCCCAAATACTCATGCCAGAAAGTTAGTAATTCAGGATTACCTAATGATGTGTTTTGTCTGCTGAGTTACCTCGGTTGTCCAATTTATTGTCTAACATAAAATGTAATTTAATACTGATGTACTGATGTGGCAGTCGTGAGCTAACAAGAAACATGTAAGCTCTGAATTATTTCATGGCTTTAGTGCAAGAGAAATTTCACAACGGTATTTCTGAAGATAGAGCAAATCTGTAGCGTTCACATCTTGCATTTCTAATGTTCTTGTATTACATGCTCTGAGAGATAAAGCAGATTTTAGGTCTGTGTAGGAAACGAAATTCAATACCAAAATGTATATGGAAGCTTTTAAGAAGTGTTTAGCTTTAAAGTCATAAATATATTCTATTCTTTAATTATATTTTATGGTATTACTCTCTATACCATAAGTTAAATCCTATATACACATTACTTTGCCTGAAAAATGTAGTATGTCCTTCAGTATTGATGGTATAGATGGGAATGCTAACATATCACATACCTGTTCTCTCTGGAACTCTTGACATTACTGATACTGTCTTCTAGCTTGATCTGAATTCTTACTGAGATCTATTTCCCTTTGTTTTATGACCAGTCTTACTTTAGTACCACTATTTTCTCCTTCATCTTCATCCTTCCTGCTGATGTTCTTTTTTCCATTACTATATATTTGAGTATCAAAAAATAGTTTGTTAAGCACAAATACAACTTTACTATTGCCATTTGAAAAATGTCAAGAAAATGGATGTTCAGAAAGACAGAAGGGTAATAATTTATTCTGGAAGAAGAATTGTATAATTCTTCTTTGCTTGGCACCCTTCTGCATTTGTCTACATTTTTATTTCTGACCATGTAAACGCAACAATTGCTTCCATCAGTCTTTAAGCAAAGATTTTCTCCTTCTGCTTTCCTCTAGCCAAATCTTTGTTCTTTTTTAACTGTTCACGTTTTGCATGGGTGACTTGGAAATGCTAATATGCTGTGCTTGTGTTATATTTATGATTGTTATAATAATTTATCTTTTCTGGCTTAGACACAAATTGACATCTCTTTAGTGAGGTCATTACATCCCATAGAGCTGAGTGAAATAGCAAAGAAAGGTTCAAGTTAAGTGTCTCTTCTGTACTGAGTGTTTGATGCCTTTTAGTGTGGAAGTGTGTCAAGCAGCTCAGTTTGTCTCGACCTAGAGCAGCTACCAGCAGTTTAAAAAAAAAAAAAAAAAAAAAAAAAGGTCTGTCAAAGAGGAAAAGGCAAAAGCAACTTTGCAGTTCTACATGCATTGGAGGTGACTGCCAGATATAAGCATGTGTGACCTGTAAGGAAGGCAGAGTCAGCTTATTTCTACTCCCATCTTTAGCAAACACACCACTGGGTACCTCTTTGGTTAACTGTATCACATCCACTTCTTCAGTTCCCAGGTGTCTCTTTGTCTGTCTTTATCAAACATTGAAGAAACCTTTTGGATATTAAATATTGCCTATAGTCAGAATACAGCAATTACTGTGACATATATTGTTGTGTTGTCTTTTTTTTTTAATAGTGCTATTGCTGATCAGCCCTTTTCTATTGCATCTTTCAGCTGTTTAGTAATGGAATGATTTTGTGCCTGTTATTTTTTTTTTTTTTTCTTAAAACTTTTTACTAGGAGGATCATCACTAACCCATTTAATGTCTCATTCAAGAACTGGTATCTTAAGAGACTTTTTGACTTCCAGAGGTTCTGTGTTTCACATAGATTAGCAGCATCTCCTTGCCTATTTCCAAACTGTGTGTTCTGTTTTGTGCCAGAAATGTAAAATTTTGAATGTATGTATATTTAGCTAGGCAGAGGGTGACTAAAACATGTATATGTTTTAATTAGTAAAGTTAACATGGATAGGCTTTGGATAGGCCATCACAAATCCGTTAACTAGGATAAGCCAATAGCCATACTGTAGAACAGATGAAGCAAACAAGAATTTCTTCATTTACTCAATGTGGCTTAGAATTCATGATCACCCCACAAATTCAAGAGAGTAAAATTCCAATAGAGAATATTATAGGAATGAAAGCATGATAATAGAAATGAGTAATCCTTTCATTAGGCAATGACAGAGATAGCTGAATGGGGGAAGTACTATGTGGCAAGAAGGCACACTGAAATAATGTAGCTGTAGCAGGAAAGCCATTACTGCTTAATTGTGTTAATATATTGATAAGTGATACTGGATGTATGTGTGTACGAATAGATATTTGCACATATTTATTTGAATGTCACTAATAGCATATAAATCAATAATATACATAGTAATGCAGTAAATACATTACTGTAAATAAGAAATGTAAACCATATGGCAAATACGTATTCAATATTTTGTAATAATGATGCATATTGCAATAATTTAATAAGTAGTAGTGTAATTTTAGTACCAGGGAAAAATACTGCTCTTTCTATTCACATGAGTGAACATTAGCATGAACATCCTAACACACTGATTGTAAAATAAGTTAGTTTAGTTGTTGGGGCAATTGTTTGTCAGCAAAGATTCATCTCATTCTGGAACCTTTTGTCACAGTGGCTTAAGAAGGTTTCAACAAAAAATAACAGCTTTAATCCCTTGAAATTTTCCTTCATTCTGCAAATATTCACTACATATGTACATTTTTGTGGTTTTCGTATTTTTCTAACACTTTCTGACTCAGTATTTTATTGTTGCTGTTGCTTATAGGAAAGTATTATTGTACCTTTAAATTCTAGGAATCAGTAAATTGTTTTAAGAATTTCAAGGAGAGCTCAGTGTAGATTTCATCTTGTAAGTTTTTTATCCACGCCTGTGTTGGCCAATGCATTTCAACAGGGGAAGAAAAAATGCAAACAAGTCTGAGTCTAAAATGTGTCTGATTGTGTAAGAGGTGCCATCTTAAAAGAAATGTTCTTTTATCTGCAGAAAGCCATATTCTTGAGGATGTAAACAAGTGTATCATTGCACTGAGAGAGCAAAATGCGGACAGTTTAGATCGTGCAGCAGGTGCAATCCGAGGGCGTGCTTCAAGAATAGCTCATATTGTTTCGGGGGAGATGGACAATTATGAACCAGGGGCTTACACTGAAGGAGTGATGACGAATGTTCAGTATTTATCCAAGAATGGTAAGTCTGATTTCTAAATTATGTTCTCAGTTTCTTTATTGATATAAACTTTTCTTTATATGCCACAGTTAAAGTGAATCCTGTGATTCTCTGGTCTAAGAACTAATTACGCACTAA
This sequence comes from Athene noctua, assembly GCF_965140245.1. NCBI lineage: Eukaryota > Metazoa > Chordata > Aves > Strigiformes > Strigidae > Athene > Athene noctua. Next base: position 6,408,484 of record NC_134057.1, read on the forward strand.
TGATTCCCTGTACAGTCTCTAGTCTCCTTTCAGCATGCTCTCCAATTATGATGATACCATGCAGTTCAAAACTAATTTTTAAAATTTTACTCGCATCACATCATTCATGTAAGGTGTTTTTTTTTAAGTTATGGAAGGCTTTTACCAGAATTAAATAAACACAAGTAACAGTGTTTGGAGACTTGTAACTGATGAGGCAGCAGCTTTCCACTTTGTAGTACTGGCCTCACCACATCTCTTCTAAGCAGATGAAAGGCAAACTCAGAGAAGGAGGAGCAGGTTCATGATTTGTGCATACCACACCACTTTAAAGACTGTTGAGCAGTGGTTATCTATCCCCAAATATCTTCAGTTTTGCTAAGCAAATTAAGAACTTCCTAAAATGGTTAGTAGTTTCCATTTACTTTTTCATAATATTAAAAAGGAGGATATCCTATATTGGAATATCCCTGTACTGGCAGCAGGGTTGTAACTGCACTATTCTATAAATGGTTTCTGTGTTTTACAGCAGTTGTTGTTTATATAAATGACTCCCTGGCCTTTCATAGTGTATATACTTAATAAAAATAAATTTTCTCTGGAGCTCCCAGGACTTCCATGTTTTCAGTGGTCACAAGTCTAATAGTTAGGCAGTTAAAAAAGTGCTATTAAGAAAATTTCTGGCAAATCTGTACATCTCTGGAATATAGGATTTAGCTTCCTGAACTCAGTAGTCTAAACCCTAGTTCTGCCAGTCTAAATAAATTTCTAGTATCTTACATTTGACTGACATTTACTTTATTTTACTGCAAGAAAAGACAAGAATGTTGTTTGAGCTTGCTCTTAATCCATTCACTTACGTCCAGGACAGAACTGTCTTCATGTGAACAAGAGTGAACTGATATTGCAATGAAGTGGCAAAAGGGACAGAATAGTGAGAAGAGTTTGAAATAGATTTGCCTGTTGTTATCTTCTTTTTTGACATTTTGATGAGAAAATCTGAAAACTTTCAACAGGACATCCTTTTTTTCATAACTTCTGAAAGTGCTATGACAAATACCGAGGGAAGGAGCAATTATAGGAAAGCATAGCTTTGATTCTCATGTAAAGACTGAGCCCTTCTTTCTTGAAACTGGTAGTGTTTAAACACATTAAGGGTTGACACTGATTTCTTTTCTGTTGCCTTGCTTTGACAGTAATATATAATGTACCTAAATCCATCTATCCATAAAAGACAGGAAGACGTAAAACTGGTTTTGGTTGAAATATTTGTCTGTGTCAAGGGACATCAAGCATGGTGTAATCTCAAATGTCTTTGGTGTACTTCAAACCTAAGAATCCACTATCTTCACACAGTTCAATAGGAGCGGGAAAAAAGGAACATATACTTTTCATTCTTACCTGTATTTATATGATCTGCAATGAACAGCCATCAAATCATGCGAAGGTTTTTGGTTGCTTGATGGTTTCCTTTTGTTCGTTTGTATTTTTGAACTGTTTCTGCTTACAGGGAAAATGCAGGTAGGCTGCAGCCCTCAGGTGTGACCCAAAACATTCTATCACTTCTGAGTCTTTCAGGAGCTAGCTGATTGCAAGGTGACACTTTGCTAGGAGAGAACTGTGTATTTATGTTGCCATTAGCTCCTAAGATACCTTACATGAGTAACCTAGGGCAGTGAAATGCATCCTTTATGCCCAGTGAAAAGGTAATGCTTTACTGAAGATAAATTATTGCAGGCAGAGTATAGAGTTAGTGAAAATGGAATTATAGAATAGTGTACACAGAAATTGCAGAGATAAAAACTAAAGAGAGAATGGGACCCAGAAATGGAACTATGCAAATTGGAGGTAACAGGACAGAGAAATTGTGCATAAAGGAGAACTGTTTGTTGAAACAAAGACTGAGGTTAAATTGTAGCATATATGTTGAGCTAACTTAGAAGAAAAAGAGGTTAAATTCTCTGCATTACAGTGCATACTGTACATATAGAAAAGAACATAAGATCACTGAATCTGCCTCTTCCACTGGAAGACATCAGGCGTATTTGAAATGGTAAAGTGAGCTATTCAACAATAATAGTGTAATACTGCCATACAATGAATATTAAAAGCCAGTGCTTAATTTCTTAGTTCAAGTTGCGTAGTCGTGTTTAGATACAAGTTGTTGACAGCTGAAGAACTCTACAGCACCATACAGTGGAGTGTCTGCTTTCTCAGGCTCATGTTTTGCTGCTCATTCATTTTGCCCCTTCCCTTTCACCCAAGAATTAAAACCCCAAGCAAACTAACAAGGCCCCTTTCCGTTGTGGACTCAAGCTCTTAGAAGTTAGGCAATACCGGACCTAAAGTTGTCTTTGCAGCCTTGATTTACACTTGGTGTGTGCATGTGTTATGACACTGTGATTATGTGGCCTTGCACAGTTATGTTACAAAACAGCTGGTCACTGAAATGAATGCAGTGTCACTGGATGAACCTGCTTTAGACATACACCAGGGTCACATACTAGAGGAGGCTGGTGTCCCTAGGATTAATTTGGGAAGTAGGAAGAGGATGCAGGAAGAGAATGTTTGATCTGACAGTGAGGATAGTTATGGTTGGACTCATGATTTTAAAGGTCTTTCCCAACCTAACTGATTCTATGACTCTGTAGTTCCTCTGGAGTGCCACTCTCTGTATAGAGTGCCTCTGTGATACTGTGTAAGTTCACGAGGCTACAGCTAATGGGGGGTGCAGGAATAATTCCTAGCTCCTGGTCTGAGTGAGCACCATGCTGACTGTGCCCTTCATCTCCATCACAATGAGACTGGGCCATCCTCTGACCCCTCTTTTCTCAGGTTTCAGTGGGATGGGCAGTAGGTAATGTGGGTAGGAAAGAGAGCTGCAAAGCATTCCAGCCAAGTCCCTACTCTAGATGACTGGAAGTCAGCACTGGGAATCATGCCATGGAAATGCATGCCCCAGGGTCTGTATGAAACCCTTACAGACCACTGGAGAAAAAAGTGTTCGGTCGTGTGGTCTGTATACTCCATGCAGGCAATTGTTTAAACCAGCATTTCCTACCTTGTTTTTACAAGTGCAAAGGTTGTGTTCTGGTATGGTTAAGACTGTGAAAATGTTAGTACTGGTACCTCTCTGTCATTCCTAGTGTCTGGCCCTGTTGGTTGGATATTCCTAGTGTCTGGCACTGTTGATTAGATTGAAATACACAGATCCTTGCATTTTGGTAGGATTTGTGTACTGTTGCATGAAAGCAAAATGAAGCCTTTAGAAACACTGTTTACAAAAGCCTCAGGTATTTCCACTTCAGAACTGGAAGAATAACCTTGTACTGTATTTTTAAATATCAAAGTCTACTCTGTTAGTTTACTGCCTGCCACAATCTGCAGCAGTTAAATTTAAGTAAGCAATTTATATTATGGCATGTATCTGTTGATATAGTAAAAAGCCTATATTTATTGTAAATTTTGTCTGTGGTTTTGTTTTCATGTCAAAGTATAATGATATACTGTATACATATATATGTATGTAAACACATATATAAATCCTCTAGTTATTTAGATATAAGAATCTTGTAGAAAACAAGGAAAAGGCTGGAGACAAAGATGATAAATATTTTAACTGTCTTAAGGAACTAGTGGAGGTGTCTTTCTCTGAATCATGGAGTTTTGAGTCCATGCTTTTTTATTCCGATAGTGCTGATGGAATCACAGCAAACCATTGTCCACAGCTTCTTACAACCAGAATTATGAATTACATTATAAATCACATACGGATAGGGCTTAATTTTAAGTTTAGGAAGAGTAATGATGTTGTATTTGGAATGAAAACCAAATTTAACTGTTCTCACATTAAAGGACAGCTGTGGGCATTGTTCTGAGACAGATACTGGCATGACACAAAATACTGTTCTGAGTCCCTTTGAATTATGGGAATCCCCTCTGATTAAGACAGAGTTTAATCTCTGAGATAAAATGGTGATATCAAATGTAAAATTGAACATGGATTTGAAAATTTATTCCTGCCTCAGAAAATGTTTATAAACCTGTGTCCGTAACTGTGGATTCCAAATCGTTTCTCAGTATAAGAGGGATATAAATTAGATTTTTTTACAAATACCCCGTGCCTAAATTGTGTCTCATTGAAAGTCATTAAAACTGTTATTCATGTGATATTTGTGCTCATAAACTATGAAGTGTAGTAACTGAATTAACTGGAATCTAACAGTTTTAGAGATTACTGTCTTCTGATGTGATACCAGCGATGTTGCTTGTAACTGGGGATTGAAGGGCAAAATACATAAGAGGTGGTTTTTATTAAGTGAGTAATCATCTGGGTAAGTACAAGTTTTTAAACATTTCGGAGTGAAGGAGAAAGCAAACAGTCCCCATGACTTAATCATGAGGCTCAAGGAGCTTTATGTTGAGTATTCTAATACATAATCATAATTCTTTGATATAGCAAGGGGGATTCCAAGGACAATTTATGTCCCCATTATCCCCTTGAGAGCTGTATAGGCCTATTAATTCTAATTAAAGATTTTCCTCAATTTTCTAGCATTGGTCAGTTCATACATCTTGTTCTTGTGTCAGTATTAACAACTCTTCTGCCTCCACCTGGATCAAAGCCACTTGGCCCCAGTGGGACAAAAACTTTTAGACCTGTTTTGGAGAGATTGGGTTTGTGTTCAGTGATTTTCTTTAAAACCTTCACAAGTTTCAGTTACCTTTTTTCTGAAGTCCTTTCCTATGATTTTGTCCTAAAAGTCATTCTGTTCTTCCTGACCCAGTTGTCTTCTGTATTAGCAGCGTGTTTTAACATCATACTGTTTGCCAGTGTCACTAATTAATTTATTTATTTGTTTATTTCTTGGTCCAAAGATTGTTATTTTGGCCATCTTCCAGAGTCTCCCCTCACTTTATAGCCCTTTCAGTGTGATCAGATGTACAGCCTCCATACTAATACTGATCTACTCCACCTGAAACAGAGCTTTCCTGTATGGTACTTCATTAAATGATTCTGCAGGGTGGATTAAATCTACTGCATTGCTTTTCTCTGGGAAAAGATTATTTATCTTAGCACTAAAAGAGACTAGTGTTATCTGATAGGAGCTTCCTTCTATCTTCTGCTTTTTATTTAGCTTTTCCATTTCTGCATGCTTATGTGCACAAGCTAATGACTTTGTGTTTTCCTAGATGCTTCACTTGCCTTTTTCAAATACAGTTTGCAGGCTTGTCGCAACAGCTTATGTGAAATGACAGTTTCCTTTGTCCACTGTCTGAGCTTTTTGCAGTAGGGATTGTCTGTATTCTCCAGTTCAAGAACGTTACTCTCCCTCTCACCCAAAAGGCACCTGCTAAGGAGGAAACATAAGAAGGCTTTGCGGTCTGTTTTCTTGTGCCCACTCTGACATTTGGTACTTGTTTTATCCTCTTTTGGTATGCCATCTAAGCCAGAATGGGAAGAGAGAAGCACCTCCAGAAACTTTGTTGATACATCTTCAGATTACATAGGATGAATCAGCTGTTGAGGCTCCTTACCTCTTCTTGTAATATAAAAGATACCAATATGTCCAACTTTACTCTAGGTGATTTACTTGAGAGTAGCTAAAGTGAGGTGGATGAATCTGACTCATTCTGTCGTGTGTGCAAAATTAAGTTTTTATTCATTTAAAAAGACAAGTATTTTTAATAAGAAAATATTTTCCACTGCTCATTCCTCACCCTCAAAATGAGAATTAAATGTAATACTTGCTCTTTGAATCTGTTTAGTTTTCAGAGGTTTTTACCCGTTGCTTGTGAAGATGTTTCGGATCTGGAAACTTTTTTAGAAACACAATGCAAGCTTTGCAAATGGAACTTTGTGTGCAGTTTGGAGCTTTTAACAAGACCAAAGCTTCTCAGCTGGATCAAAGAGTGTTTGCGTGTGCCCTGTACAATGCTTTTTGACGATACAGTGTATAAGTCCTTTCTAAAGATGGAACTCACCACTGTTGGACCCCACATCCTCACAAGCATGTTCTCAAGTACTGTTGGAGCATGTTCTAGCCCCAAAACAGGTAGAGTCATTTAATACCCTGCAGGCAGTCTGCAAGCTGGCAAGATGCAAAGAGGAGACAGAGCATTTCTTGTGGCTTTTTTGAAAGCTGTCTTTCAGAGCACTATAGTCATAAGTTTCCATTCCTGGTGCACCATTTGTTTTCACTAGTTAGGGTGGTAATAAGAGGGAGAAGTTTAAAGAATGTTGTTGCTGTGATTCTTTCTCTATACCTTCAGATTCAGTCCACCTTTGCTTGCAAGCATTCCCCTGTTTTCATGGGAAACCCTTTCTCATCACTTGGAAACAAATTCTTTCTGTCTCTATAGGATGATTGCTTCATTTAATATCAGTTTAAATAGCTATGCCTTGTGGCCAACTGTAACAATGATAACATTCAGATTTGTTCGGATTGTTTAAATTTATCTTTGGGGTATGAAATAATCTAAACTGCGGTTGGGAAATAAATCATTCATGTGTCAAAGATGCAGCTGATCTTATGGGGATATATATTTTTACTGCCAAAGGCAACAAATGTAGCTGTCATGTTTTCTGGTTTCTATCAGTGTTGAGCAGAGGTGTCTGCAGTGTTCTCATTCCTGTTCACACATACCTGCCATGTGCCTTTCTAAATTTTATCTCTCTAGCAAGAGATGGGCAGAAAGACTGTAGTTATTGCTCACATGTTCTGCCTGGACTGGCCCTTTTGTTGGGTGTAGTCTGGTCTTCTGTTACAGGTATATATTTGGCTCAAGTACCCATGGTGTTTGGTTCTCAAGACAGTATATACTCACTGCTTGATGATTCTGTGTAGACAAATTCATTCTTGCCATGTTTGGTAAAACAGTCTCTGAAACATTATTTGTGAAACAGACTTTTCACTATTTTTGCCATTGCGAAAGAGTCATTCTGTGCGGTGTCTCAAAGTGAATCATTGAAAATAAAAATAGACATAAAAATAGCTTTTTTTTTTTTTTTTTTTTGTGGAAAGGGTCTTACTTTCACAGACCTGTATTTCTTCTTTTATGAATTGCATGAAGTGTAGTATGGCATGCAAAGGATAAAACAAAAGAATGTTTCATTTTTGTAATTTAAAGGTACAATAAGCCCAAGAAAAAATCCCACACTGTTCTAAAAACTGCAAAGAAAAGTGGCTAGACAATGAGAAATATTAAGAAGGATCATACAAACCAAGCGTATAATAAGGGTACAACGGATTCCTTTGCAGATTTGTGGCCTAGATTTGTTGTCCTTAAAATAAATGGCATTTTCTGCCTTTTCCTCTGTATAAAGCATAGAGTACTGCAGGATTGCATTGGCAGTTTGACATTGCAAGTCAAACTGAAATAAGATGTGACAAGTAATGGTGTGAATTGCTAGTCAAAGTACTGTATATTTAGTTTTAGTGTTTTACTGAAAACATGCATGCCAGTCTATGTGTATTGCAAATGTAAGTAACTTTTTACTCATTTTAGACAAAGAGGGTCTAAAAGAAGTAGTGAGATGGGATAAGATAATTTCTTTCAATTTTGTTTATTCTTATTTCTGTGTTTGGTGATTTTCTGAATTGAGGTGTCCCTTGCCCTGCTATAGAAGTGTAGGGCCTGCAAAGTGTCTATAGTTACACCCCAGGGAGAATACAGGATAGAGAAAATGAAATAACAAAGTATTGATCAGTATTGCCTGTTTGTTTGGAATAGAGTTTAAACATCTTTCAGTTAAAAAAAATATTTGAAGAAATTTGATTTCTTCGTGTGTCATTGAATTGCATCATTCTTTGTCTATTGTCTATTCAGGGGAAACATTACTTTTGCAAAGGGGAAGAAATGTTTTGGAGTTTCTGACCTAGTTTAGTTTAGTTAAATTCTTTAAATTTTTTTAGGTCATTTTGTAATTGAAACTCTGATTCAAGAAATCCTTAAAAATATAATTTTAAACCCACTCCTGTACAGCAAAACAAATATGCTTAGATTCAGACCTTCACTCGTGTTCCTTCCAGTGAGTAGGGTGTTGTGCAGTAATTAGGATGAGGTTGCACAAGTAATCCACCTTGCAGTTTATGAAAGCAGCTCCTTCAATTCAACAACTGACACACACCAACCTGAGATGAAAGAGTCTAGAACAAAATCCTTGTGCTATGTGAGTTTATTAGAAGTTATATGGTGATCAGTAAGCGAAGCCTAGAGAAGGCTGATGCAAGCATTACAGACTTGTTTCTTTCCAAAATAATGCGATTTATTTTTATGCTCTGTCTACAGATTTATGGCAAAATATAGAACAAGCATTCTTTGCCATTGTGTAAGTGACAAAAGCTTCCCCATTGTGAAGACGGTGACTCATTTCTGTTATTAGGACTCTCATGCAATAAGCATGGCTCAATAGAAAGAAGTCCCACGTCGGGTACCTTAGAGAGGATGCTCCTCTGCTTTGCAAGCACTTGGTCCTGTTCAAACCCTATTTGCTGCAGCCATTAAGAGCCTTTTCTGGACCATTTTCAAGATGTGCCTTATTAGCCGTTTTCTATAAAAGGTAGAACCTAAAGGTAACGATTTCAGAAGATGTACTATCAGTGATTAATAATTACATTTGTGTAAGCTAACACATGCTATCTCCCGTTCTGGTTTCTGCTCTGTTTTTATGCAGCTATAGCAACTTAGATTGTTTCTGGAGGCCTTGGGAGAGCGTTGAGAGCAAGGTCAACACACAGAGAGAAGCTAGCCCTGTGCCATTCTTGCTGTTGAGTCCAATGTAAGGGCCTGTTCCCTTTTCCATTTTCCCATTTGAAAGGTAGTCATATTTGTTACTATGTGTTACCAAAACTTAATTAAACTTAACTGGAGTAAAACCTATCCTGAATTGCGCTGCCTGGTTTTCCCCAAGTGTCTGTCTGGAGACTGTTGCAGTCTTGAAGATATTTAATTACTCAATATGACAGGAAGGAGTCTAGCTTTGTCCTTTTGTTAGCTTTGTCCCTTTAAAAATGTCAGTGTTAGTTACAATATTAGCTTTAAACTCCATGACTCTTACTGTGTCTGTTAGCAGAGGGATGTATTTTTGTCCATTGATCTGTGCTGAAGACATTAAGGGAATGAAGGAGACCAACTCCTTTTCATGCCTAGATAACTCTTAAAGGTATGTGAATGTGAAAGTGTCTATGAGTAATAGTCTTCACCCCTGCTGATCTGTTGAAGCACCATATGCTTAACTCCTCGCTGCTCAGGGGAAACAGCTTTCACTTTAAATTTGTTTCCTATCACTTTTCACTTTTTAATCCATGGCAAGCCTTTGCCTCCTGCCCTGTGGCTTTTTCTTTTTTCCTCTCTGTTTTCATGTATGAGCCATCCCCCTTACATCAGCATTTTCAGAGCACTGCAGCAGGTTAGAGACACTCACTTTTCAAGGCTAAGGCGTTTGGACTCCCGAGTGTTAGATGTGTCCAAACGTTACCAGTGTGTCTTCAGTGAGGGCTTCTGTGCACATGCATTCCCCCCACCTCCCCTTTAGGAGGGGGCCAACCAGAGATGGTAAAAACGCCCGTATGTGCTTCTCTTGGTCCTTTGTGCATTTTCATTTCATTTTTTAGAGACAATGTTAGTGATCTAATTTTCGAGAGTAGTAGTTGCATTTAGCTATTTGCACTGCAGTTTAGGGAAAAGGCAAAGGCAAAGTGATCTGTACAGTTTTAATAAGAGCATACAGAAAGACTTCATAGGCAAACATGCTCGTATCTACAATGAACACTGCTATATAAACACAAAAGTGCAATCCACATATCTGACATTCAGAAATTATTTTACAGCAATTTTGTTTCTTTTACAAAGTCCCTTTCCCAGAATGAATTGCCATATATCCATTCACTTCAGCGAATGTAACACAGTCTCACAGACATATTGTCTAAGATTTGCATTACCTGAAGACCCATCTAAATAGGTTTTATCCGCTTACCCTCTCGGTGTTTTTCAAAACTGTGTTTGTAAAGAACAGTTATAAATTAATGTAAATAAAATCTGTCCTCATTTTTCCGGATAAGTCAATATGTTCATGCAGCACAAGCTGCATTTTTGGGGAAGATTCTAAAATGAGAATATAACTTTGCACTTAAAAATATAGTTGGTTTTCTGCGACTTTTCACTAAGCAGAGCTCAGAGATACTTAGATATTTAGTGACAGACACTTAGTGTTTCTCCACTGTTTTAATTGTTCTAGCTAACTTTCCCAAGTGCTTCTACATGTTTAAATTAAATTAAACTTCTTCCTTATTCTCCAAATGAAAACAGTAACTTGCCACATCCCACCCACTATAACAGTTTTTAATTGGGAGTGAAATCAGATACTAGGTATTAAAAATCAGAGAGTGCTTTGTCTATCCTGACATAAAATTAGCAAACAATCAGTGAGGGTAGCCTGCTATCACACTGATACTGTTTGATAACAGAATCAAGTGCTAGAAACAGGTTAGTTAGAGAGTTCTTAACATCCTTTCAGATTATCCTCCATTCTTGTGGACTGCTAATTCTCTTCCCATTGATTTAGAAGAGGTTTCATTTTTCTTTTTTTTCCAGTTTCAAGTGATAAGACAAAGAGATTGTAATATCTCTCAAATATTTTTTTGTCTTGTCTTCAATAGATATGGCAGTGTGTATGTGTGTACATACAGTGTTTACGCAGTTAAACAGAAAATTACAGAGATGGAGTTTAAAAATGGTAGAAAAAGTGTTATGGTCATACTTAAGAAAATAAATGAAGCCAGTCTGCTAAAACTCAGAAATTGTTATCTGTCAGACTAAAGGTGAAAAAATAATTTGGCGATATTTTTTTCTTGTAAAAAAATCATTGTGTTTACAGACGCAATGCTTATATGGAATGTGTATGTTATGTTTAGAAACAAATCCATCTTAGCCAGCAACAGACTGTGTTGTGGAATTCCTTTTTACTGGATGAATCCTGAATGCTTTGGGGATCTTCTGAAGATGCTCGGATTGCCTTCAAGGAAAGGAGAAGGTGCACTAAGAGTTAGAAGCTCAGGGCATAGGCCAAGGTAATGCTAACCAGTGATGTCTGGGATGTAACAGTACACGTGGGGTAAGCAGGCTGTCAGTTTGCAGGCAGTCTCAGCATTCAGAAGTGAGTATGTGAGGAAACCCACACTAGTCGTGGCAATGTTAATGTACAAAACCTTAGACAAAACCACACACGGAGTAAGAATATGTTCCATGTTCCAGGATGTCTGTTTCCCAAATACATAGTCTCTAATACAGTGGTGAATTTGTTGCAGTGAGTGAATTCTGTTATCATTTCAGGACTTCTCTCCGGATCAGACTTAATAAGATCTCTATTACAGTTCAAAAGAGGTAATATTTTTTTAATGCTCTTAAATGTCTTTAAATGTTTTCCAAATGACCTTTTTCAAAGGTCAGGCTTTTTAAAGACTAAAATAGTCTTACCTCAAAATATCCCTTCATATACTTTCTTAAGCATATTCTTATTACTTCAATTTTCATAGGAATCATCATACTTAACATAAAATTAACAAAAACCAGCATGTAATAATACTCAGAAAGTGTGAGTGGTTTAGGTTTTTTGTCTGACTGGGTTTAGGTTTTTTGCTGATTAACACCATTCTCTACCTTAAGCAGTATATAGCAAAATGCTTATTCACTTGAAACAACCAAGTTCACAGAGATTTTTTTTTTTTTTTTTAATTCAACTCTCAGGATTTCTCTTCCCCACCTAAAGTAATGAAAAGCTCTTCTCTGTGCAGATAGTGTCTCTATGTAATGAAGGGACTCCCCCACAAGAAGACCTCCCTTTCCTCATCACGGTTTTTACGGCATTTCCTATGTCCTATTCAGCACACCTGAACAATCCCAATTTGGGAATATTCGTTCAGCAGCCTTTACAAATTGCCTGATGTGTTAATCAACTCCCTGCTCTTGCTAGCAGAGCTTTGGCCTTGGATATAACAAACCCAGTGAAGAAAAACTTCATTAAAAATCTGCAGTAACAAAATCTAGTCATAGAAATGGGGGCTATAATTCACGGTCATTTTAAACAGCTCTAAATGCAGTTTTTATTGATGTCAGCAGTGCTGACTTGCCCCATCTGTCTCTTCCTATCACCTCCCTTGTACCAGTACTAGCATGTCAACTATCTGGCCTGGTAGCAAGTTTGACCGCAGTACTGAACCACCTCAAAACTAGCTTGGCTACCAAAAAACTGAAGTCTTCGACCATTTCAGTTCATTGAACTTTGTGATCATGCTGCTGTATGATCACGGGCTTTGAAGTGAGGACATACATGTGAAGGTTTGATGGTAGTCTGCAATCGGACTGAAGGTAAACTTGAAGCCTCTGGGTAAAGCCCCATGTAATTCACTTATGAAAAGTAATTGGTTTTTTTCTACTTACAGACTTGGGGTATTTACTAGTCTTAGCTTATGTGTATCACAAGACTTTCTATTTAGTGCTGGTGCCTCTAAATTAAGCCCAGTGACTTCAGCTAGACTGATGAAAGTCATGCTGTTCTGCACTGTGAGCTGAGTTCAAGAGGAGTGGATGTTTCCACAGTACATAAAGGCTTTGCAGTGCCAGGCAACTTGTGGGTTAAGACAGGCTCACATGGTCCACACTGTCTGCTAAGAGATGCAAAAAAAATTATGAAATTCTTTTCCAGTAAGACCTCTGAGCTAATGTCTTTCTCATCTGAGATCTCATGGTCAGTCTGTCCATGAGCGTGGTAACAGAACGCAGTAGGCAGACAGCTTTTACAAAGTTAGATTATTTATGTGATCTTATAGTATCTTTCTGCTCTTAGAGATGCTGTGCCCTGCCTCTAACACCTCATTATATAGGGAAAACCATCTACACCCTCAAAACCAACACCACCTCTCTGTTAGTTTATTTTTCTGGAAATTTGTGCAGAGGGGAAAAAGATGCCTTTAAGTCACCACTGAAGTCTTGAACCATGATGTTTAATTGTAGGCACTGCCTTAATTCCCAACTGCAGTGTTATGTGCATTTACCAGGCTGTTCAAGACTTGTGGAGAGCAAGCTTGGCTAGGGGAAAGTCCAGAGGCTCATGGATTCCAAAATCACAAGCAGTTACCCATACCCGTATCCATCCAGTCTGCTGTTTTACACAGTAGCAGTGATTTTGTAAATATCAACATTGTTGTGGTGCAGATGAAAATAACTATATTTTCCAGGTAGGAAGTTCAATCACTGTCGTGGGTGTGTTTAAGACAAGGATAAATTAGGGCCTTTTCCAAACTCAAAAGCATCAGTTTATGGGATTGCCATTCATTAATAATACACATTGCCAATAATTAAGACTCACTCCTTATCAATCATTTCTCATATTCTGAAGAGTTAACTCTTAAAAACCTTACCCTCATTAGCTGTAAGGATGTAATACCACAAAACTGCTGTCATATATTCAGCATAGCTTACATATAAATATATATGTAAAAATACACATATAGTATAAACAAATATTTATTCTATATATTCTTATAAATATATAATTTTCTAAATATTTATTTTATATGTATATGTAGATATACTTAACTGTGTTACTAAATTCTTGTTGATTATGCCAGTAGTCTTACAACCTTGTAAGTGCACCCAGAGCTCCAAAATGCTTACACACAGTTTCTGATTTTCCTATTCCTGGATGCATATGGCTGGGTGAAAGAGAAGCCAGTACTAATTATATCTTGCTTTTAGTATGCAACTTCTTTTTACATGCAACAGGCCTCTGCCTTGGCTACTTCATGTTGTATTACACTTTCAGCATGCAAAAACTTTAGCATGAAATACTAATTCCCACAAAGATAATTTATGCTCAAAATAGTCAAGGTGGTGGGGCAGTGAGCGATTCGGAGATCTTTTCTCTCATATAATGACCTAGGAATCAGATTGGCAGAGGAATATGAGCGAAGTGTTTCATGTGTTAGAAGATGTTCCAAAAACATCTTTTCCTGCATATAATCTATAAACTTGTTACCAAAGAAAAGGTTATTGAATATGAGTGGAAGTATTTGAAGAAGTATAAGGGATATATCAGATGCACAGAGTCACAAAGGTCGTCTTCTCCTTTCACATATAAAATATATATATTTATATGTATGACTCAGCAAGTCATCTGATACCGTGTTATAATTAAATGTCACCTATTTAACATTGTATCACAAAAATACAGGCTTGAATATAAGTGTCTGGTACCTAAATCAAATTTAGAAACAGTTTGATCCTCATATTAGCATTGTATTATATAGATTTGTAATAGTCATAAATGTTTGGAGTTTCAAAAAACTGTTTACGTCATTTAGTTCAACCATTTTGCAGTGAATGAAGAATCATTTTTCTTTTCAGTAATTCCATTATTATTTAAATGTATTTTTGAACACATCTGATGAAGAGGTCTTCGTCAGTCATTAAATAGTTTATTCCATTCTAAATAGCATGCTGTGGGTGGTGTAACCCAAGCTTCTGCCAGAAGAAGCCCTTATAGGTGGTATGCTTTGGCCAGCGCAGTTGCCTTAGTTTAGATGTTTTTATTTGATTTGTTTATTATTTCTTTATATACCACTTTGGATTGAAATGACATTGAGAACAGACATAATACTTAGAATAAAACTGTGTTGTTACAGGAATATACAGTGTCCTTGCTACCTGAAATTCTTAGATACCACTCTGAAATAAATTTGCAACTTCTTATTTTTAAATCACAAGAAATACAAACTACTTTTTTTGTCTCAAAGAAATGAAATAAGTTCTGAATAAAGACTGTGCCATTATTAACTAGATTTCTTATTTGCTCTAGTATTACCCTACATTTAAGTGGTAACTGTGTTTTTAATCTTTTCAACCCTCATTTGCTTATGCTTCACTTTAGCTGAATTCCTGCAACTGGGAAACTATTTAAATCCTCTGAAAGCAAACTGTCTATACCCATCACACTGACTTTCATGCTAGGTGATCAGATTATGGGGGATAATAAAATACTTGAGATACACACCACTTGCCACAGCTCTCTGCTTCTGCTGCCACAGGAGGACTCATCTGAACTTCTTCCTGAAAGACAAAGGACATCCTTAAAGCAAATCTTTCATTCTCATGAATAAATTAATTCAGTTTAACATACTGTACAATTCCAGGATATTGTATTGAAAAACATCCTCAGGAGGGTAGATTTCAAGCACTTATTCCTCTTAGTATGTGGCTTTATCAGTGCTAAACAAAATTAGACGAATGGAATAAAAATTAAACTCAAGCTATGCTGACAAGCATAGAGGAAAATGAAAAGGCGTACAGAGAAAGTGAATTACATCACATGACAAGAAAAAATGATTTAGTTTTTCCTCATGGAAGAGTAACTGTTGCTTTGCTGCTTTACTATTTTTTTTTCATTCTTCTTAATTTTATTTTACTTTTGTTTCTAATTTTCTTTCACTTTTATCTTGTTTTTTTTTTTTCTTTACCACTGTTGATTTTTTTGAATGTTCAGCTGAGTGATGGATATACCCTCGCTGCTTGCCTGTAGCATTTAACTAGTGTCAGGATTTAAGCGTGCATGGCAACTCTCTTCTTTATAAGGATTGTATAAGCTTCTTCCTTTAAATAGGGCAGTCTAAAGATTGTTTAAAAATTGTCATCTATTAGCTATCTGTTACAAGGATAGATTTCTTTTTTCTAATCAACAGCTCCTGAAAATTTTTACCTGCACAGCTCAAAAGCATCAATGGCATATTTCTCGGAAATGGAAATGTTCAATTTTTACTCTCAGAAAAAGAGAGGAATTTCAGATTTGATGGACAATATAATTCCTGTATTTAGGAAAGAGTGTGAGTTGTGTGTGTGCAGTGTGGCAGTGCAGTGTTCTGAATATCTTCTTGTAATTGTATGGGTCATGTCCTTTTTGTGTTACCTGCGTTGTACTAAAATACATGGCTTACACAGCAATGCAAATTTAATTGTGCAATAACACAGGAAGTAATACTGGTCAGGAGATTTAAAGCCCACCGAAAATGTCAACAGAAATTTTTTTATTTTTTTTTCCTTTAAATGTCAAGTCAGTTTTAATAGACATTATGTAAATACCTACTGTAAACAAGGTAATTTTTTACCTTGCTACCTGAAAAGGCTTTCCAGAGTTGGTTGGACCTTCTAGGTCCTTGTCACTTAGAAATTAAAAGAAAATCGCTTCAAGCAACATGCTTCATATCCATAGCTTGAGTTTAACTATGTTTGCAAGGGGTAATTTCCTTGGTAACATAAGATACAAGATCACTGGTTCTGACTTTCATGAGTTCTCATAAGCTCTTGGTGCCTAGAATAACTCTGAGGTCATTTTTGAAGTAGGAGACTCGGAGATTTGTGCAGAACGCTTCCACTGTGTTCTCTTCAATTTTTTACCTTTTTTTCCAAGGTAAAATACAAGAGATCACATATAGAATCATAGACTCATTTAGGTTGGAAAAGACCCTTAAGATCCTTAAGTCCAACTGTTAACCTAACACTGCCAAGCCCACCACTAAACCATGTCCCTAAGTGCCACATCTATGCATCTTTTAGATACCTCCAAGGATAGTGACTCAACCACTTCCCTCGGCAGCCTGTTCCAGTGCTTGACAAGCCTTTCTGTGAATAAATTTTTCCTGATGTCCAATCTTAACCTCCCCTCGTGCAACTTGGGGCTGTGTCTTTTTCTGTATTGAGAACTTTGGATTCACATATTACTGGGTTAGCTCCAAGGAGCCCTCCTGGTCTTGTAGGCAACCTAGGTTCCTTCAGGCTGATGTACAGAAATGCGGAGATAAACAATGATGTTCTGATTTGCAGGATTTGTGAGTTCCCTGAGAACTTTTTTCTCCGGAAGAACTCTCATCCAATGATTGTTGTCAGGTGCACTCTCAGCCCTTTCTTTAGGAAATGTAATATATTAATTACCTTCAAGTTTTTCTTTGTCAGGAATTATTTTCTGAATGACAGAAGACAGACCATTTTTAGTACCTCGAGCTACAACATTACCCGGTTTTGGTCTCAGGACTTGCTATGTCTCTTGGTTTGGAGATCTGTAGCTCTTCCTGTGATTTCAGATCTTGCAACAAACCAAGATTATCATCAAGACCTGAGCCTCTGGTTTTTGCCATCTTACTGCCTAAATGGTGGATGGTATTCAAGATTTTAGTGAAGATATTATTTCCTGCTTGGAGGCTAATTAATAGAAAGACCTAGTGTGATGAAAGAAGGTATTAGTCTTGTGTTTGAAACATGTGGCTTGGCACATGTCTAGGTTGCACTCATCTCTTTTAATTTGCCTACCTGTAAATCTGGTTTATTTCTGTGATCTGAAAAAACCTAGACATACTAGTTTCTTATTAGGTCCATTCAGCATCTTTTTAGTCCTTACATGACCGTGCTTTTGGCTTTTGCTTAATTCTTCAGACTGTCTTCTGGTGGGCTTTTGGAAGTTCTCATGGGGCTTTTTTTCCCTGCTAGAATCTGAATTAATCAATAGTAACTGACCCTGATTTTATTATCTTCATGAGGAAAACCATTTTTTCTCACTCAGTCTTGCCCACGTTTTTTTAAAAAAATACTCTTTTTCATAGCAATTACTTCAGCTGCCTGTAGAAGATGGAGATTCCCATTCCTACAACAAATCCTCCTTATGCCATTCTTGTTAAGCTCTCCTCCAGTCTTTACTCACTTTGATATTAAAGGTTCAGTTTGGGTACTAACCTCCATGTGATTTTTATTCTGAGTGCTTCATTAGTTGAAACTTCTTATTCACTCTGGGTGTTCTGTATTTTTGTATAGTGACAAGAAACTTTTTAGGAAGGCTGCTCATGTTTTCATGTCTCCTACCAAACAGTCCTGTGGCTCTTTTATTTGAGCAGAGAAGATGTTTCTGAATGGCTGACTGCCCAACAAAGAGTCTTCTCCTTTGTTGAAAGGTCATTGAACTTAAGTTTAATTAATAGCTGTGAGAGTCTTAGAGAGTCTACCTGTAGCTGAGATCTGTAGGTCTGCCGCAGAGAGCTTTATTCATTCATCTGGGCACTGTGTTTTCATTTCTATTTCAGAGCTGCCATTGAAAGAGTAATTTTTCAGTCTTCATTCTAGTGGGAGATCTTGAACCTTTTCCCAGTCTGTTTACACAATACAGTTAGTGGCTCACAGTCTTTATAAGTATAGATAAACATTGAAGGTGAAAGTTTGGCTATTTTCCACAAATTCTTTTTCTTGAGATAAATTGTGTATATGTACCTTCAGTAATCCACCACATCTGCTCTCACTTGACATCCTTGAGAAACTGTGGCACTCTGAGTTGAGAGAAACCGAAAGGGAGAACACCACCTGCCTATATCATTCCAACATAAGCACAAGGGATGGGACCTGAGGATTGTCCTGCAGAGATGGCGGAGTACCAAATACTCTTATTTTCACTACTTGAGTATAAGAATGGTGAAAAATAAGTAATCTGTATTTTCCTTTTTTATGAAGATGCTTTTTGGGGGTTTTTTGTGGGTTTTTTGTTTGTTTGTTTGTTTGTTTTTTCTCTTTGTCAAATAAATGAAACAGGGTTTTGTTGGGTTCTTTTAATTTTTTTTTTTCCCAATTAAAGACCATAAATATTTTGTTCAGTTCTAGGAGGTCATGTATGTCCATGTCTGTTAGATTTATTTTAAGGCATTCTTTAGGTGAGTGTTGCATGACTGTGGACGTTTGCTTTTTCAATTGCAAGCTATCTTGATCACTGATGAAGTTAATCCCTTAACACAACTTCAGTGAAATGTGCAGTAGAATGACTTGTTTTCAACTGCTGTCACTGGCCTTCTGCAAAGTTGAAAACCTGTTTTTCTGATGATTCTGTTATTAAAAATAATGGGCATAGAGTTTCTAATTGAATAAAAGTGATTAGTGAAACTTACTTTTCTCTATTGCCTTATGTGTTTGTGGCACATAGATGTGGTAGACTCTGAATTAAGAGCTGGGCCATGACAGCTGTTAAACTACAAAACAGGATTCATTATTTGATTTTGATTGAAGATGACAAAATCAAGCAACAATTATTAGAGGTTTAAGAAGACATGGCCTACAAGGAAAGACAAATATTTCTTTAAAACAAGTGAGGAATTAGGGAAGATGTGGTGAAAATAAATAAGCTTAATTTCAGGAAGAGTGCAGAATGTGGTTTTGGTGGTGAGAAATCTGTGAATTAGTTTGGGGACTTTCAACATTACAATGATGAGCAGTATTGGTATTTTCCAAAACATTCTCCTCCTTTCCACACCTTCCACTCAGGAAAGGCAGATTACAGATGTTCATGTTGAAATTTGCTCATAATTTTCACTGAGGGAAAAAAAAAAAGTTTTAATGTTAAAATCACAAAAAATTAATAATACTTCTCAATTGTATAACACTTCAAGTTTTTCATTTAATTTACTTGTTTAAATTTTCTTTGCCTTTAAAAGATTGAAAAAAATCAATCTTTCAAAAGATCAAATCAATCTTGCTTTTACCTTCATCCACTTCTCTGTATTTAGTCTGCCTAGAAAAATAAAGCAGAATACAGCAAAGATGCACATCATTAACATAATTCTAGTCCACTTAATGCATGTGTCAGAGTGGTGCCTGAACCATTTGAGGGTGTGCGAAGTAAAGTATTTTTGATGCCAATGAGCCATGGATAAGAACTCATATATCCACCAAAACCTCTTTTTAAGTATTCATTTGGTCGGGAACTCAAAAATTAAATAAATCACATGCAGTCAGGAAAGATGTCTTGAATTTGAGGGAATTACCCAATCAGATACAGGGTAAATGACCAAATAATAATAACTATTTGATAACCTTATAATAGCCCAAGTGTGGTTTTATACTTCGCTAGCAGATTGTTATGTACATATTTTAGAATTGCAGTTTAGTCTTGTGTTTTAATTGTCTGTGTGTAAAAATTGTATTGATGGAAAGCAACCATCTTAAAAATGTTATCTGAGGGAAGCCACTGAAATCATATTTCTATAAACAAGTGCAGCCTCTTGTTTAGCACTGACTACACCAGCAGCATATGAGCGATAGTGTACATATTTGCACAAAATGCTTTTGCAGAAGTGATGTTTTCATTCAGACAAACAAATACACTGTGGTAATGGCTTTGACCTCGGACGGAACTGTAAAAAGGCCATTAATAAGCATATGGACTAAGGATGGAGTGCAGGATGGAGCCTGAATAGATAACTGAGAGGGAATAGCCTGTCCTGTAGAAGAGGCCTGCAGGCAGTTAGCAGCCACTGAAGATGCTGCTGGTGAGCAGGGACTCTGTGCTTTACAATACCACAAGTGAAAGTATATGAAGCACAATGAACTGAGACGTGAGGATGTCGGAGGCTCTGGAAAACACCTGATGGTTTTGACTATACCAATGGATATCTTGAATTACTGGAGATTTCTTATATTCTCCTTTGCAGCATTTTTACAACAAACGTGAGGAGCTAAACGTCTTAATTTTCCGTAAATGTATGAAGTGACTCTTTAGTTAAAACTGCCACACTTGCAATTATTTTGATAGTCTAGGGGCTGAGATCTTTGTTTAACAGAAGAAAAAGGTTTTGTGTTCTGAAATTATATATTTGTGTTTCTTTTAAAAAAATATTCAAAAAGCACTAAATAAGTAGGCACTCGCTCTCCCTAATTATTCCATTTGGTTGCTAATGAAAAATGTACCTTGTCTTTTTTTCCATATCATTTAAGAAATCTGTTCTTCCCACTGACCTTTTCAGAAGGCAGAGTAATTCAGGTGATAATCTGAAGAGGGAATAAAGGATTTTAAATATCCTATTTTTCAAATTAAATGGTATCTACTTGTCTCACATTTGTGGAGACTTATTTTACAGAAGAAAATGAACCTTCCTACTACTGCTGAATTAACTGAAGCTTGTTATTTCTGAGAACTGACACATGAAGTAGCTACTCTACACTCTAGAGAGAAACAGCTGAGCCTGAAGTTACTGTAATTTAAGAGTGAATTTAAATGTCTCCAAGGATTATGTGGGTTTCTCAGTGTAAAGTTAGGGGTTAAAGCATTATTGTGGCATCTCCTAATGCTTAAAGTATATGTGCCCAGGTTTTCTAATTCAGAAGTCCTGTAGACTTTAGCTGAAGCTCTGTCTGCATAAAAATTTATTATAGTCGCTTGAAATGATTCATACTTAAGGTATTGGTGGTGTTGCTTTCATGTGGCATGGATTTATGATTTACACAGTGTGTAACTGTGAAGGAAGGGCTGGAAAGCATATTATACCTGTATTGGAAACCAACACGTTACCTGAAAAAAGTTTCCGCAAGGTGTATTTTATTCATATTGAATATTAGAGAAGGTGAGGTCTGTCCCTTTACTTTTCATTTCTTCTATGTCTTCAATCTCCAAGTGACAGGAAATGAGTTGTTGCAAATGCGTTTGGTCTGTACTTGTTTGAGGTCCTTCTGTGCTTGATGGATTTTCCATCTGCATTCTCTCTTCTCTCTATATTCTGTGTGTTGGGTTTCCTTTGCTTTGAATTGATGTGAAGGGTCAAGGGAGATATCACGGTACCAGGTCACTGTGTAGAATAAGGCCATGGATCACCAGAAGAAAATTCCCAGGACATTCTGGGTAAAGCACGGGTTAATATCAAACTGACTCAAAATTTACAATTTGTTTGATTCAATCAAACAAGATGAACCTTGGTAAGTCCAGGTTACAATTGTGGGACTTTAAAATTTGGAGAATAAGCATCAAACTTTTGGTAGTTTTGTCTCCATTCAGACTAAAAGCAGATTCTGAAATAGTAGGAGTCTGCTGAATAGTAGTTCCAACTTTAACCCAGGTTATTCATCCTGATTCTTTGGGTAAAATTACTACTGAAATCACTGGCAAGTTTTTACAACTGCTTCCGCGCCCCCTCCCCTGCTTTTAAAGCTTTCTTCTTCTTTGTTGCACTGTATAACCAACCACAGCTTACGTGCACACCACGTGCAGTTTTAGCACTGTGATAAAAATTACAAATGTGTTCCCACTTAAAACTAACCATGTTATTCCTATAATGTGTTTTTAAATGAAGTTTTAATCAATGTGAGGCGATTTGCCAGAAAGAAAAATCACATTTTATCCTTTTTTATGCTCACTGAATTTTGTTTGTGGTTTCTTTTTTAAATAGTGATTCCAGAGTTTATTAGTCAAGTAAATATTGCATTGGAGAGCTTAAGCAAGAACACAATGCATCTGTTTGATGACAACCAGTTTGTGGACATTTCTAAGAAGGTGTATGATACAATCCATAACATCAGATGCTCAGTCATGATGATTCGGGTAAGCTTTTTGTTTGTTAATTTAATATTCATTTCTAAGATAGTTCAGGGCATCAGGGCATTTTCTGGAGAATTTCGAAGTGTGTATATGGACAGTGATGTACGTATGTATGTGGACAGTCACTCAGAAAAAAAAAAAAATTATATCCCCTGTACTTCTTTCTGAAGCATGAGGGGAAATACATTGTACCTATGCATAAGTGGTGTGT
Organism: Athene noctua; assembly: GCF_965140245.1. Classification (NCBI taxonomy): domain Eukaryota; kingdom Metazoa; phylum Chordata; class Aves; order Strigiformes; family Strigidae; genus Athene; species Athene noctua. Next base: position 6,431,061 of record NC_134057.1, read on the forward strand.
ACATGTAACATGTAAGTACATAGCGCATCTATAAAATTACAAGTCATTACACAACGCCTAAATGGACAGTATTACTATGATGGTTTCCATCAATGCCATCTTCCATTTTTGCTTTACAAGTGCAATTTGACAAGGCAAGAAAAAACCAAGTGTCAGAAATTATCTCACTGGCTGTACCTGAAGCTGTGGGTACCAAAGAGCAGATTCTCCTCCTCCTCTGAATTGAAGAAGTCGTGACCAATGGGATAAGGGCCTGCCTCCACTTGTACTGAACCTCCCATTATCCTAAACAATGTATGTGTTTGCCTTAGAAATCAATGTGGCTTGAAGTGTATTCAACTGTATTTGAATGTATTCAACAGCCCAGCAATTGCAGAGTCCTGACAAAAGCCCAGGAGATTAAAAAAAAAAAAAAATTAATTCATTAAAAAGGACATGTACAGCTTTCTACTTAATGAATATCATTATTCAGACACTGTCATAAGAGCATTTTTTTCAAGGTTTGTTGAAAAGATAGTGAGCTACTCCACCATCCCATAGAGATACTGACCGCCAGCACAGAGAGAGTGCAGAGGAAACCCTGATATTCATTTTTTGAGTAAGAATGGATTTGCATTCCTAATTAGATACATTCCAGACAATGCCAGTTTCATTTCAGTCTGTAAGAAGCTTTAGTAAATCTGATGGTTATTCAGACGTATGCTGTTACCACAGCAGCCAAGGTGAGGAAATAAAAGTGTTCTGTGGCCAGCTTACTGGGGCTCACTGATACAGTGCCAAAGAACAATGTGTTGCAGATTACAGGGGATTGCAAGGCTGAATCAGGGAGAGAAACTGTTGATCAAAATATAATTGAGAGGTGTAAATGAACAAGGACATCGATTCACAGGGGACAATATTTCAACATCAAAGTAAAAGCAGAAACTCTCCAGATCAGCTCCTCAGGAAGCATTTCAAGCATGTAATTACACTGAGAAAATGTTTTTAAAAATAGAGTTCCTAACTGTAAAATGCTGCCAAATACTGTTGTTAATGCAAATTATCAGATACGGTTTTCAACATCCAAGCTTAACCATAGATACATAAAACATTCATTCCAGTCCTGCAGGTATAATGTGAATAACACTTGAGAGCATCTAAATAGTGGAAGGTGTGCTGCACTGATGAGCTGTAATAGAAATGCCTCTTGAACTGCAGGATGCTTCCCTTAAGATGCTTTTTGTTGTTTCACTTACAATGAGTAATTAATCCAGTGGTAGCTTTTGATTAGAAATAATTATATATTTGATCCAGGGCGTATAGCTGCATGTGGTTATTAGTGTCTGCATTCCTCAGTCCTTTTTTGACTCTTGAAGCATCTGATTTTTGTGAAATTTTAGAGGCTTTGGGAACTTGAATTTTCACAGGAACATTTGTGCATTATCTGGATAGTGTTTTAATCAGAATATTGCTCTTATGGTAGTAGATTAGGGTAGACAGTAGAATCAAAGACAAGAATTCTGCCATGTGAAAAACATAGAAAAGTTAAAGAAACAGGTTAACAGGTTTTGAGACAATACGTCTTAAATGTTACATAATGTTGAGTGATTCTAGAACTTCTTTAAAAGAAAGGAGCTTCTATATGAAAGTTTAGTTGAAGAATATGAGGCAGCTGTATTGAAGTAACAGCTAAGAATATCCCATTAGGATATTAAACACAGTGGAAAGTGATAATGACTTCAAATTAATAATAACTACTAGTAATAAAGACATCCTAATAGAAATGCACCAAGAACAGTGGAAGAGAATTCACCAAGTCGAAGTTTCGTGGAATTCTTTCCTTTTTATTGGAGAATAAACAAATGAACTGCTATGAGTTTTACAGAGAGGAAGAAAAGGTAAAAATGTTCATAGACTCTATTCAGAATGCTTTTACTACTCTTTGTTCATGGAAGCAGTGAACAAGGAACCTGTGTTCCCTAATTTTATGAAGTAGAAAATGTATATTGAGATTGTGGTTCTTATCTGATACAATGCATGATTTTAATGCATTTTTAAAGAATCCCTCTACACAGTGTGTATTCCATGTTCTGTTTCTTTCAGAATTCTGGCATGGAGACTAAGCTTTTTGAGTTTCTTCTGCAGGTTGTACCTTTGTTAACATTGAGTAGACATTCTCTGTACCATGTTATACATGATCTCCACCTCCAGTCCCTCCCCAGTCCCCCCAAAAAAGTAAGACAAGGCATTCATTTTGATTTTCTGTCATACCTAGATACTTTTATTTCAGCTAGATCCTCTATATATCCCCATTTCATTCCTTAAATTCATATCTCTTTAGCTTACAATCTTTTACTGTGGGTTTTAATTTCCTTTGCAAAATCAAGCTCAGTTTAGGTACACATTCAGCATGACCCTTTTTAAAATGTTTTGGCTACCTCAAAATACCCCTGAGGTGGTTTCCCTTTTTCTCCTTCTGTTGGTTGCAAATTCTGGGTAGTTTTTCATTCAGTTTTAAAGAAATCTAACAGTTCATCTAACAGAGCTTGTGAGCTCTTCGATACACTTGATTTCTCTCCATAAGAGACATCACAGCAAACTTCGATCTCTTGTATTCAGCAGAGTTACCGGAATGTTCAGAATATGGACTTCTTGGAAAGGAAGATAGCAATGGTGAAAACCTTCCTATGATCTAGTTTCTCTTTCAGCCAGCTAATAAGCGTCTAGTTTAGATTCTACCTTTGCTTTTATTAATGACAGAATTATCCTACACATGTAGGGTTTTCTACCTGGTTTTACTTCTGCAGTAGGAATGAGTTAGATCTTGCCAGATGCAGGCAATAGCACACATGAATTGAACCTCTGTTTTAAAAGCAAAGCAGAGAAGCATTTGAGAAAAAAGGCATTTACTGCACTCTTATAATCGTTTGTTTTTCCAAGAGAGCCCTGAGACCTCACAGGGAGGAAAGGCAAAGAACAATTCAGAGTCTTGGGAAACTTCATTGTTGTTGGTCTGAAATTTGTAAGTGATGCTAAATCATTACAAATATATGTTGGAGATTCGTTAAATATCTTTTTCTTCATTTTTTCTGTCCTACACCAATTGCACAAGAGGAAGAACTTCTGCAGCAGTAGTCAGCAAGCCAGTTGGACCTGCACCTCTCATCACTTTCACCATTTCTGACCTAAGTAGATCGGAACTGACCTTTCCTTCCCTCAGCAACTTGTCAACTTCCCTGGCAGAAAGCAGGAACTTTCTTTGTGCTCCCTTATGCGCTAGGCTTCTGGTATAAACATAGTTAGTAATACTTATGTTGTCATCTTTTTTTAACCAGGAGAGGATTTTCTTTCTTTGTTATTCAGGAAAAAATATGTTCTATACTGGTTGTTACCAAGCAGATGCTTCCACGCCCTACCTTCTTCAAATGATGCTTTTCTTGCTTTTTCTATCAGTCCTGTCATCCAAAGATTGATATATCTAGATGCAGTGTGACTGAAAAAGGATATATCTGATGTCCTTTAAAAAAAAGACTGAAAGAAGTGCCTGTCTTCTGTTAAGGGTAGTTGGACACCCGTTCCTTTTTCAGATTTTTATCCTGAGTCACATAAAAGGTATTACTGGGGAATGTTACGTCTGTGCTGCAGAAACCAAATAAGAAGTGACTTAAAACTATTTAGTGCCATGATCAGATATGCATACTTGCAAGTAAATGCTTCTGGTACCTATTTGTCCCGGCCATATTACTTGGCTTTTTCACATCTTGAGTCAGGATCACCAACCTTGATTATGGGGAAAACTTAAAGCAATATCCTATATAAATTACATTTCATATTTTAATTCATAGATATTTTTGGAAAATATGTATGTAGGTGTTCTTTATCCCACAGTATACCTGAGAAGTCATCTCATATTGTAGAAATACTTGCATGTTTATATTTACATCTGTACTGACATCATGAACTCCGTCGTCATTATTATGACTACCTTACAGATGTCTTACCAAAATGCTCTGTACTGCAATAGTTTTGGGAGACAGTCTGCATATAATTTCAATTTAACATGCTGACATTTTTTTAAATGCTAATCTCCATTTAGTACCAGGTCAGTTTGTGTTCCCAAATAAATAAAGCCAATTTCTGTTTTCTGGCAAACAACTACACATATAATTTTCCTTGTATTTCATGTTTATGTACCATATAACCAACTCTCTAAGGTCTGATTTTCTGCCAATTTCATTACTTTAAAGGTCTTTAATACTTCAACAAATCAGATGACCGTTTGGGTTCTCTGTTTAATAATATTTCTGGCTTTGTTGCTCTATAAAGCAAAAAGCTGCTCAGCAGTGTATCTGTAAATAAACCCCACCCTCTCATTTTCCTCAAAAGTTGCATCCTGTTTTCATGAACATATGGGCAGGTTGTTACCCTAAGAAATATCTTTAGAGTTTGCAATTGCCACAATTGCCATAACAAGTATCTGTTCTTAAGAGCCGAGGTGTTTCCACCAAAAAAAATAAAACTTTGTTAGTAGAAAACCAGATTAATTTATTGATTTTAAAAACAGATGGTGTGTTCATATCTCAGGTAGAGGGAGGGAGACAGAAGAGGGAAAAGCAGATGCTCACCCTTTAAATCTCAGACATGGGAGTGGAAGCCAAAGCACAGACACATTGTTATTTCACCCAAGGAGGGATGGCTGTTCTCCTCACACATCTTCAGGTCCCCTTTGCTTAAACCATTGAATTAGAGTCAGCGGAGTGTAGATTTCTTTATTTTCCTTTTTTTTTTTTTTGAACAAATGATAATAGAAACTACCTGGCTATTGTGCTGCTACATTCCTGCACTTTCAGACTAACAAGTTTTAACTTTTTGCTTCATTGTACATGCTTCTGACTGCTGCCCCTGCTCCCGTGCTCCAGCCATTCGCTCAGTCTTTACAGGGAGATTTCTGATTGCAGATTCTGGTTTCTTTTAACATATAAAATGAATAGTGGGTAGGAAAATAAGTATCCTCTTCATCCCCATATGTGCAATTCCAAAATTGTCTTTTTACATCTGTGTACTATATTATTTCTATACAGTGAAATCATCCTGTACTATAGGAGTGTCAAAAGCAGCTGCCCCCTTCCAAGCAAGAATATGCAGAATTTTCAAACTGGTTTATGTATATTGTCAGAGTAGACTCTTTCTCTGATTGCATATATAAGTATATCAAAAAGCGTTTGATGTTGTCAGGCTACATCTTGCATACAGGCCTGACAGTGAAGGTTTTCTTTCCCCTCCAAGGCAGCAGCTCACATGCACCATCCAGGTGACTCTAGATGTGAGTAAATGGAAATAAGTACTTCAGAGGAGTGCCAGGAACTCACCACTCGGAGAGTACCACATTCAAGCCTGCAGTTACTATATGTTAACATTTATTACTTTGTTTCATTATCTGAATAATATTTTTTAAATACTATTCAGTATTACTCTTTTTGTCCAAAATATTATGGTTAAACTGAGCCTACTTTCTAACCCCAAAATACTGCAGTATCTTTTCAACCAAACGTTACTTTTCACTGTCACACATTTTAGTCATCTCACACTCTTGTCAGTAAGGGGAAAGAGAGAAGAGAAACATACGTATGTAGAGGATCGCAGAAGGAAGGGACCTCGGGAGATTATCTGGTCCAACCTCCTCTTGAAAGCAGCGTGTTATCCAGGGCCCTGTCAAGCCAAGTCTGACTTTGCTGTCTTTTTCTTTTATGTATTAGTATTTCTTTTATGTGTTAGTATATCTTTTATGTATTAGAATTTCTTCTATGTATTAGTATTTCTTTTATGTATTAGTGCTAAGGCAGTAATGGAGAATTGATGGGGCAAAGTCATACTGTGTGCTAAACATTATTTATAAAAGCAAGGTGCTTGCTACATTGCATGCAACTATTAGACTATAATACTTTTACCGTTGCTTGCTGTGTTTATGCCTGCTTGTTTATATTCATCATGTGACTGTATGGCCTATTTCTTTCTTACTATTTTTCCAGTTAAAAATATAATTTTCTTAAATCTGCCTTAGGTTTCCAGCTTGTAAAGTGTCAGCTAATGGGAAAGATGTGTTGTGTTGATTTAAAAAAGAATGAAAAACTAATGCTTTATGGGTATATATAGACAAAAATAGTGAATGGTTTTAGAAACGCTGATACAGGGACCAGTGGTGAAAGTGTCAGCTGCATTCTGTATCCATTACAGTATAAATGTGCAATTATCCATCCTGGCAAATCTGCATTGTCTTCTGCCCAAGCTGTACCGCCTTAGGCATCATGTGAGGCTGTGAATTAAGAACTTCTCACAGCAAATTGCAACATGGCTTACCATCAAAGGCTCTTAGTGCTGGGGTTACTGATTCAGACAGAGAAGCCAATATGCTTTGTACAGAAATGGATGGCATGAACAGTTTTGACTTACATACTACTTTAAATTTCAATTCTTCCCAATTTAGGGATTAAATTATTTTATAACTTTGTCACATATTGTTTATGGTTTTTAATTGTTCACAAAATTGCCCCCCAATTCAGGAAAACAGAACTTTCCAGTATGATTTGGTAGCTTTAGTTTAGCGTCTCATTGGAAGCTTAAGCACAAGGCAGTATTTTTTCTGGAACATTAAAATCTTTGCTGAAGGTTTTTTCTTATAGCAAGGAAAAGTGATGTGTATTCCTTCCTTGCCATTTGGTGCTTACTGTCTAATATAAATTATATTCCCAGAGAAATGGAATGAATATTATTCTGTTAAAAGGGGAGGACTGAATTTTGGATCTAAAACTGGGAGGCACAGCAAAAGTGTTACAAATCACAGATACTCTATTAAAATATGCATCCTGCCACACGGTTCACTGGAGTATGAGAAATGCAAGCCTGCAAATGGAGACGGCAGTCTCTCAATAGTGTTAATAGCTCAGGCTATGGTTCTGATTCTGAAATCAGCCCTGTCAATGCTAGTGTCAGTTCTGGCTCAGAGATCTTCATTGCTCTGGCCATAGATCCCTTTTACTGATCATAATCATCTGTACAGTCCATGACCTAGCTGAAATTTCTCAGTTGACATTATTTTCACTGTGGAATCATTTAACTGGTAGGACAGACTCCTTTTAGCATAATGCAGAAAATGTGTTCAATATGTAATCAAACTTCAAAAACATAATTATTTGTGTGCTAGATTATGATCACAGCTTTGCTGGCACAAGAATGGAGTAGCAGTGCTGTGGTCTTGTGTCATTCTGTCCTTTGACATTGATGTCACAGTGTAAGAACTGGTCCTGTTGTCATGCACGTCCTTGCCGATGCAGCAGTATGACAGTGAAAAATGGCTTGGGATTAATTTATTTTTTAATTTAACCCTGAATAGTTCTTTTGGTTTATGTTTTTAGAATTCCATGCTATTTCGTAGGTATGTTTGGCTTTGCTGTTAATGATACTTTCCTGCCTTTTTGGTTTTTAAATGTTGTTTGAGAACTTGAATCACACCAGATTGTTTTCCTGAAAGTGCACTCATACAGTTGTAATGCAGAATTGATGAAGGCAGGTGGGCATACCAAGTAAGGAGGCATAATAATAACAGGAAACTGATTCAGAAAAAAACAGAAATCTTGAAAGAAAATGTAAAAAAAAATCCTCCACTGAGCTTGATAAATGGAAGATGGTGTTTTTAAATACTCCTTACCTGAAAAGATTCTGTAGAGGTTGACAAACCAGATACTACCTGAGAACCTCTGGGATTTACAGCCTGTTCTTCAAAAGAGAGACAAGAGACACTTCATTATATTCAGTATCAACAGTCAGTGTATATCGGTACTGAAGTGTGTTGCAGCAAGGGAGCACTGTGCATCATCTACTGCATGGATTGTGCTGAAATTGCAGTTTTAGAGCATCATTCCTTCAATGTAACTTAGCTATTGGCTTTCGAGGCCCTCTTGCTGTTCACTGTACCAAGTAGTGGGAATTTAGAGCAGTAACATTAACATAAAATCAGTTTGTTACTCCAAGTGCCTTGTTATCCTGGTCTACATGAAGTAGTCTGCATAAAATGATTATAGAAAATATAAGAAAACCCAATTATTCAGCAAGTCTGTCCTATTTTCTTTCTGAAAATAGAAGCCTGCCTTTGTTCTTGTCATGGTCCTGCATGAAATAGCATATGAGCAATGATCATATGTGCCAATTTGATTAGCCTTTGAAATATCCTGATCTTTGTTACAGTGCTAAATTCATCTACAAAAATAGTAACAACATTCGTGTTATAATGCTGCAAAGCATATCCACATGAAGTACTGAGAATAAAGAGCTGCCAGTAGCTATCTAGAGCGAGGTGCTGGCAGCTTGGGGATGCACACAGGTACAGTTACATGTCCCTGAGAATGGCTTTTTCAACAGATGACTGCATTACTTAGCCCCCTTGCCCCCAGACCAGCTGCATGGTCCCCATTCCAGCAACGGTTCATCCCCTCACCACAGTGTATATCTGGTTTCCTCTGTTGGCATCATGGCCAGCACAGGTAGGGAAATACCATCATTCTTTCAGAGGCTCTGAAATCCACTGTCTGGCTGTGTGCAGTCTTGTGGTGAGGGCCACATGCTTGCCTGCATAATTGGTGTTAGAGCTAGCTGGATAGCCATCATCCGTTGTTCTTCCATCTATATTGCATTAATCATACACTGCCTGCCTTTTACCTTCTTCGTAATCCATGTGTAATTTGCTCATTGAGGAAATCAGATAAGCAGATGTGAGACAGCTCTACATTCTTTTGTTGCTGCTGTGCTATCAGAATTGGAATCGGTCCCTTTTGCCTTAGTGAGAAACCCATCTGGCATCCACCTGCACATGGCATGCCGTGCTACGTCGGTGAATTTTGCTGACCCCACAGGGCTCTGTCAAATACACTCTGAAAATGTCTGTGGGTTGGTGAAAGCTGGATTCCAAATGTGTAAACAGCCAAGTATGAGGCTTAATTAATACTCATCAATTAAAGAACAGAGCTGAATAATTGTTTGCTGATTCAGTGAGGAAAGGCTAACCACAAGCAGCAAAGGTAACCCTTGCAGCACACAGTTACATGCTCGAAGTGATGTGAGATCTCACAGGTGCCTTGGACCTGTATAAGTACAAAGCTCAGTCTGACTGGTCAGTGGCCAAGAAATAAGACAAGCTTGTCACCTCTGTAAGCGAAGCCAGAAATAGAATTTAACCAGATTTTAAGCAGAGCACTACCAGTGCAGATTGTGGCTTTATTTGCCTACGTTGGGGTTTGCGGACTAATAGTTTATTTCTGAAATGGAGCCAGTCCCCAGCAGAGATGAAACCTAACATTATCTCTGCCTAAACTTGGGCTTCCCTTTCCGCTTTGCTGTTCCATTCTATTAATATAGCCTTAAGCCTTGCGTCTTACAGCTTCCACCATCTCAGGCTTGACTGCTTGGTTTGCTCTTGCCGTTTATAGGAAACTCAGAGATCAGAAAGCAGATGGCTCACCCTAGTTGCCTTTTAACTGCAGAAAGGATCTGTGTGAAGGGAGTTATTTTTTCCTGAAAGAAAAGATCATCCTATCTGATAGTATGCTGCTGTATAGTTGGTTTTGCTTGGGTGTTTGACTTTTTTTGGTATATGAAATTACACCATGCATTTGTATAACATACTACCTTTATAATTCTACTCTTTTCTCCCTATAAAATTACCATGTTTCTCAGCTGGTAGAGTTAAATTGAAATAAAGTTTTAGGCTGTGTTTAGTTCATCAATAAAAAGCTTCATTTTCTTCTGATATTTTCTGTAAACTCAATAGCAAGTATTACCTGCAGCATGGATATTTAGAGATGGAATGATTCACTCTTACACACTTTGTAGGATTGCCAGATAGCTCAGAGGTTTGGCAGGCAGCTTTTACCTGACATAATTGGGTTTTAGGCTGTGATACGTCTCTGCTCCTTTTTGTTTATTCTTGGGTATGTTGATGAGCTCAGAGATTTATCTACTGCCTAGGCAAAAAACCCACTGAGAGCATTATTAATTGCCAAAAAATACCATCATCCACAAAGAGAAATAAGAGAACAATTTAAATTCATGTCAGGGACCATTCAACAACTGGCATGAATAGTTTCCAGTGAAAACATAAGATAGTATTCTCTGAAGAATTGTCATGCTGCATCAGAGGTATAGCTGTGCGTTGTCCCTCCTCACATAGTATAGTTTGTTTGTACCCTCTTCATTTCTTTTCCTTCCCCTCCCTTTTTTTCTTCCCTTTTCCATTTTCTCTCCTGAAAAACAGTTTTTCTCATGTTGTTTATATGCAGATTTAATTTCTCATGCCTGATTTTAAGGCAGAATAATTATTGTCTTTTGTAAAGTGTGAAAACTGGAATTCCCACAGGGTGTCAGTCACTTAGAAAAGAATAACTAGTGCATGACTTCTGACTTTTATCTTGGCTAAAATAAATACTATTACAGTGGTATGAAATTTAAAGATAATAAACTATGTATAGAAATTGTATAATATAGTAATCCAGTATAAAAAATCTTAGAAGCAGGGACTTACACACTAAAAGCTACCTTGGCATATGGATGTAGATTTAGAAGGTGGATGTTTAAATACAAAGTTCAGGGCCTAGAGATGCGTGTTCAGATTCCCTGAAGTCTATCTCAGTCTATGTACTTAGTAGTTTCTACACACCAGGGAAGTCATTTGAGCTAGACAAAAATAAAACAAGTGGCACCATGATTTTACTTCACCTCAGTGTCATCTCCAGAGCTAAATTCTCCACTCTGCCATGCCTCCCCATACAGGATAAGGGAAGTGCTGGACAAAGCAGGATTGGATCCCCAACAGCCATATTACTGACTGAGAATGCAATTGAAAACAGTTGGCATTTTAGTGAAAATACTGTAATCTTCATGATTAGTAGTTTCCATTATCTCCTGGGACAGGTGACCTTGCTAAAGGCTTCAAAGCTTAAAGGCAGTTCTGTAATCTGGGATTTTCTTACAAAAAAGAGGAATGTTTAGCCTTGTCTTTTAAAAACTGAACCATGATTGCTTTTTCTAGAAACCATGAAATGTCACAAGTTGAAATGCCAGATTCTGCACCTTGGATGGAGTAAGCGTCAGGCACAAGTATAAACTGGGAGAGGAGTGGCTGGAAAGCAGCCCTGCAGACAGGGATCTGGGGGTGCTGGTCTACAGCAGACTCAGTACAGTCAGTGGTGTGCCCTGGCAGCCAAGAGGACAAACCACATCCTGGGGCGCATCAGTCACAGTAAAACCAGCCGGACAAAAGTGGGGATTATCCTGTATTCAGCGCTGGTGCAGCCTCACCTGGAGTGCTGTGTGCAGTTCTGGGCCCCACAGTTTAAGAAGGGTGTTAAGGTACTTGAATGCATCCAGAGGAAGGCAACAAAGGTGACGAAAGGTCTGGAAGGAATGTCCTATGAGGAGAAGCTAAAGGGTTTTGGACTTGTCCAGTTGTGGAGGAAAGGAGGCCGAGGGGTGACCTCATCGCTCCTGCAGCTTCCCGAGGAGGAGAAGGGGAGAGGGAGGTGCTGAGCTCTTCTCCCTGGGATCCACTGATAGAACGTGTGGGAATGGTTCCAAGCTGTGCCAGGGGAGCGTTAGACTGGACATTAGGAAGCATTTCTTTGCTGAGAGGGCAGTCGAACACGGGAACAGGCTTCCTCAAGTGGTGGTTGATGCCCCAAGCGGTGGTTGATGCCCCAAGCGGTGGTTGGTGCCCCAAGCCTGTCAGTGTTTAAGAGCATTTGGACAATGCCCTTAATAACATGCTCTAGGTTTTGGTCAGCCCTGGGGTGGTCAAGGCAGTTGTTGATCATTGCAGCTCCCTTCCAAGTGAAAATGTTCTGTTCTATTCAGTTCTGTTACATATACTCCAAAAAATCTGTGCAAAATATATACTTTTCCAAGGAAGCCATTAGGTGGTATTTTTTACTGTACTATTACATAGAATAATTACTAACATATTAGTTGGAAAAAAGATGTATTTTATCAAAAATACCATGAAAGCAAATTGAAATCTCAAGGGAATTAATGTCTTTTTAACCTCTCATGGAGCACACCACTGAACAGTGGGCCACTGCAAGCTGATCTCTGTAGATGTTATGGGCCACATCTTCTGCTTACAGAAATTTAGCACCTATGTTAAAATCAGTAAGCTGTGGCAATTACTCTGCTTGAAGGTCTTACTCTTATTAATTTGTATGACAGAGATATAGAATTTTGTTGATAAAATATTTAAAAAAGGGAAATAGATAAAGGCCATTCCACCACTGTGAGCAGCAGACCTCATTTACTCATCTCACTCAGCCTGTATTCGGTCCTCATGTGGTCCCATGGTATGGCACAGTTCATTGAGCATTCATGACTAGTTATCTCCAACTTTTTGAAGTTGTCTTTTAACTTCCTTCCCCCCTCCGTCTCCATTTAGAATTGGATTTCTTACATATGAAAGTAAGCTTCTTCTCTTTTCTCTTTTAAATCTTAAATTTTAAAGTCTCTACTCATCCGGATCTTTGCACCTGGTTTCATTCCCTTCTCTGTTTCTTATGTTGCCTCTATCTATATTAAAATACTACACTAAAAAACTGTGAATGTTTTAGAAACAAGCCGTTAAAAGTCAGTAAATAGCACTGTGGAGGTTCTCTGCAAAGTTAACGCACTATATCTGAATAAAGCCTCAGTAATCATCCCTAGTATAAATTTAACAAGCGGGGGTGTTTTTTCATGATATCCCAGTAATTAACAATAATAAATCTTCTTGCACTGCATTGAATAAATACACCTTAATAACCATACTGCCTGCATATATATGCATACTAATATGTTAGTACTTCCACAAAAGAAAACAGAAGTTTAAACTAAATCAATGAGTAGATTATGGTTTTTATTTCGGGTAAGAGAAAAATTTAGAGTTTGGATGATTGAAATAGTTCTGAGTAGTTTACTAGGTGTCTGATCACCATATAAATTAAGACAAATAAATTTATATAAATGAATTAGTGTATCATTTATGTGATCACTGTTTTCCAAAGTGTTTTTCCTATCAGTACTCTATTGGTCCTGTTTCCTGTGCAGACCAGGATTAACTTCAACTAATTCCCGATGTTCATTTGACTGACCGTTCTTAGAAACATCCACAGCTGGAAGGTCCCCAGGGTCTTCAAGCAATCTATTCCACTCCTTCATTACCTTGAGACATTTCTTCCTAAATTCCACCCCACATGTCTCTTTATGGCAGGTTAAAGCACTTGTCTAGTCCATCAAGGATGTGGAGAACTGGCTATCTCCTTTTTCTTGTTTCTTTTATAAAGTGTTTCTTTTCATATCCTGCTCATGCTTGTTGCCATCCTTTTCTTCAGCTGATTTACCTCCTTTTGGAAGTGCAGTGCCCAGCACTAGATGCAGTACTTCCAGTGGAGGTCTCAACTCGTGAGTTGTTATACTTACAACGACCTGGTTGCCTTTATTTTCAAGAATGTGACATTGCTGCTTCCCATTTAGCCTGTGATCTGCTGTAATTCTTAATGCTTTTCTCTAGAGCTCCTGCTTAGCTACTTAGATCCCATCTCTTATTTGTACAGTTGATTTTTCCTGGCTAAATTCAGTACTTTGCATTTGTTCCTATCTTCCTTTTTTTCTGCCTGTCAAGATTATGTTACATTTTAACAGTGGCTTTATAGTAGCAGTCTCTCAAGAATTCAGTACCACCTACAGATTTAGTAAGCCCACTCTATTCCATTGTACAAAGTTTTTATGAAAATATTGGGCTTAGTGCAGGTGCCTGTTGAATTCTGCTTGATAAATCCTGTCATTTTGACAGACAAATTTTGGTGGTATATTTTGGAGTGTATTTTTTAACGAATTATGTACAAGCACTATCATAGGTTCATCTAGAACCTGTTTCTCTAGCTTACTTAAAGGAGATAATGTGAAAGCTTACAAAAACTTCTTCTCCTTTATCGCCAAAGGGGCATTATTGTATCAAAGAAGTAAATTTGATTGTTTTGCTATGATTTATTCTTGATTTATCCATGTTTGCTGTTACTCAGCTTCTTTCCTTTCAAGTTTTCCTTTCTTTAGCTGAAAGTGTCATTAAAGTGTCTCTCTGCATGAAGATGAGCACTGATGAAGAGGCTGCTCTGCATGTTTTTTGGCATTTCATAGAAGCATAAGCTCTGTTTCACATTGTGTAGTGTTTAATTTAACATACAGGTTCACCCAGTTCACAGGACAGACCTCTGTTGTTCTGCTGCCTCACATTTTGTGGGTTGCAGATTAATATAAATTGACAAACTAATTTTCATGTTAGAGAATTCGAAGTGCTTAGTTTATTCCTGAAACGAGTATATCTTCATCCTTGCCGTCTCACAGCTCTGGTTTGTGGAGACAAGTTAACATATTCACCAGGGCCCTATTCTCATCAGAGCTTTCGGGAAGCTTTTGGAAATTGCTGTTGAGAATGACAGACCACAGTGAAGTTGGTGCAGTTACGCACATGCGTACAAGTTGGAATTTGGGTGCCTTACAAACCCTTCTTCTACTGGGATACCTTGGCCATCACATCAGCTACATTCTGTGAGGCCCAAGGCTGTGTTAGTTTCTCAGGGAAGTTTGTACTCATTGCCAAAATTAAACTTTTGCAGGAGATTTGAAACCAGATATTGTTCTGATATTTAACTGACTGTGAAAGGGTTTTACTGAAATTATTCATGTGCCTGAGCAGTTCCCAGACAATCTTAAAATTATGGGTAGGCAGTGCCAATGACAAACCAAATGAATTTCATTAATACTAACAAGTATTTATCAAAGGCATTTTTTTTTTTCCTTTCATGAAAAAACGTCTTTGCATTCCATTCTGTTCTAGTAAAAAGACCTTTTTTTTTTTTTTTTTTTAAATTCATTGCAATGGGATAAAAATAATACTGATCAGCTCCAGTTACAGATTGAATTTGGGCTGGTTATGGTTAATTAGTACTTAGATTCATTAGTTCTTATTCACTTACAGTTGAAGTCAGATAATACTGGAGACCTCTGATCAATTTGACCTCATGCGACCAAGCAAGATTTTACTGAGTTACTATTGGCTGCAGTTATTCTGCTTTTTATGTACCTTACTTACAAATAAGGGAAGTGGGGCTTTATGGTGCCGAGATGAGCAGTGACCACCTCCAGAATTCCCTACTTGGTTAAGCAAATGCACTCTGATTTATTGCAGTTAGAATAATTAGAGTATTAGAAAATATGACCTATAAGAAAAATACCAAATGGGCTAGTCTTAATTAGCCCAGTGATTAGAGTCACAGAAGGGGAGAGAGAAGTGGAAGATGTGATAGCCTTTTTCAAGTATATAAAATGTTGTTGCACAAGAAAGGACAAAATCTGTGTTACATGTTCATAATGGATAGGAAGATAATAAATTCTGACTACATGGGGAAAGTTTCAGTTTAGACATTAGGAAAACCAATTTCATGAGTAAGATTTTTTTAAATTTTCATAGATATTAAAGATCTTGTGGCTGTCTTTGTGACGTTTTTATCTATGGCAGTCTGTGTTTGTAAATGATAAAATTATGTTTAATATCTGCCCTTCCATTTCACTGGTCAGCAGAAGCTGTCAAAGATTCATATTTTAAAAAATATGCAAAGGGAAAATACCGATCTGAATAAATTTCTCATTTGATGTGTTAGAGAGGAATATTCCTTGGTGCCTTGTTTCACAAAACTTTGTCGTGAAACCTTCCCAAACTAAAGAAATCATTTCACATACAGACCCAAGAATTTTCCATGCACTGTTAAATGCATTAGTAATAACAGACAGTGTACATATAACTAAAAAGCTGTTGTTGTATGATTCTTTTTGGCGCCTATAAAAATGACAACAAAATCATGTAAGAAATAATTAGTTCAGAAACCAGACCTGAAATATTGTTCTTTGAGGGGTGGCTGGAGGGTGTGTATTTAATTCCACTTCACTTGGGGACCCTAGTTAGTAATAAAAGCTATCAGACTCTTAAAGCAGAATCAAATTACTGATTTGTGACATGAAGGCTGGTTTGCACAATGATGTGCTTAATGGGTTATTTAGTTCCATGTCAGATGGCACCGATCACTCAGTTGTACAGTTATTGGTTGCTGAATGACTAAATGTGCGTGGACGCGTGTTCTGGGCACCAGAAGCCTCTTGATAATTAAAAGCAGGAATAAAAGTAATGGATATAGGAGTCACAGCTAGGGTGGTTTTATTTTCACTGTCTCAGTATCTGGGAGGAACATCTGCTAAAAATGAGAAGTCTACGTTTCAACAAGTCATAGATGGGGAATGCGTGGGAAGGATGATGGTGGTGGTACCTCTGCATTCAGAAGTGGGCTATGCATTAGATTGTGTACCTTTACAATTATGCACAGGTTTTTAATTGACAAGCTTATTCTGTGCACCTTTTTTTTTTTAAAGATAATGTATTTTTCTTGCAGACCAGATAGTAGAGAGGGTCATTTGAGACTGAAAGAGACTTGAGCAAATATTGAGGTTGTAGATAATCATTTCATCTACTCCAGTTTGAGAAATGTACTTATCACTGGCTAAGGGATATATTCATCTATCCAAGGGAATTTTAATTTTTATTTTAGTATGATCATTTAGCATAGTTCATTTAACAGAAACAGATGGATTTGGCACATTACAGAAAAATCTTTGATGCAGGGGCTGCCATTGCTTGGGCTTTATTTGTCTGATAAACCCACATTTCTTATGGAATTCTGAATTGTCTGGTTTGTCTCTTGTTTCTTGTCCTCTGAGGTATTCACTGCACCTTTTTTACCTTTATTGTATCGATGTTTTCCAAAAGCATTTTCAGTTTTCTTATCTGCATTTCATAGGACAGTCTACCTTGAAACAATTTTTTTGTTTTGGCTTTGGGAACGAGGTTTTGGGATATGCTCTCCATCTCCCCAAAAAATGAGTCTTCTAGGGAGGAAAGGGAGTTTCTGCAGGAGGGCAGGCTGTATCACATGTTTTCCAAGCATGATTTTAAATCTCTTCTTCACAAAAGTGGATTTATCTTACCACACTTCACTACCCCCTATCACAAGGAATAAGCATTGTGGAAAGCTCACCGTTAGGTGAGATTAAAGTAAAATTAAATGTTAAAAAAAAACAACCAACCAAACAAGCAAAAAAACAAACACAAAAAAGCAAACAAGCATGAAAAATGCAGAAGGAAACAAAGGCTTTTGTTGAACGCAGCTGGAACGTGTGACTGGATCTAGCTAAGTGGATCTTCATTGTCGTCATCTCCTCTGCTTTAGGAGTTTTCCTGTCTTCCAAGGGACTCCTTGGTCAGGGTGTAAACCATCTGTGACTTGGAAACCTCTCAGGATGGAGACTACACAACCTCTCCGCTTCACTGCTGGGCTGTCCTCATGGGGAAAAAGGTTTTCCTTATGGCCAGGCTGAACCTCTCTGTTCCAATTCATGTCTGTTACCTTTCATTCTCTCACCATGTGTCCCTTGTGTGGTGTCTAGCTCCATCTTCTTGATGATCTTCTCAGGTTTCAGTGGGCTGCTGTTAGATGCCCTGAAGCCATCTGCCGTCTAGGCAGAACAAGCCCAGTTCCCTCAGCCTCTCCTTGTAAGACAAGAGTTCCAGCCACCAACTGTCTTGATGGTCCTCTGCTGACCTCACTGCAGCTAATCAAGTGTCTTCTGTGTATTGGGTGGAGGCCAAAACTGGATGCAGCATTCTGGGTGCTAATAAGGGACAAATAAAGGCAGATAGTCACTTCCCTTAATTTTCTCACTCTGTTATGGTTCCTACAGACCAGGATGCTGTTTATGTTCTTTGCTGCCAGGGCACACTGCTGGCTCATGCCCAGTTTGCTGTGTGCCAAGATCCCCAGGCCCTTTTCAGCTGATCAGGCAGCAAGGATGCGCAGCCAGGCAGCCCCAGCTTTTGTTTGTAGCAAGGGGTTCACCCTTCTTAACTGCCAGACTTTGAATTTATCCTTGGTGAAGTTTATAATATTCCCATCAGCCCATTCCTACAGTGTGCATAAATCCCTCTGAATGGCAGCTCTGCCCTTAAGCCTATTGACCAGTCCCCCAGTCTGGTGTCATCTGTAAATTTGCTGTGTGTACTCCATCACCTCCTCTTGACAAAGATCTCATACAGAACTGGCCTTAGGATAGACTTCTGTGGTACTCCTCTTGTTCCCAGCCACCAGGTAGGGTACAAACCATGAACCATTGCCCTCTGAAGCCTGATTATCTGACCAGTTTTTATCCATCTAGTTGTTCAGCCATCCAAAGTCTAACTTTCCAACTTGGTTACAGAAACTAGGAGATTGTGCGGAGAGCCTTTCTAAATGATAGCCCTCATCCAGAAATGTGGGAGAAGGTAGTCAAGTTGATGAGGTGTAATTTACTCTTGGGAGATCCATGCTGACTCCGCTCCATAGTCACCACTGTGTTCTTCATGTACCTGGAAGCATGTTCCGAGGGGAGTCAGTCCATGATTTTCCCAGGGACTGAAGAGAGGCTGAGCAATCTGTACCTTCCCAGTCTGTCCTTTTTTAAAAATGGGAACCATAATGAATTTTTGAAGAGTCAAAATGCAACACATCTGTCTGGTTGCCTTTGGAATTAGCCAGTCCTACAGTAATGATATATTAGACTGCTCTTAATACATACAGATGTGATAGAGAAAACAAGTTCTATTCTCTTTTAATTTTCACATGTTGGAGTAATGTTTAGAAATAGTCTTCTATTTCAAATACAACTATAAAATTGGTAGGCCATATATAATTTACTTTATGAAGATTACTGGCAAAAGTGAGCACAACAGCTCATTTGGCTTTTCACTACCTGTTTTCAAACAACTTAAGTATTGCCATTATAAATCAAATGTCTTAATTAGCTTCCCACTAGATTGAGTAAATGTATGTCAACCCAGCAGAGGGAACAGGGAATACATTTAGAACAACAAATGACTTGTATTAAAAACTACTAATCTGTTCTTGTTAATTATTAATTTTCTGATTTTAAAATGGAAGCTTCTAAGACATGAGGTAGAGTTTCCTACTTAATAATCATAAGCAAAAGATACACATTGCATGGAGCTTTGTATCAGTTGTTGTGGTTTTTGTGGAGTGAAGACTGGGACTTTGGATACAACAGAGGTGTATGATTGTAATAGCTGTGTGTTCATGTTTCTGTTGTTGTACTTTTGAATTTTAAAATATTTTTTTAAATGTCATACCAGAAAGTGCTTCCTTGAAATAACCGGAAAAAGAAAACAAGGTTTCAATGTTCACAAGTGAGTCCTCAGGTACCTAATGAATATGAAAATCAGGTACCTCCTGAAATCTTAGCTTCTTTTCCAAGGACACTGTTTCATTTTATAAAAATTTCTACTTCATCTATAAATCTTATCTTCCTGTATCTTTTGACCCTTATGGTTACAATACCATTACTAGTTGTGATTTTCAGGCAACTTTCAAGCTTCCACCAACTTTTTAGATTTAAATATGTGTTCAGTGCTTCTACAACAGCATGACTAGGTCAGTATTTTCAGGAATAAATCTCTCTTCTAATTGTTCTAGTCATTATGCAAGAGTGGCATGCCTGCCAAGTGCCATCAGCACTTCAAGAGGTACAACCAAACTTCAAGAAAGGAAGGAATGAAAACAGGGCTGAAATACAGGTTTCCAGCAAAAGAGGTGTAATTTAGGATAGACTATAGGTACTAAAAATCTCTGTGCCAGTTTACTCAGCTGTGATAACTTCACAGTTTTTACTTTAAAAGGATTTTCAGAAGTCAGTTCTGAAAAATTTCACTTTAAACTTTACAATTACACTCCTCTGCTCACATCCTTCCCATGTGCCGGGCTGTTTACTGAGAAGGCTGTTATCCTCAGTGAGAACTGAAGACACAGGAATTGTCACATTGAGTCAGGCTATTGATCTGTCCAGCTGTTTATAATGGTGATTAATCTGAACTTTTTGTCTTCATCTCCTGGAGCAGAATGTTATAAATTGCCTTATTGTTAAATGAACAAACAAAAGCTCCTAGCATCCAGCAGAAATAAGGTAAATTTTGTCCCATACTATGAGTTCATGACATCTATTATTTTTAAAACCTCTTTACCATATAACATAAGGGGTTTTTACTGAAAATACTTCCATCTTTCAGCATTGAAGGCCATACTTTATTCTTATCATTAATTAAATTGGTCTTCACCAAAGTTTGCGTTCTTACCACTAATCTTACCTGAAATTACAGCTTAAATATATAAAAAAATCTTTTGCACAATTTTCTCTGTTAGTAACAAGAACTGTTTACCACTGACATTTGAAAATGAACTATCTGTAATGTGTACAGGCTATGGCAGGATAATGATTTTACCATTACATGATGACAGATTCCTTGCCAGCAGTCGGTGACACTACTGCTACCAAAGACAGAGCTCTGATCTCTGGTTTAATTAATCATTTCTTAGCTTTATAGTCATATTATCCCAAATAATGTGGTACGCAAAAGATGTCATTTTAAGGGAAGCAGCAAGAATAGATTTCAAGAATAGATGTATGAACATTTTTGATGATAAATAGGGGGAATGGTATTTGCCACAGCACTGCGATGTCACAATATTGACAGATTAAGAGCACAGGATTTTAATGTGCCCTTTATAGTGTAGGGTTTTATTGTTTTCAAAATAACACTCAAAATAATTGCTAAAAGCAAAAACCTGATAAGTGCTTTTAGTGAATAGATAGCAACAATTATATGAGTTTCTTACTAAATTAGTCAGGAAAAACAAACAATGCTTGCAATTTCTTGTTCTCCCTCTAGTGCATCAAAACTCTTCCCCTGGCAGCCTGTCATCTGGCAGAATTATACGTGGGATAACAGTGGTATTGTGACTAATACACAAAAGTATCAGACACTAGGTAAATATTTGCAGAAGGCCCATTTGTGACACATTTACCATAGTTTGTCACACTGAATGACATGCTGTTTGACACGATGAAATTTTCGAAATATGGGCATTAGTCAAATGTCCAGAGTAGAATAGATAATTTCTTTAAATCCATTCCGTTCTCAGTGAAGAACATAATAGACAAATTCTGATCCTCCTAGAGCGCATACAAGCATTTCTGTTGCTGCTGTGGTATTTACATACCACAAATACCTCTGTGTTTGCAGTGGCGTAATAAAGATATCACATCAATTTAGCTCTTGTTAAGGTGTTAGTCTGCACTGCATTTTAGTATTCATTTGGAAAAAAAGAATGACTGACAGGGGGTGTTGAAATCAAGATAAGATAAACCATAAGAGCACATAATGACAGTCTAAAGGTCAGCATTTAATTGAATGTTAGATAAGCAGAGATAGCTTCCTTGTTTCATGTCATGATGCCTCCTTGTCCATTTACATTGTGTATCTTGAGATTTTTAGACTTGACTCTGCATTTTTTTTACCATCCGAGACCCTTTATTTGCAGGATTGATGGTTTCATGGGTGTGTGTGACCTTTAAAAATTAATGATCTAGATAAAGTTGTTTGGATAATCACTTTTGAGGAGGTTTGAAACCTAGTCAAACACATTGTTCTATAAAGCTTGGATTAAAAAGCAAATAAGCCAAAGAGCACATCTGCACCCAGCTTGGAAAGACTGGCAGAGATTTAAAGACTAAGGCCAGACCTTGGTTTTATGAATTATTCTCTTTAAAATCCTAGTAGAAAAGCAAATTAAAAGGTTTGTCATCAGAGGGTGTTTTTCATTTCATAGATGAAAAGGTAATTCATAGCCTGATATCACCCATGTGCAATAGTAATGACTTGCTGTTGCGGCTTGCAGTTGAATACCAGGAAGGTGTAAAATTCATCGGTACTAGACTTGGCTATAAATATGGTTTTGAGTCCTCAGCCCGAGTCTTCAGTAGCAAAACCATCGAGAATGCAGATTTATTACAAGCATTGAACTGTGGAAAAGAATACACGCTACTTGCCTAACACATTAGCAGTAGTAATGTAATTTTAAATGTGTAGGGACATACTTGAATGCACTTTTGTTGGGGTCAACAAAGCCTTTTCACAAATGACTGAAATCTCTCATAGAATCACAGGCCAGGAGGCTGGGGCAGGCGTCCTGTCCTGTCTCACCCCTCCGCTCTTGCACCCTGCTGTTACCTAACATTGTCTGTAAACTGCTTAAGGTTCATCTTATAACTGATTTTTCCCCTCTTCCAGCACCCCTAGGGGAGACTATTCAAGAGTTCTACTCTTATGACTGCTGGAAACCTTTTTCTAAATTTTTCCTATTTAAATTTATTTCCAGACTTTTTTTACCACTGTGCTTCACGCATGAGTTTGTAGGTTGTTGCTGGCCAGAGTTGCACAGGACTTAATTTCACCTCAACATTCTTCCTTACATTTACTGTAAATTCCATACTTTGTATGCCTTGATAGTGAATTTGTCATTTATGCCTTGTCTTATCCTGTCAGTGACTACATCTACCTAATGCTCTTCCCTTTCTGTCACTTCAGTTGCTGAGTTTATGTTGGAGGTTATGTACAGTTTATGTCACTCAACCTTAAACAGTACTTTCAGATTCCTTCCATTCTTCTTATTCCAGTCCTCAAGCTCTGCTGTTCTTCCTGTTCAGAATTCCCATTCATGGATGATAGCACCCTATTTTGTGTTACAAGCCTTGGTAGTCCATACCAGTTTAAACATGCAATAACATTTTCTTACTGTAGCATTTAAAGCAAGTGTAGAATTCAAAACCAGCAGAGTTGCATTATGTTCAGTTTTCCCAATATGGAATATTCAGATTCATATAAGCAGATACATCTGTGTCTCAGGTATTTAATAAGCAGTGAATCATGAAAGCTATATAAAAAAAAATATCACAAATCTTGCATTGAATTACATAAAACAGCTTCCAAGGAGAGGAAACAATTGCGTAACTTCTGTTGTTCTCATTATTATGGTGGGTGGTTTTTTTTTCAATTCTTGATGCTTTATGTTGAGGCAATCTGAAGCACAAATCCAGGCTGGGCGATGAGTGGATGGAGAGCAGCCCCGAGGAGAAGGACTTGTGGGTAGTAGTGGATGGAAAACTGCCTGTGAGCCAGCAATGTGTGCTCACAGCCCAGAAAGGCAACGGTGTGCTGGGCTGCACCCAGAGCAGGGTGGGCAGCAGGGCGAGGGGGGGGATTCTCCCCCTCTGCTCCGCTCTGTGAGACCCCCCTGCAGTGCTGGGTCCAGCTCTGGGGCACCAACAGCAGAAGGACACGGACCTGCTCGAGCGGGGCCAGAGGAGGCCACAAAGATGCTCAGGGGCTGGAGCCCCCCCTGTGAGGACAGGCTGAGAGAGTTGGGGGGTTCAGCTGGAGAAGAGAAGGCTGCGGGGAGACCTTAGAGCGGCCCCCCAGGGCTGAAAGGGGCTGCAGGAAAGGGGGGAGGGACTCGTCATCAGGGGGTGTAGGGGTAGGATGAGGGGTAATGGGTTTAAACTGAGAGAGGGCGGATTTAGATTAGATAGGAGGAAGAAATTCTTTCCTGTGAGGGAGGTGAGGCCCTGGCACAGGTTTCCCAGAGAAGCTGTGGATGCCCCCTCCCTGGCAGGGCTCAAGGCCAGGTTGGACGGGGCTTTGGGCAACCTGGGCTAGTGGAAGGTGGCCCTGCCCATGGCAGAGGGTTGGGACTAGATGATCTTTAAGGTCCCTTCCAACCCAAACCAGCCTATGGTTCTATAAAATTGGCTATGTTTGGTCTTTAATAACTAGATAAGGGGTTTTTTTTATTCTGAACTCTACAATACCAATAGTTCAAAACCAGGCGGATCTAGACTTTGGAGAGAATGATTTGGGAAGAAGTCAATGGGAGTGCACGCTTTTGGCTAGAAAAATGGGATTTCTACAAGAAACTTCTCATCCCAGCCACAAATAAATTTTACTAACCTGAAAAAGGGCATATGCATTATTTAAAAAAAAAATTGTTTTCTGACAACATTTGAGCCAAGAGGAGCTCAGAGATGAACCTGCTTGCATTTAGACTTTGACCTAATGTTCTGAATGTGAGTAAAGAACTGGAGAGTGAAACCTTATACCCATCCAGCTGGGAGGAGTTCTCTGTTCTACAACTTGGGGTTTGAAAGTGCCATATCAGATTAATAGATTGATGGGTTTGCCTATGGACAACTTCCCTGAGACTGTCATTGAGAGATGTGTTATACTAGTGTCATTTTCCTGTCCTCTTTGCTCTCTATGGTTTCTGCATTTAGGCTGGTAATATTTATGTGGTTTGACTTTACAGAAAAATAGTATCAATGCTATTCTACAGAATTCTCTCAACTCCTCCTAAAATAATATATATGCAGTTTGTTGTGGGGTGGTGATGGTATAAAGCTCTTACTGACATGACCTAAAATTCACTTATGAATAATGTGACTGTGTCAAAATTATTAACCATTCTGCCCTATCTCAACAACTTGCATTCCATATTTTATAGAAGGAAAAGAACCTATATTGGAAATGTGGGATTGTCAGACATTCCTGTGTTGACCCTGGAAGGAACAGTGACCTTCTACTGTGAATCCAACTTCATCATTCTTGGGAGAAAAAAAATTGTAATTAACATTTAGAAAAACTTAAGAATCACAATATATTTTTATATTTAATAACCAAGTATTGTGTAGCTTTAAAAAGAAAGTGATTTCTTTTTTCAAATAACCTCTCACTGAATCAAGGCTGTTACCTGCCTGAGGGCCCTGGTCAGTGTAATCCTGAGAAGCTACAGTTATTCTCTTTTAATACCCTTTCTGTTATTGGTCCTCTAATAAAAGTGTCTGTGTTTCAGTTAAAGTGAGTTTGTGATAGTATTTTATTTCCTGGATATTCACCCACAACAAAATCTGGTTTTCCTTTCACACTGCAGGTTTTCAAACAACTTTTGCATGGTAACAGCATTTAGCTACCGTGGAATTCTTAGCATGTCTAATTCCAGGGCTAAAGCTGAGAGACTTCATCACACTCTTAGTCTTTGCCTGAAAATAAAATGTTCCTTTTCCCTGCTTTACCAGTGTAGCATTACACTCATCTGTACTCTCAAAACTGATGGCCTGTCTATTTTCTTGAGGATGTCTAGGTGTATTTTACACCATCAGCATTATATTTCTGCCAGCTTGTGCATCCGCTTTGAGTTCTTTATTTCTTACAGTGTTATCTGATAGAAATTATTTTGTTTAGTGAGTGAATTTACTTGTGTGCTCTTGAAGTAATGAAGTGCTATTTAAACCCTGTTTCAAGGCTGACACTGAGTCTAGATGTTTATATACCACCCCTGAGCCACAGAGGCACTTTCTCAAATGATACGAACATATGCAGGTGGATTTATTCAGTTTAATGTAGTGCCATTACCATGCTGTGGACCCAGAAATAACAGAACCCTGCAACATCTCTCTCAGCAGATCTTGTTTATATGTAACTTGCCAGTAAAAAGAGAAAGGTGAGAACATAAAGCAATTCTGGATTTAAAAAATTATGTTTGACATGATTGAAAATTGGGTAAAAGTAATGACCGGAGTTTTTTCTGCCTGTCTTTTGGTAGGGTTAGCTGCTAGTCCTTCTCTTGTAATGATTCTCTTGGCATGTCAGGCTTTTGGGATACTAAAAATGTCAGGATTTCCTTCTAATTGGAACTCTATATGTCAAGCTGGTAGTAGATCATTCAGTAGTAGATCTGTCACCAGTTACGTATTGAGTCTGATTCTATATATTTTTGATTCTTTAAAATATGAATCTACTTGATAAAGGAAATTTTTTTGAGTGCCCTGTTGCACTGGCAGAGCCAATATTTTTTTTTTTTTACATAATTTATAATCCCAAAAGTTTTGTGTGCTTCATTGTGTGGTGTTTTGTTAATATGAGTAAACTTGCTTTCAGTGTTTTATTTGGAGTTCTTTATATAGCCGTGCTCATTATACATTTTTTACTGTTATGTATGATAAAATTCAGAACCTCTGTGTCGAGATTTATTTTTTTTTAGTAATAAGTTGGTCAGATGGAGGAAATAAATGTGAAGACCTGGATGGCATAGCAGATTGTTCTTGTCATAAATGAAACAATGTTTTTGATAGAGTTGCTCATGTATGGTTGAAGAAATTAGTACCCAAACCCTAAGTTATCAAAGCAGGATAATAATTTAAGGGTTGTGAAAGTCTTATATGTTGAATAAAGTGTAAATGTATTTACCTAATGCTGTTGGGATTAACTTTCCTTTGTTGAGAAGATTGCTTGATATCATTAATTGATACTTGTAAGAACTATTTCTTCCTATCCACCTACAGGCAAAGAACAGCCCTAAGAAAACATCACAACAGTAGAAAAGGAGAGCAAATTATCATAATGCGAATGTGTATAAACTGGTGTTGCTTAAATAGTAGTTAAGGTCTCTGGAAGGAACAGACAGTGGCATATGAAATAATGCCATGTATACAAATAGCAAATTAGGACCACTTAATTTTTCCAGTAGTGCAGGGACTTGTGCTGCTTGATAGCATCGAGAGGTGACACATTCAAAACTGGGGAAGAGGTGTTCTTTCCCTCCCAGAGTGCATAGCTGGCTTTGAGCACTCCTTGATGTCAGTGTAGCAACAAAAATCAGCAGGATTCTGAAGCCTCGTGCTCCCACTGACAGTATATTCAGCCCTTTCAAGGGCCTACTAGGTCTGCTGTGTCTAACATGAAGATGGGAGGGTGGACACATGAATATTTCCGGACAGTGAATTAGTACAAAAACTTGTAAAAAAAGTAGAACAATCTTTTGTTTCTAAAAATCTAGGCATCCTTTCTTGTAAAGTAAACGTTTCTTGTAAGACACCTTTGCTAGCAGCAACGACATGATGTTTAAATACAGACTAACTTCCTGAAGTACCAACTTTAAAAGTCAGCCTTTTAATTAAAGCATGGCTGATCTGAACTAGTTCAAAGCTGTCTGACACGATTTGATTTTAGTTAGCATTTAGTAACCAGTGCACTGCTAGAACAGGACTGGTTTTTGTTTGTCAGATATTTTTTTAGCCCAAATGATAATGTATGTTTGACATTAATATGAAAGTTACTGACCATAAAAGAGAATAACCCATTTCTACATTTTTTTTTTTCCCAGACACCTGAGGAGCTAGAAGATGTATCTGACCTTGAAGAAGACCATGATGCCCGTAGCCGTACAAGTATTCAGACTGAAGGGAAAACTGACAGAGTATGTATTACATCAGTTTATTTTAAAAGAAATTTGATGAGGGGAAAAATGCTATTGTGTTATTGTTCCTATGAAGCCACTTAAAGTCATGCAGTGAATCATTAAAATCTTTTTCAACTCTTAATAGATTTCTGAAAATGTGCAGGGGGCATAAAAGTGATGGGTATGACCTGAAAGAGAAAAAGACAGTGTAATTACGTTGTAAATTCTTGGTGAACATCTAAGTTAGACAGAAAAATTCTTATACTTACAGCATGAAATTCTAACAGGTTACAGTTTCATAAATGTGGCTTGGTCTAATAGAAGCTAGGTTAATGAGGATTTTTTAATATCTGGGTCTTACTGAAGCCTGCAACGTGTATTAACCAAAATAATCTCTACGTATGAGAAAGTTCACATGCATAGAAGAGAAAGTGATATATCTGGAATACGCCACTGCTGTGTGTGAGTTACAGACTTTTCTTGCTGTGGTCATGTGTGAAACTATTCTATAGTTTATTGCTTAACTAGTGAATACATGAACTGTGAAAAACTTAATACAATATTTGACAATTTCTGTGTTTTTGGAAGTTCTGTCTGTTTTTCCTGTTGTATCATAATTTAACCTTAAGACTTCACTACATTACTGTTTTTTGTTTATTTTTAATATTCAAACATCCAAGAGCCTGAAAACATTTTTGAGATAGCAGGTTTCTTGGTACAAAATGGATGCATTTAGCAAACATTAATCTTCTTTATGTTTCCACTTTAAATAATGTTTCAGCAAAACTGTGCACTATTCACAACTTTCTGAAGTGCAAAAATCCATGGGGCCAGAAATGTCTACTTCATTACTTGTTTGCTCAATACCTAGTGCAATAAGAGATCTACACATTTGATTGATTCTAGTATTATTCCCCTAATGGAAATTATAAATGATAGAACTAGTTGGTAAAAAGCAAAACTTTTCAGTATAAAAAGAATTATGTCAAGAAAATGGTGTTTTAATTCACATCTGGTTTTCAGCACCTTTTTTTTATTCAACAAACACAAATATTTTCTTTATTAAGACCCTAAATTCTAATGAAAAAACACTAACCAAAATGAATGTTGTTCACTTGTGTTGCATATGTGCATATCAATTATATGTTAATTCACTGTCAGTTGGTTCCTAAAACATTGTGAGAAATGTAACGACTACGTGAAAGATCACCTCATGCAGTGTTATTACTCAATAAATATAATTGGCAGTTAAATTATACTAGCTGCCCTTTTCAATTTAAATTACTCTTTGTAAATGTTAGCACATTTTCCTCATATTGCAGGCTAAAATCTCTATTGTAGTTAGGAAAGGCAAGGTTTTCCTTCAAAATGTTATCCGTATAAGATGCTATGAGTTTGTTTGGAACGAGTACAAATGGTGTGCTTGAATCTTTTCATAAATATCCCGTATTCAATGCACTTGCAGTTTTTCTCTCACTGGGAAAACAGACATAGTAGTTTGTAGGTGTTTATTATCACGATGTAGTAACAAAAGATTCACTAAAGCTTTAAAAGATATTTTCACACATGATCTTTTACTTCTCAGATCAATTAGAGTACTCCTTTAATGGGAATATTTATTGAAAAGAAAACCATAGATAACACATACTTTGAGATGGCTACACAGAGCAAGAAGTAAATGCTGAAGGCAGCTGTAGGTAGGGAGCTGGCTGTCAAGACTCAGAGGCTAGGTGATTGCTGTGGAGAGAGACCTCTGGAATATGCTTTTCCTTCAGCTACACACACAAATACCTAATCTGCACTGGCAGTGAATTGGGTGTGGAGGTGGAAGGGACCGTTGTTTGTAGATAAACGAGGGTTAATACATTTGAAAAAACAGTATTTTAACAGTATAGGATGAATGTTTCTGTTTTTTCTTCCATGTATCCCCAAAATAATAAAATCACTGTAAATGTTCCTTTTTGGGGGATCTAGATGGCGAGTCATTGCTTAAGGCCTGATTCTATATCTTTACTTGGGAACAATTTTTGTAAATTATGCTATCAGAGCCATAAGTGGCACATTACCCCCCGAGATTAATAGAAGAATATAGCTTTGACTAAATTAGATACCCTCTCAGCCTAAATCAACGTATTGACAAAAACTTTCACGTACATTTATTTTTAAACAAATGTCTGGGCAAATCCATTTGCTGCTGCAGGAAATGTAAACAATGATTTAAGGCCTCTCTGTTTGGCCTGCTATTTGATATTGATATTTAAAGATTTATACCCAGAACCTATTTAGCAATATGAGGAATGTGTATAAGGAAGATAGATTTTAAGGTTTAGACAGGGATTGTTTTGCATTGTGCAGCAGATTCCTGTGGCTTTGTGAGGCTTTTGCACGCAGTGGTAACACCACGAATGACTCTGTTCCAGAACGGGTATGGCAAGATTGCAGAGTAACCCTTTTTCCTCCGTGAGTTCTTTCTCTTGGGCATTTCCACTACAGTAACTCAATTTTATACGTATCTGCCTCAGTACTAGTTCTGCATAACAGCACTCTTGATTCCTCTTGCTGTGTCAAGGGTGTCGTATTTTCTCCTTTGTCACATCTCTCACTGTTCCAACAAGGAACTAGGGCCTATGAAAATGCCTTTTTTCTTTTCTTTTTATCACAACATAAAAAGTCTGTAAAAGCAGATGTGATGTGCATATGCCGCTTGTAACAAAGGCTACATCTTAACTAGCAAATCTTATTTTCCTCATGTAGGAAAAAAATCATATGTTATTAATTATAACTTCTTCAGAATCTATCTCTCTATAGAGAGAGTATAGGTTAGTGGTGAGATAGCAGGACTGAGATTTGACCTTGTATTTATGTTCCTGACTCTGCAAGTATACAGGTAATCTTGGACATATTACTTCATTGATCTTCCCCTCAGATAATTCCATATCTCTAGGATAAATATGATTGTGCTTATGGCACCATCCCACACCATGGGATACAGGTTAACTTGTGCAATGTGCTGTGACATCTCTCAGTAATTAAATTGGATACCAATACTGATTAGTATTTTAACAGTTTTATATCCTTGAAGAAGATCCTTAGGACCAAATCCTTAGCTACTATAAATAAAGGTGCTGCGTGTGGATCCAAGGGCTAACACGGTTTTTCTCAGCTGAAAGTTAGATACTCCTCTGGTTGTTGTGTCTAATTTGTGTAGTTACTCTGCAAGCTTATCACACAGTAATTTTGCTTGAGGAAATTTATGCCATCATGATCAGTGTAATTCTATTGAGATAGTTAGTAGCTTATTATCATATGATTTTGCATTGAAGAGAAGGTCAAGAATTTGCCTAGTTAATTTTCAGGCTTAAAAGACAATGTACATTCTGATGATAGGAGAAAATGTATTTTAAGTGTTTAAAGTTACTAAATTAGTGAAGAGCTTAGCTTAATTTCAAAGTTATTGCTACAGGTTAGATGTTCATATTGGAGAAGAGGCAAAATATTTTAGCTCATAACATAATCCACTTAGAGATGATAAGAGCAGAAATGCTTTCAGGCAGCCACCCACCCACACTTTTTTCTCAGAGTTCTGCAGATAGTTTTGTGAATACATTGACAAAAATGTCTGAGAATAAGATCTTTTATACAGATTTGTTGCATACCATGTTTATGCAACTATTCAGGGCCAAGGAAAAGTTGACTCAGTGTGTATTACTGTAATTGAGAAAATCCAGACTGAATTATTTCATGGTTTTATTTTTATTTCATCTTAAATACAGTAATGATTAGTATATGTCTAAAAATATATTTAGCCTTGAAAAGATGGCCATGTAAAGGTCTTACCAAAATCTTTTGTAAGAGAGGCTGAACATAAAAGCAAACACCTATTGGTACTTGCTTAAAAAACTACTTAGGGAAGTTAATTTGCCATCAAATTAATTAGCTATTCTTATTCAAGTAACAAATACTTTACATCTTAGTTCCTATGTTAGTATAAATGCTGGCATACCTTAACAGGAAGCATGTACTGTTTTGTTAATAAAAAAGCTAAGGTTAAAATATTTTGTAAGTTTAATTTTTATCAAAGCCACACACAAGCTTGAAATCCTGATGATAAGAATTCAATCATAATGCAAATACTTACTGTAATTTTGAGTAAATTCTATGAGTAGTAATTTGACACAATATATGGCAAAAGATTCCCTGTCCAGAGTCATGAGCTATCAAAAACATTTCATTTTCTTGCGAATTCTTAAATTACCCCATTTCAATGAAGAGATAAAGTTAATGGAGGACTCAAGGCAGGACTGGAAAGGACCCCAAGAAGTAGGCAAATCCAGACATTTGTCCCAAAGTTGAATAAATATACTTCCTCCTGACACATACGTATATAAGAGCAATTGCATTGTTCTCTCTATGTTGCTCATTACTGGAATTGATTATTGGAAAGGTTTTTTTCTTTATACTCTGTATGTTGCATGTTAATACTAGTCATATCTGCAATGGACACAGAGGATGTGTGGTTTCCTTTCTGTATGTATATATATATATTTTTTTGTACTTGTAGATCCTTTTTCTGTGTCCTCTCTGTTTTCTAAACTCCAGATTAAATAACTCAAATTCCCTTCATTTATCCTTTAAGATCCTTATCCTTTAAGTGGTTTCTGTATGTCTTTTTGCTCTCCTTTTCTTTCCTCTGCATGCTCTTCAGCTGGTTAATGACTTGTTGAATTTTGTATCCAGACTATTTATTTGCTAAATGCGTTATGCCGGCTGTGGTCTCAACAACAAGCACTAGTAAAAGGTTTACATTATTTTCTTCTGTACACACACTTAAGAATAATTTTTGTATGAGATTTGCCTTTTTGTAAAGAGGCTAATCAACTAAAAATCAGAACCACTGATAACTGGTTTTGTCTCAGTTCCATGTGTGTATTGATGATTTTTCTTAGGTGTAAAATCTACATCTCACCTGAAATACATCCTTATATTTTTTTCAGATTGGTTCTCAAGTTTCTCAAGATTGCTTTAAACCAGTATAAACCAGGGCTCTTAAACTGCAAATGTGTGATGTGTACTCTTGGTTCTATCACCCATGCGATTAGTGAAAATACTGAATAATGGCAGAGTCAGGTTAGGTTTCTTCAGAATTTCACCTGATGGATCCCTCTGGTTTGGCATGCATTCTTGATAAGTAGTCTCTGAGCACTTTTCTAATCAGTATCACATCCATCCAATGGCAATTAAATCTAGATCATATCTCCCTAGATTATATTAAATGAGGATGACATGAGAACCAGTGACAAAACCATAGTGAAGCCCAGATTTATGAAATGTTGCTTCTTCATCTATAGGCTTATTACTCTGGGACAAAGAGAAATTAGATTAATATGGCACAATTTCCTCATCTAAGTCAACCTTTTCCGTGAAGGATGATGCAAAAAATGGCATTAAACAGTTTGTTCTATTATCTTCCAGTACCTTTACCTCTTTATCCAATTATACTGTAGCTAAAAATATGCAAGAACTGACATGGCAGCATACATGAGGCACTCTGAACTTGTTTGAAGAATGCTGGACTTCAGCAGGCATGCTACAATTCTTAAAAATGGGAGAAGACAACTGGTGACAGCAGGTTGTAAACTTTAAAGAAATTCTGCTTCTCCCAACTGTCAGTATCAGACACCCACACAGTTCATCTCCAGGGAACATCCTGTGTATGTAGTTTGCCATGAATTGTTGAATATCCACCGTTCTCTCTTTCACCTTTTTATCCAAACTTGAACAATTATTCACTCAGTAGAAAAAGTATAATGTTTTGTAAAATGGAGCGAGCACATTTTACTCATTTTAACAGAATCACTTCTGACTCTGTGCTGTATTCAAGAAATGTACTTACATACTGACATTCAAAACACATCTGTAGAGTAGTCTTTATAAGTGTTTATCTCATGCTCGCCTTTGTGATAAAATGTCATCAACCGATATGATCTACAAAGTTTGTCCAAAAAAACCCAATTAAAGGTCACAATTGAAACCGTTTTAAAACAGTTTGTCTGAAATATTTTACTGTAATTTGAGTGATTTGGAGGGATCTTGTTCACTTCCAACAGTTGTTCAGCTGACTGCAGCGGAGGTGCAAGAACATAGTTGAGATGGCTTGCTCTGGCTGCTGAGGCTGTGGTGGAATGAAAAGCTTAGCTCTCAACTAAGGCAAAACAGGGACGTGAATCAGATCTTTTGGGATTTATGCCATTATCTTATAACTACAGAGTGTGAAGAGCATGTTATTTTGTATTATTGCTTATAAAAGCTCTGAAAAATTTTTCGTGTTCTCCATCAAGAGAGTGGGGTTTGTTTTCTTTGTAACCTGCAAAATTATAGAAAAACACAGTTTTTCTCTTTTATTCTCTATAGTTATGTGATACACCGCAACCTGCAAAGAAGGAAGTGTTAAATACTTTTCAAAGGGAGGTTCTTCCCTTTGAAAAGAATATCTGGCTTGCCTCTGTCTCAGTCAGAAGGAGTTTTTGATAACACAAAAAAATTGCCTGAATGTATTGCGCTGATTTCTGTTGCTTTTCTTTCCTTCTTGCCTCTCTCTAAATGGCAAGAATTTTGGTGATGTGGATCTACCCAGGCATTTTTCTTAGGGGATCAGGAAAGAAAAAAGTACATGTCAGTCTAAGACTCGGAGAGAATAATCCTAAATTTATATGAAAGTCAATTCCTTAGAGTGTAGCCAGGGACAAAGCTCGGCAAAAGGCCAGTTCTTTGGGATGGGATCTCATTGGTGAGTAATACACCAGTGAGAGAAGAGTCAACATCTTCACCAACCCGTTACTCCCTATGTATCCTCTGTTTTTATCCTTATGTGGACAATTTGATCTGACCTTAAAATGTTGGCATCTGTGAGAGCGAATTGACTGAAATTTGGAAGGGGCTGAAATGAAATGAAACGCCAATCTCACATGGTAAATCAAGCTGCAGATGGGACAATGCAAGTAACCCCAGTGTTGGAGACTCCCAGGTACCAGGGATAAATAGCCTTATGAAAAGTTAATTCAAGGAAATTAAAGAAAAAATATATACTGTTTTTTTGGGGTTTGGTTTTTTTTTTTGTAATAGAAGAAAGAAAAATACCAAAAATCTAACTTCTCCTCTCACCTAGTTTTGGCTCTGTTATCTGCTACTGCAATAAAAAGCATTTTGTCTTAGAAGTAATGAAAAAATCATTTTCTCCTGATGGACAAATTAAACCTGCACTCATGTAACAGCAGTCATTCAGTTTAGATATTTATTTCACATTTACTGTTATGTTATCCACTCTGATACAAAATAAAAATCTGTGTTTAAAAGGGTGTGTATACAATTGTTTTATTTTATTGCTGTACATGCTTTTAAATCAGTATGAGGAAAATGAAAGAAAAGTCAAGGTCAGAACTGTAGTTTCCTTTGCCCCTTTGTTCCAGTGGATAACGTGTCTCATTTCACCAGGAACTCATTATTGCTGGCACATAGCAGAATATTGTATGTCACATTTCCCTCATTAAAATGTCATCTTTCTTGTGGTTTCCAGATCTAGGCCTGTGTTCTTGAACTCAAAACACTATTGAAGCTAGGGGCTAGGAAATACTACAAGCATCCACAAATCAGCAAATATGTATTAGATTATAAAAAGGGGTACTCCAGTTCTCTTGACTCTGTAGCCCAACTCTTATTTTTGTCTTTTTCATACCTTTCCCAGCAAGCTTATCCTATGGACATGAGGAAAATGTGTCTTGGTCTTCTCTGGCCTGTTGGTTTTTTGTTTGTTTTTTTAACAAAACAGGAAAAGTATTATTTAAAATAAAATTATTTAAGTATTATTTAAGTATTATTTAAAATAAAACTTTCTAATTCTGTGACTGTAATTATAACATAGTTATACCTTGGGAGACCTGTAATTTCCCGTAATTCATATAAACAGGAAAATTAACCTTGTGACAGAGTGATTCCAGCATAAATAAAATAACTGAAATGGCATGGCTTGAAAAACATGCACATCACATATTAAACTGCTTGCCTGTTATTATAAGTAATTCAGCAACTGCCTTAACTTTTTGTTTTATGGATGGTACATAATGTTTTATGATCAAGAATAAATCACAAAATATTTATTGTTAAATTACAGGGTAATTACAGTGTGTTAGTATTTGCTGTATGTAACCGTGAGTTCCTGATGGCTTGTAGTGCAAGAGGTGGCCACTTCACAGAGAAGGTGCTGGATAAAAAACACTCTGTCAGTAGAGCCACCAGGACCAACAGGCTGGGGCAGAAGGCGTTATGAAGGGCCAGGACTGCCATGTAGCCTCATCATATCTTACCCACTGTCTGCTGCCTGGCCTGTTTCTGACACAGGAGGTATATCTGACCCTTGTCTGCAGCGGGCGGGTAATCCTGCTCATGAAGAATATTAAATACAATATTTCTCTCACCTGCTGCATTTTCAGAAGTTGTTTCACTCTTTATATATTAAATAAAATGTATGAAGAATACATGCATTCAG
Organism: Athene noctua; assembly: GCF_965140245.1. Lineage (NCBI taxonomy): Eukaryota > Metazoa > Chordata > Aves > Strigiformes > Strigidae > Athene > Athene noctua. The sequence goes on from NC_134057.1 coordinate 6,466,869, forward strand.
TATGTTCTGATTCCATAGTCTGAACTTGCACAAAACGTACCACTTTTCTAGCTGTGATAAACCTTTGTTTGAATCACTTTTAGCTGCTGGAATGTTCGCAAAAGGTCCAGTCTGGAGCCACAAGTTATAGGGCTGTGTCCTGCCTGAACCCAGCTAGCTGTGGCTTTATTTGAATATCGGATGTTTTCGTATTGGCATTCAAGATACTTTGTTGGTAACCTTATTCACATACTGATTTCTGACACACTCATCTATTTATTTATCTTCTTCAAAGACTGAAGTGCTTATTTGAGTAATTAAGTCTTTCTCAGTTCTTAAAATGATATTGTAAAACCTTCACAGGAGAGAGGACAAGCATACCTGAAGGTTTTAGGACAATTAAACCTTTTCTTTCCTACCTGAAAGAATACTGCATTTTGTATAATACTGCAAAACACTTAGGCTCCTTCATCTGTAAGAAAAAAGTAAAATCTATCAATCATATTTCATAAAGGAACTTTGGAAAAATTTATTCTTTCTCTCACCACCTTAATATTAATGGTTTCATGGACATGACTGTCCCCATTACTCTGAGGTAATTTATTTGGCCCAACCCAATGATAGCATACAGATTTTGAAATTCAGAAGTGCTCAGGCTGGAGCAGTTGGCTCAGGCCATGGTGTGTTTAAACTATATATTTAATAATATCCAGGGATTTTATAAGAAAAATATTAATTTTTCTTTAAAAAAAAAATATATATATACTCTGACATAGACATTTTGCAAATAAAATTATTTTATGTTTCAGGCCAAGATGACTCAACTGCCAGAGGCTGAAAAGGAAAAGATAGCTGAGCAAGTGGCTGACTTCAAAAAAGTTAAGAGTAAGCTTGATGCAGAGATTGAAATATGGGATGATACCAGCAATGACATCATTGTTTTGGCCAAGAGGATGTGTGTAATTATGATGGAGATGACTGACTTCACAAGGTAATTAGGCAAAAAAAGGGTCCTCAACATCTATAAAAGTTGGAGGCCATTGTCATATTGTTACAGCAGGAAATACCGCATTTTAAATGTCAGGTGACAGCATCTTCACAAAACTGAGTGGCTAAGCTACTGTAGTTAGCTTTACCACACTAGCTGGTAATACTGAAATGTTGGAAGGGATGTTTGAAGTTTTGAACTATGCTTGTCCTTTCTTTTTTTCTTTGTCCTCTTTTATTCATTTGGTTGGTTGCAGGTTTTGCACATTTTTTTAGTGCTTTGTTTCTGCTCTCAATGAAAAGGAAAAGTAACAAATAATCTTGATTTTAGGCCGTAGTTCTGTCTCATCTGTTATTCTTTCTCCTTGCACCATACCATGCTGTCAAGCATAAAACATACTGTAGAGAGCATATGTCTGGCAGTACACATTCAGACTCATGTATATTTTATATCCCATTATTTGCTGTTACTTTCATCAGAACTGTATCATGCTGCTATATGTAGTTTTAAAGAATGAACTGTCCTACAGCAGACAGCTTTCAAAGGTGGTATTTCCCTCTGCTGCCAGTGTATGTTCAATAATACTTGTATAGAGGAAACAGTCTTAAATTTAGGAGCTTTTTCTGCCATGAAGTGAATAAATATTCAGTAAATTTCATCAAATTAATTGTAGTAAATGGAGGTACTGGTGGTTCTCCCTCTCACCCCCAACCATCTGGTTACTAATAAAATAGTTGCTGATAGGTAGGTGAAGCCTTAAAACACAACCACTCTTGCAAGACACTTCATGTCTCATAAAATGAATCCTTTCATACAAGATATGAAAAAAATCTAAGCCTTGTGGACAAACTGAAGTGTGCATATTAACAGTCGCATAGAGCTGAACCAGCTGAACTAATAAAACTGGGATCTGGCTTAGGCCTGTTTTGGGGAAGATAGTTGTTGCATTTTATCATGCTAACACTTTCCAAATTCACCTTCATGTGAGAGAGATTTAAATACCTGCATGTTGAAGTCTGCAATCCTTCTATTCTTTTTAAGAGTATATGATTTGTACTGAGACCTTTGAAAAAGAACGTATTGTGCCATGAAGTCAGTCCTTACAATTAAAGTCACCTTCCTCACCAAAATTCTTCAAATTATTTGCTTTAGTTTAATCAAGCTTTAGATTAACCAGGCCAGTTCATAGTCTTAATTTTGCATTTGTGTCTCTCAGTTGAACACAACATAATCTGCAGTTTCAAATCAAAGAGCAGCTCTTGTCCAGTGTTACTGATATCCAAAGAGTCCATGGAGAACTCTGAAATGACTCCTGTAAAATAACTTACTTGAAGGTAAAATTAAAATCTATTGGGAAGGGAGAGCGGAAATCTTAGTCTTTACTTCAGAACTACATTATGGGAAGATGGATTTTGATTATTCTCTTCAAATTTTAGGAAAGATATTAATTCTTGTACTTCACAGATGTTTAACTATAATTTGAGATATGCAAGTATATACTAATATATACTCCTGTATTATGTGTTTGATGCTTAAATTGTAATCTCTTGGGAGTAGGACTATCCTACCAAGTCTTTTGTTCAGTTTCTAGGACTCTTAGTAACAGAAACCGAGATCACATTATAATAATGTATATACAATAAAGGTCTTCAAGATACTCTTGTATCTTACATAACCTTACCTTACATCTTTATAAAGATGATTTTGAATACATTCTTCAGTAATATGTTTTCAAGTTTGGTTTCTTCTGTAATGATGCCAGACAAAGTCTTGTAAAGTGAAGGTTTGTATCTATCTAAACAATAGGTGAACTCCTGTGCATCTTCCCCTTTCTCTTCTTGTTGCCATATCAAAGGTGGCAGTTAAGTGCCAAGGAACACAGCTGGCTTTCTCACTTCCCTCTCCATGAAAATCTGGGGATGAATAGTGCAGAGGCCACAGCAAGCACCAGCTCACTTTAGGATTTAATCTCTCCAGTCTACAATTCCAAGTTCTTGGTCATGGAGGAAATAAAATATTTTATCTTTGATACATCAGAAGCTACTAGGCAAATAGTTAACTTCTCTATTTGAGTCACTTGTTACCTAAGCAGATTTCCATTTTCCTTCAGGTGCATTACCTTGCATTAATTTTTATTTAATCTCAATGAGTGTTTTCCAAAGATTTAGTTTCTCAGGGTCATTTTGGCATCTTAGTGTGTTTGCATGTGTATATTACCCTGAACATTTATGCAACAGTTACATATTCAACTAAAACAAAGTTAACATTGATATCACAATAACTCATTATTCAGAGTAATGGGAATGATGATGGCAGAAAATATCAATATATATGCCTCAGATCATTAACAAAAATACTTGAGGATGATGTCCGTGAAGGCCAGTGATTGCTCAGCGGAAGTTAGGACTGGTGTGAAGAGAAACCATCTGAAGTAGCTTATTATAGCTTAGTTTCCTTATTTGATTATAGAGGCATATGCCTGTGGTTTTTTTTTTGTCTTGGCAGAAGAGACCTGCAGAACTTCATTTGAAACAATCCTTATCCTACTGAACACTCATCAGCATGTCCTCTGCAGATAGACACTAGACCAAGCTACTGTAATTTTATGTAATGCATATTTTTATGTGTTCAGTTTTGGGCCCCTCACTACAAAAAGGACTTTGAATGACTTGAGCGTGTCCAAAGAAGGGCAATAAAGCTGGTGCAGGGTCTGGAGCACATGTTGTACAAGGAATGGCTGAGGGAACTGGGGTTGTTTAGTCTGGAGAAGAGGAGGCTGTGGGGAGACCTCATCATCCTCTACAACTACCTGAAAAGAGGTTGCAGAGAGTGGGGATGAGTCTTTTGAACCAAGTAACAAGCGACAGAACAAGAGGGAATGGCCTCAAGTTGCGCCAGGGAAGGTTTAGACTGGATATTAGGGAGTATATCTTTGCAGAAGGGGCTGTTCGGCGTTGGAATGGGCTGCCCAGGGAGGTGGTGGAGTCCCCTCCCTGGAGGGGTTTAAGAGTTCGGCTGACATAGCACTTAGGGATATGGTGTAGTTGAGAACTGTCAATGTTAGGTTAATGGTTGAACTGGATGATCTTCAAGGTCTTTTCCAACCGAGATGATTCTGTGATTCTGTGGATGCAGCAAGGAGCACAGGGTGCTGGTAACTAGATCCATCAGCAGTCCCAGACAAGGTAAACAGTGAAGCAACTGTATGGTCCATCTGGGAGCAAGAGAAGGGGACAAAGCCAAACTCCAGGATGTGCATGAAGGGGGTCAATCCAATAAACAAGCTACTAGCAGGTAGTTCCAAAGTCCATCCAGAGGGTAGGGCTTGAAACAGAGCTGGAGATAGGTACGGCTGTGATTCAGGTCAAGGCTTGCGAAGGGTACAGGCCAGAGCTTAAACGGAGCTCTTGTACAGAGACTGTGGGGGGAGGCCTCAGGTGAGACTGGTCAGGACCGATAAGGCCTATTGGTGCACTCAGGGCCATGGCAACTGGAGCAGAAAACGGTTTCTCTTTTATCCCTTCTCTCAGTCAGTTCTGATGGCTCAGGCCCACCCAGAAGGCAAAGCCAAGAAGACAGTGTCCAAACTGGAAGTGAGGTCACGATCAGTGACATATTACAATTTGTTGTACGTATGATAATGTGATGGGAAGTGACAGTTTTTGTAGCATTCTCCAATTGGCATGTCATTGAGCCTGCCTTTTGAACTTTAATGGCTTGATGCAAGACTTCTTTTTCCTGTTTATTTTGCTCAAGCTGTTGTTGGGTGAGAACGCCCAGCAATGTCTCCCAGAGAGATAAAGAGGTAGTCATTAAAAAGGCAAAGCACCTCTCCCAGCTTTTTTTCCCCTTTAAAATGTAGGCCTATTTTTATGGAATTTATTTGCTATATTTTGTATGTGCTATATATTTTTTGCTATAACACCATATGTTCAGGTTCCTCCTGAATTAATTAGCAGAAATTAGAAGCTTAAACCTTTGGAGTATTTCCAAGAAATAAAGACTGGAAACTTTTGCCGTTATCATCTCCTTCATTGGAAGTGTAGGCACATCAGTAAATTAATTATGACCAGAAATTTGACATAAAATATTAGTTACCTTTTTTGAATTTAATGATGATTCAACTGAAAGCTGTGCCTATTTCTACAAGAGATCAGTCACATTCAGAGTATGATGCATTTCTCTTGACTATTTATTGTCCAAGGGTGAAAAAAATGGATTTATGGTAGTTACTGCACTGTTGACCTGTCTGGTGTTTGTGAAATAGAAGACTGGAGTAATTGTCAAGGCAGAATTTGTGAAATTGATAATAAAAATAGTACCCAATATGGGTACATAAAAATGAGTGGTAACGGTTAAAAGAAAGAAGGCAAATACTAGTTGCAGATAGTGAAATAGAAAGGAAACAGATCAGTGGGATGTTACTTTATAAATGAAAGGGAGTACTTTTGATGCTGTGTAGGCTTTGCAGTGGTGCAAAGTACAGTTTGCAGATACTCACCAGAGGTTTGTGCATGATTACCAGGCTAAGATGACTCTAGTAAAGGGGTGTCATTTTCTGGACTGCTTCTCTGATCTTAGCGAGGGGGCAAGTGGGCAGTCTGGAGAAAAGGGAGGAAGGCTTGTAGTCAGGGTCTTCTTTGCCATCTTCTTCCCTCTTCTTTACCCTTAGAAGCAATGCTATCAACTTTGTATTTCAGGGCTTCTCTGTCAGAATGTAAACATGAAAGAACTTTGAGGGATTAAGTCGTATTTTCCAAAGCAAAGAGATCTTTTAATATTTTTATGAGACAGTTACTTTAAACAAATAACCTTCTTTTACATTCACATGTGCAGTAAGTCATAAGCACTGGAGAAAAACTGGACTTTCGCCCTTTGTGTTCTGGACATGCCCCATGTCCTTTAACATGCAGATGAGGTGAAGGCACAACACACCCTAAAAAGCAGGTTTTGTGGGAGTACCCAGCCATATCCAAATCAGCTAGAGACTCTCCAAATTGTGTGCATGGCTTTGGTCATTTGGTATAGCAGGAGTACCTTATAGGCTAGGGAGAATTTTCTTTTCAGTGTATGACTTTAGTCTTTCCTAAAGTGTTAGTTTACTATTATTTTCCCCTCTTGCCTAAACTGAGTTACAGACCAGTTTGACAGCACTGTAGCACTTGCTATAGTCACCCTCCTCTATGTAGATGAAGCCATGGTTATTTCAGAGAGATAAGGCCTTCATCTTTATAAAATCAATTTACCTGTACTGTTTGTCCTCCCCTGGTTCACCCTACCAAATGTCGTAACTTTCTTCTGAGTGATCAATCCTCAGAAAATAATTTCAGTTGAACCTTTGGTTTCTTTATGGCCAAGAGTCAAGCTAGGATGGAGTTGCCATTTGATAAAATATAATTGTTCCCAGAAGATACAAAGAGCCTTACTGTATTTTCTGTATTATTTTATTCAGTATCCTTTTAGTTTAGTTTTCTTTTTTGACTATGCATACTTCTGAGAAAAACTATTCACAAATGCTTACCTTGGGAGCATGTTGAACAACAGAAGCAGTGCTAAACTGCTGTGTTTTCTGCTAAAAATATGACGGGAGTCTGTTCCAACCTTTTTTAATTAAACCAGGACCTTTCAGGGTTCACACAGCCTGCCAATAGTTTTCACACTTTTTTCCAACACTATACAGCATTTTTTAAGATACATTTTTTTATTCAGTGCCTTTGGTGGCTGCTGGTTTGGTACCCTTGGGGATTAGAACTCCATCTTTCTCCTTAAAATGGCACTGGTAGTGGCATTCAGCTTCTCAATAGTATGCTTCAGACCTGAGGTAGTACATAAAGGTTAGTGAACAGTTTTGCTTCTCCATCCTGTTATATTCTTGACACCTTTGAGGCATAATACTGTAGGGCAGAAAGAGGTATGTCCATACCAAGCCTCTCGCCCAAACTCCTCACTTCCCTGACATGAGCTGAGAGCAGCTTTCAGCTTTCTTAGTATAAAGGTGGCATTTCCCTTGTCATGGCCCACGTTCTGTGAGAGACATACCTCTGGTTTGCTGGAAAGAAGGTCAAATAAGAAATAATGGACAAAGCTTGTGTTTGGATGGACTGGCTTGTAGCACTAGGTTTTCTGTAAGCCAGATGGCTATTGGTCACTGTTTACTGCAGTGAGGTGTGTTCACACAAATATGGTTAAGACCTGCTCAGTGCATGGTGCTGCCTCCCTGCACCAGATCTTGTTTTCATCAGGCAACTTGAAGAACAAGGAGAGCAGATGCCCTTCTGTCTGCCACAGACCGTGTGGTCAGGGGTATTATTGCTGTTTCAAGGCCAATTTGCAGAATGACCGCAGCCAGTTGACCACTTGGAGGTCAGTATCTGGGAATATGGAGGCTGTGTGACCTTAATGTGGATAAACATATTATGGGTATTTGGGAATATCCAGGTCACGCAAATGTAGTCTTAATGCAACGTACACTCAACAGCAGTAATACCAGGATTTCTTTATTGAAAGATTGCATCATGGCTGTTACCCGAGCTGGTAGAAGATGGCAAAAGGTAGAAATGTAGAGAAATCTCTATCACAGATTGCAAATGTAAGATTTTCTTTCACAGTGTTTTCCCATGCCTGTCTCAGTCCTGAACTGTTAAGGTCATCTGAGAGCTGTACTTAACTGTCATCAAGTAGCGGATCAGACAATTCCATTAGTTCCATGTGCTCTGTGATGGCAGAGGGAAGGAGTGACACTCTGTAGTACACCCTGGGTGGGTGAGAGTTAATGGAAGGAGTTTCAGAGTTCAGCAGGGTATCTTCATTTCATGGTAAATTTACTGAAAAACTATTGCTTAAAGATATCTGCTGTAGTCATACTTGTTTCACAGACCATTGAGATCATCCCTACATATGGACCTCTATTATTCCCCTTAAAGGAAGTAGCTGACACTGTCATTGAGGTCATCTTTAGATTTATGGGGAGACCAAATAAAATAGAACTGAAGTGGTAAAGGAGGAGGGGAAGTGGGTTGTGAGCACACTTTGTCCCACGTGCCTACCATCAGGAATGTGTGGTATTCTGGAGATAGATTAGTGTTGTGTCAGAGAAGGAGGAAGCAGAAGAGGGTAGTTTCTGCTTTTCACCATTCAGGTCAGCCCACTTTCACCCGGATGACTTGACCACTAATTTTCTTGCTATCCTGAGGTGGGTCTGTCTCTCTTTGCCTAGAGCTGAAGATAAACTGTATAAACTAGTATTAAAATTAAGAAACTACGTGGCCATTTACACTAACACCTTTGATTTATATTTGGCATTGAGTCATGGTTTATTTGCAGAGTTTTGTTCACTGGTTTAAACATCCTCTTTTTTCTGTTGGCTGAATCATCTGTGCAGAGCAGCATACTCCTCAGTGAGTAATGGCTGAGAAACCTCTTCTGTATGTGTGGGCCTGTGCTCTTAAAGATATTTGGGGGGGGGGGGCTAAATAGTTGTAAACACATCATAGTTCCCAGGTAAGTTAGCACTTCAAGGTTTTTTATACTGGAATATACATGATTCCATTTCTCCCTCTTGAACATCTTCATTAATGCTGTCTGGTCTCTGTCTATATTGCTTTTCAAGTGGGCCAGTCAGAGGTAGCAGATGAGGACAACATGAATATTCTAAAAGTGATTTCCTTTAAGAGTTCTCAGTGCTTATACAAGAAGGCTTGAACTGCAGGCGCCAGATGCTGGACATTTGTTACTAGCAACTGTGAGAGCTTGGTGCTCTCTTATACCAAGGGCTTTTGCTGTCATGGTGTGGGTAATACAGAATACAGCAGCAAAAAGTTGCTGCCAAAGAAGTTACAGCTATTGGAAGGGGGATTGCTAGTGTTTACTCAGTTTTCCCTCTGATTTTCCTTTTATGCCTAAAATGAGTTGTTAGCACTTCTAAATATTCAGCAGCTATAAATATGTAGGTCATTTCCAGATTACCCATTGCAGTTTATATCTGTCAACAGTGGTCTGTTTTCACATGTGGGGTTTTTGCAGCTTTTCTTTACGCAAGCCATAATTTTGCTTTTGTGATTTGCAGTTCAATCTAGATTAATGATGAGAATCTTATCTTTATTTTCTTATATCTTTTTTAACTGACTGTGGGATCTTTTTGGGTTTTTTCCTCAAAGGGCACTTTCAGAGTAGTTTATGAAATTCCTTCCAAGAGCGGTTCTCGTGTACAATATGTCAGGCCCTGAGGCCCCACCGTAATCCTAAAGCTGTCTCAGTGGACCTCAAGTGACGTCTGGCTGGTTTAAAGAACAGTCAGTTGTTAGGATTGGGAATACACATCACTTACTCTCCCACATTCCCAAGTGAGAACCACTCAGATAAGGTCTAACTTTGGCCTCTGACAATAGCTAAAGCAAACAGAAGGAAGGAAGAATAATGAAGGAAATACTGTAGAGGGAAGTCCCCACTACATTTCTCAATCACAGTGCCATTCTTCTCCTTTACATCTTTGCTGCAGTGTGGAGACTACATCTTGTGTTTCCTTTTCAGAGCCAGGCTGTGCAGTGTTTAAGTGAGTGAATATTACTAATACTTTAACAAAATTTGGAAGAGTTGTCTTCCCAACCAATGCCAAGACAAGCCATGCTAAAAATCTACACAGCCCCATAATTCTGCTCATGCAGGGAGAGACCTATTATAAATGTAAAGATAAATATGTAAATAAACCTGGCTGTTTAATGGGTCACTTAACTGTGATAAAACAGGTTTTTTTCATCATTTAAGGAGGGTTATTAATATAGAAAGAAAACTTCTCATAGCCTGAGACGAAGCACAACTTTGGAGCAGAAACCCTCAGGATTTTAGTGAACAAGCAGCTGTCTGTGCTGCATTGCCTGCCAAGGCAGTAACTTATTCCAGAAGTTCTCTTCAAATCTAAGTCCTATAGGCATTTTAGGCATTAGAATAAAGTATGGTTTAGCTCGGATGAAAAAGCAAAGTGGCATTTTTGTTCAGGCCTATCACGTTATTTTTTGGGCATGTTGTGTTCAACCGAAATACTCTCAGAGGTATCGATACTTTCCCCTTTCAGTCCTAGGAAACTTCAACTCCTGTGATATAATTTAAAAGTCTCATTCACCAGAGAGCCTGTGAAAAAAATATTTTCCAATGCTTTCATCTTGACATAGCAAAGTGGCAGTGACATTTGCCGATGGCAGGTAACTTGCCCTACTGAATTATGTTAATTGTGTTGAATGTAATTTTCTGCAGAAACTGTGTGTCCAGTAAAAAAAGTTTCTAGCCTTCTTGGTTGTTAAGAAAACCTTTGAAGTACATAATAAATATAACCAGGAATGGCCTGTCTTGCTGTGGTTGAACCAGGCAGTTCAAAACAGTAAGTAATGATCTAAGTAAGGCCCAAATTCTGGCTCTAGTTTGCAGTCTCTGCAGCCAAACATTTAAGCAGGTGAGTTCTTGCATCACCTTGGGGAAGGAAATCCTTTCCTCACCCCTCAGCGTTTTGCAGCAGGAATGATGAGTGCTTTCTGTAGCCAGTCAGTAGCAAAGTCCTTATTCTTAAGGGGGAAAAAAAAAAAAAAAAAGTAAAATGATCTAAGCAGCTTTGTACAACACTGTAAGCAGACATAACTGTCTGCCAGAGGGTATACATTCTAGCAGACAACACCTATGTTAATAATTTTTCCCACGTCTTTGCTCTTTTTTTTTTTTTTTTTTTTTTTTTAAATTTGTCATCAGTGATGGGTTCTAGCTGGTGAGTACATCCTCCTCTAATACTACCACTTATCTCTCACCACCATGTGGCTGCAGGAGAGCTTTCTTACTGATGTTTGATGAGCAGAACAGGAATTAAGACCTTCCATGTTTTAACTGCTCATTTGTTAGACACATATAGTCAGTGTTGATGACTCACAACATTATTAGAAATCTTACTATGCGTATTACTTCATGTCTTGGCACTTGAGATATGTTATTGTAGTTAAACTTACCTCCAGCATCTTTTCAGTAAGTTAAAAATTAAAAGTTGCTGTTGAGCAAATCCTGAAAGTGCAGTCCCTGAAGGCTTGGAAAACAGAAAGTAAATACAAAGAACTTCAGATTTATTATTTCAAGTCTCATAGTATTTATTTACTCCAGTTCTGTGATATTTTAGAGCCTGACTCATGATATTTAAATGCTCGAGGCTGACAATACAAAGATTTCATTCATGCACTATGTTACACTGTGTTTACATAAGTAGTTAAGAGCAATGGGGAGAGCCCACCATGAAAAATGCGAGAAATTTGGGAGGATGGGAACATCATGACCCTTTTCCTTTGATGCTGTAGAGCTGTTCATAACTCTGTGAGTCGTCAGCAGTATAAATAAGAATTTGTTTACTGACTTTTTTTTTCAAAGCATAAACAAGGCAAGTATCAAACTGATAAAATACAAGGAAAATACAATACAGTCTGCCTCTAAACCTGTTCCTTTTCATTATGCAACGAATATATTTTTATTCTAAAAATCTGAGATTAGTTTTGTCTTTGCATAACCTTTTAAAGCCAGGTACTTTTTCAGCAAGAGTCAAGTAGTGCAGTCATTAAGACTACTTAGGACTGAAATAGCTTCATTTAGTCATGCCCAATAGGCAATTGTAATATGGAGGAAGTAACAATAAAAAACATATTTACTGGTTTTACTCAAAAAAATCAAACCACAGATTTGATTTTTCCGAGTAAAACCTAAAAGCCCTAACCCGTGAAATGCAATAAATAGGTTGACACTAGGTGGTGTTTTAGCTTTGAAGAGTTGTATCTGAAGGATTCTGATCTTATCTGGTGTCCAAGACAACACTTTCAAGAACTTCTGTTGCCTTTTAGTCTGATTCTGTGTCAGTGCCACATGAAAGAGCAACGTGTCAGTGAGCTAGGTGGTGTCTAGTAAAAATAAATGGGGCTAAAGTAGTATCGAAAAAGTCAAGGGAATTAAAAAATTCAAACCCAACAATTCCAGCTTGTTCATCTTCTGTGAACTTACTTGTGATAAAGTGAGCTTTATCTGTACCTTCATAAGGGCTTAGAAATTAGGAGATGAGCTGGTAAGAGAATATGTCCACTGTAATGGTGAGTACAAATGTGTAGTGGACATCAGTAGTTGATGGGTGGGATATTGGAAAAGAATACTATGATCTTTAATTTAATAACCTATTTTTATTTCCACAGTTTGAGGAATCTTAAAACTCTGATGTAACCAAATATTTCAATAATTAACTGAATTTTCCAATTGTCTAAGTAATTAACTCACTAAATGCCAGCATTTCAAATAAGTGCATGATCTGTAGTACTCTGGCAGGAAGACATGAGCTTTTCTTTTAAGAGACTGTCAAGCTGAACAAAAGATTTGAAAATCAACATCCTATTTTGATGTGAGGAAGTTTACTCCTTTCCAGACTGGTAGGAAAAAACAGGTTGCAGGTTGCAAGGCACAAAAATTTTAGGGTGGGCTAATGCATGAGTAAGTAGCATTTCCATTCCTAAAGAGAACTGAAAGCAGTAGTATCCAGCTGAGTTACCTGCTTCATGGCCACCAGCCTTACCATAGAACATATTCTTGCAAGAGATCTGGCCTATCAAAACACATTTCTATTCATTTTAGCTGATTTTTGTACTAGTTATAATATTAAAGCAAGTGTCTTTAAAGTAAGTCTTTCATACAACGTACATATTACAAACATGCTCTAAGTATTGTTATGGGAGAATTATATATTGTTGTTTAAACAAAACTGCAAGTTAATGGTGCTTTTCAGAGGCCATAGAGGTAAAGAAGTAGTTCTCTGAAAATATTTTGATAATTGGTTCGACATGTAACCAGAAACTTCTGCAGTATTTAGAAGTTGGCTTAGAGCCATTAGCAATCTAGCAATATGATTAGATATCCATATTAATAAACATCTGTCACAGTGGCATAGCAGATGTGCTAGGTGCATATATAATGAATGTAAATTTTTGATGAGTACTTTCTTATTTTTTTACTACAAAATGTTTTAATTACATTATGTATCATGCCATTTGTTTTATTTTGCAACACAACGTGCTTTTATTTTTTTAAAACAAATCTGTGAAGACAGTTTTCTGATAAATTCTAAAATATGGTCTGCTAATTGAATGCACTAATTTTGAAATGTGAACTTTACTGTCTTTCATTTCTGACCTACAGACTATCACTACAGATGAGTTGCAGCATTTTGGTTCTGATAATCCCAATTTTGGTACCTCTCTAGGCTCAATAGCATCTTTAATTCCAATTGCAGTTGAATTGATAATGCATGGCATGTAGAGTGTACAACTTCATGATTCCCTTTTTTAAATGTCAGATGTCACAATCAGGCAAGAACTGCCTTTGTTTTCCTAAGATGAAACTTGAAAACTTGATAAATATAAGTCTAAGATATCGCAGTTTAACTACCAGAAAATTGACTCTCTAACTCCAAAAATTGCTTTCATTCTCATATTCTGTGTCCTAAACTTAATTTAACTTAAAATCCATTTATCATATTTGCAAAATCTTTGATCATTGTGTATTTTTTTCTTTGCAAAACACTAGATGAGCACTCTGAAAGTCCATTTTGCAGTATTTTTAGATACCATTAATCAAATACATCTCTGTGAGCAAAAATGTTAGCAGGTTGCTGATAGCCTAGGTGAGTTTTTGAATCAACTTTTAGTATTAATTTTTATTTTTCTGGAGATTTTTCAGAAGACTTAGTCCTTTGTTGTGACATACTGGGTAGTTAAAATTATAGCTGTACTACCGAGAGGTCTTGTTCTTTCAAGTAGCTTTAAAAGCTATTAATGATAGCTTGTAGGCAGGAGTGTTGAAAAATATGATTATTAATAGTACATGTTAACACCAGAAGTAGGATAGCACATGTAAGCTCTGAAAATGGCATGATTGGTGACTAGCAAGATGATGTTAAATGTAGTAAAAGCAGTCTGAAAGATTCATTTTGGAATCAACACTTCAGTAGAATGATAAACCCTTCAGTAAAGAATATTACAGTAGGAAGTATTGGCAAGAAAGAGGTAAAATGATTGTGCTGTGAATCAACTTAAAGTAATTCAAAAAATGTTAGAGGGAAGGTAAAAAAGAGATTTGCAGAAGCTAACTGCATAGAGTAAAATAATGCCATAAGACAGACCCGACTGTAGTATGGCCTCCTCTGTAGCCCATGATATCACTAACATTAATCCATTTTGCCAGTTCTCCCAATTTTCTTCTGCATCTAGCAACACGAGTTTCTTTTTCTTTTTCCCTGAAGTATCTGCTTCTGAAGACCTGTGGGTAGATGAGCCTCTCAGGGCTCTGCTTCGCATCTGAAGATATTTTTTGTTCTTCCAGCTATCATCTCTCCCCTCTGTTCTTGCAGAGGTGTCCACAGTGACTACAGTCATGGCACTGAGCTGAAGTGCATCAATGTCTCCTGGTGCTACTTCCTGGCAGGGTAAGGATGCTGGAGAGGATGACCTGGTAAAGAGTGGCCCCTCATCATAGCTGTCCATGCTAAGAAAGCCATTTTTTTCAGTTGGACAGAGCCTTAACCTTTATGTAAAAGTAAAATGGTTTGGGCTTTCACTATTAGAGATTAAAAGGTTGAAGACAGGACCCACATGCAACCTTGAGCATTAGAAATAAAACAAGCTCAGAATAATCTGAGTGGCACACTTTGGGGACAGTTTTGTGATATCTGAGATCTGGATGAGGTTTTCTGATGACTGTGATTGAAGATAAAGTCAAAGGGAATGAGCAAATTCGAGATAAGATGGGTTCAGAATTAAAACTGTATGTCGTTGATACAGCTCTTAGCTTAATCGTGTTAAAAGACCTCTCAGCAGCTGCATTGATACCTGCACAGGCTGCACAACTAGGTTCTGGCTTCCTTTTCTGTCTTTAGGTAGTCTCTGACAGTACCGTCAGCAGGAAACATGTATCTTATGAGTCTTGTGACATTCGAAGTACAGAAACTTAAATTTGCGAAGGTGTGTAGTTATCGCCGTCATCCATTGAGGAATCATGTTTTCTAAATACCTCAAAGCTCCAAAGTGGAATTCTTTGTGTAAGTGGCAGCAGACCATAATGCCTGTGATGTTTTCAAGGCATATCTATGGTGCAGAGGCAGTCCTTGTGTCAGGATGGCTGCATGCAGCAAGGGATGCAGAATTAACACCACACCCAGACCATTAGCAGGTCTAGGGAAGCATTGAAAGGAGTTCCCGGGTGAGCTGGTGGCAGGTTAATAGTGCTTTGCCTGCTAGAATACAAAGAATTGCATGGGGAATATTCTCCAGCCCTCATTGCTTGCCCTCAACCCTTGTTTCATAGCTGGAGTTAATGGCAGAGTGGGATTACCATGATTTGTCTTGACCAGCCGTATAAAATACCGATGTTTGCTCCAGCGGCTGTAGATATTTCCAAGGAAGTCAGGTGGTGGATAGTGGAGATGGATCTCACATTTCATGTATTTATGTACTATGTACTGAGTTAATCTGGGAGTTGTAATGAAAGCTAGAAACTTGTTGAGAAAGCAGGCCAGTCTTTGTGTGCGTGTGAGAGATGGGTTTCCCAGACTTTCCAGTTTGTTTGGCTGGTATTGAAATCTAGATGCACTACCTTTACTTGCAAGGTAGTCTCCATGTAGAAGCAGTTACTCCAAAAGGTATCTAATGCTTGCCACAAAATATATGTGGTGTTTAACGATGTGAACTATGACAAACATGAGAGCAAGCTGAAATCAATAATTTACCTTTCTTTGCAGTTTCTACTGTCATCTCATTAGTGGGACTATAATCAACTGGATTAGGGAAAAAAAAAAAAAAACCAAACCAGATCAAAAGTGTAAACTCAGGAATGACAGATTGGTCATGTAGTACATATAAATGCATAATTACAGCTATTTGGGTATATAATATGATACAGCTGGCACTATTACCCTGTAATACCTCAGTGAATCAGAGGTCTCATTGTGTGACTCTAGTTCATGATGGTCTTTTTGTTTTATTATAATTCATAAAAGAGCTCTCTGATCTCCAAGTTTTTTCAATGTTTATTTTTGGATAGTGAAATTACTAGCTCCTTTGTTTGCTCTCATGTTTGAAAATCTAAAAATCCATTAGAAGACAGTTCTTTGTCCATTAGAAGACAGTGGTGTCTACATCTTTTTCTACCATCCAGTTTTCTTCCCCAGGAATAAGTACAGTGTACCATATTTTTTACTCTGGGTTTATGATGATGTAATTAAAAGCTTCTCTGTAACTCCATGCCCAGAGGGTAGTTGGCACCTTCAACCTTTAGCTTGGCCCTTCTGAATTTAAGTGTTTAGTTATGCATTTGTCAGGCTTCCTAATGTTTCGATTTTTTTTTTCCAGTTTGTGCTTTTAAATTGCATCGATATATTCTGTATTAGCTGATTTTCTACATCCAGAAATGATCATACCTGCTTGAGGCCAGAGGGAGAAGTCCTTTCTGCTCATTCATATACGCCATTCATTTTACTACGTGTTAAAACATGTGGGGTCAGATCCTACCATGCACCCCGTCCCTCCTTTGTTCTGAAAAGATGGAAAAGACTTCAAAAGTTAGAAAAAGATGTGACAATATGGTGTTTCACAGAATATGGTGGTAAATTCATTTAAATGTGTGCGTGGTCCAGGAGTTGCCCATGTAGTTCTGCATCCAGGAGACAATGGATGGACTTGGAACACTGAACTGAGCGCAGAGAAGGTGATTGACTGAACTTCCAGCCACATGCACCAAGAATGATGTAACCAAGTGGTGCAGGAACTCTTCAGATGGGGGTTCTGGAGTGCCCTTAAGGTTTCCCCAGGCAGCTCCTGCTGTGTTGATAAACAGCTGACATGGAGAATCTGGTCTGTCCAGACTCCCCAGGCAGTACCTCTGCAAAATTGATGAAACTCTCCACAAAAGATACTTGTAAATAGCCAGTAGAAAATGTTGCTACAGATGCAGAAGTGGTAACTTAGGACAGTCCTTTGTACCTCACTGAAATCATGAGGATAAATGTAATTTGGTTAATAAATAACAATGGATTGATTATGCGCAGGCTGGAGTGGTTGTGCGGGACCACAGGCCAGGTGAATGACAAAAACTCAGCAGAAGAATGGTTTGGGACATCTCTCACAATCCAGCTGAAGATGCTGTTGTAAGGACACTTGAAACTGTCCTGTTTTAGAGAGATAATTTCCCACAAGAGAATTACCCTGTGCCAGATTCCCAATAACTCAGTTTTAACACTGTTCATGAGTGTCTGTGCGCTGTTGTAAAAATTGAAAAGGTAAGGTCTGCCACTAAGTTAATTTTTTTAATGACACAATTAAATGAGGAATAAATACCCTCAAAAAATCATAGCATAGTGGTCATAAAGCACCAAATTCAAATTTGCTGTTTCCGTTTTAACCTCTAACTTTTGAGATTCACTTAATTTTAATTGCTGTAAAAGGCCTTCCTACAGGGCATGTTCTGAAACAGCAAGGAAATCATCTGGATATATACGTGGCTGGATTCTTTTAAAGGAAAAAAAATAATAGAAAACACCCAACAAATGATTTTCAGAACAGTTCATTTGCTTTCTCTCATTGGAAAAGAGAAAAGATGCACTTGGAATAACAAAGGGAATGTTTCATTTTTTAAAGGTTACAGCATAGCAAGAGGATTTTATAAGACAATATTGACTTATTTAAGTGGCATTGCTATATGTTTGTACTGCACTGCTTACATTAATATTTTGTTTCATTAGTAACCCTCCAACGGCTTTTTTCTGCTTCCAGGCTGTTAAGACTTGCCTTTTCTAGACCATGTTATAACTCCTGTTGAAAATTCAACACATGGTCCACAAGAGTGGGAAGCAGATGGGCCACTCTGCAGTGGGAGTCCTTAGAGATAATGCTGACTTTCTGACTTGGCCGTAATTCACCTCTGCGCTTTGAGAAAGTGCAGATATGGAGCTGCAGTGCTGTTATGTTTGAAACACACTCCACACAGCCAAACACCTCCAGGTTTGCTCTTTCAACTCTCATGAGAGACAACCCTAAGTACCTCTGCAGACAGGCTGTCGGTGCCTACAGAAGTATTATAGACAGTGTGTCTGGCCTCTTTGTAAAGGACAAGATTTGACATCTCCTTTTGCATTGTCCACTTCATTGCACAATCCAGGTCAGACTGCAAGGAAGCTGTGCATTTATTAACATGTCTGTGTGCAATTTTAATGTTATTTCTTCATAACCAAATAGTTTCTACTTATGGAAAGGCTTGGATTTTAAAAATTACTGAAACATACGGTCTGTGAGCCTACTGGATGGTTTAAATCTCTGGATAATTTCTGTTCATGACAGGGAAAATAGGAGAAGGGAGACTGATGAAGCAAACAGAGGCTTTTCCTGTAATCAACAAAACAGTAGCTGTAGATATGTAACACAGCGATTAAAAATGATAGACATCCAAATTAAAGCCTGTGACTGGTAAGGTCTGCTGACCTTCTTAGCAACTAAAAAATCAAAGTGTCCTTTGAAAAGCTGGATTTGGAAGCAGAAAGAGATGGAGAAACATCCGAGAGATAATGAGAGGAAAAAGAGGTGAGAAACAAATAATCGATGCCTGGTTTAGGTACTAGAACTCACTCACTTGTGATGTTGTGGTATTCTCTTACATTCTACCAATAATATTTGTGTATGGATGTGATAAACAGATCAGAGGGACATCTGGGGAGAGATTTCTGGTGGCACGGGAAAAAGGGGCTATGAAATAACTAACTGGGGGAACCAGTTTCTACATCTGTAAATTGTTTCCTCTGTAACTATACAGAACGCAAATCATCGAGCAGCATGGATGACATCCGCTCAGTAACGGTGTCATCAAATTTATTCTGGTGTGCTATATTGTACAAATCACTGCTTTTGTTACAATTTAATCTCTATTTTTAATAAACTGCTACAAGACGCAGAAATGTTTCATGCACTTACAGAGCTGAAAATGTAAGAATTGCAACCTGTTTCCATACTTCTGTGCACACAGACAGACACCCTTGGACGTTTAGACTTCTCTTGCAGTCTTTGGTGAAATATATCATCAAAGCGTCCAGTTTATACCCAGTTGAGACATGCTGCAGGAGGCAGCTTCCTGATTTTGCACTATTTTTGTCACTACAAGCTTTTGGCATTCTTTTTTTTTTTTCCTTGAGTCCTGTGTAAAATCTACTGATAAAATACTTTAGTAACAAGAACTAGCTTTGGGAAGGACTATTAAGTGCTCTTCATCTTCAGATCACAATGACAATTTTGTTTTACATATGTGTATAAATATATACATATCTCTAATTATATGGTGTTTTGTTTTGTTTGGGGCTTTTTTTAAACATATACACCTCCTGCAGCTAGTCCCAACTGGATAGAAACTGAACATTTTCATTAACGCATTTCATCAGGGTTGGCAAGAGAAATCCAAATGTCTTTGAGATTTGGACTTTTGGATTGATGGGTGAAGGGAAAGGGTGTCTGTCTGTGTGCGTAAGTCTAAGTATGGGAAGATCTCACAAGTCTTAGATTTTCATCTCTGTGTGTGCAAACATACAGACACTTTTGTGTTTGGTTATTGCACATATAAATATTCAATACATACAACTCAGAGTCAGACATGTACAAACATATCCCTTTGATGTTTCGCTTTCCAACTTCTGTTGTTGCTGTGATTAGTTTTGTCAGACTTCGATTTAACAACTGGTAGTCACGGTTTCAGCTGCTCTTCTACCTCCCAGGCTGCAGGTACAGCTCCTCTCCTGACATGTCTACTTTTCTTTTCCCACTTCTGTCTCATTTTCCCTAATCTCTCCCTCTCCTCTCCTCTCCTCTCCTCTCCTCTCCTCTCCTCTCCTCTCCTCTCCTCTCCTCTCCTCTCCTCTCCTCTCCTCTCCTCTCCTCTCCTCTCCTCTCCTCTCCTCTCCTCTCCTCTCCTCTCCTCTCCTCTCCTCTCCTCTCCTCTCCTCTCCTCTCCTCTCCTCTCCTCTCCTCTCCTCTCCTCTCCTCTCCTCTCCTCTCCTCTCCTCTCCTCTCCTCTCCTCTCCTCTCCTCTTCCCCTCCTCTTCCCCTCCCCCTCCCCCTCCCCCTCCCCCTCCCCCTTCCCCTTCCCCTTCCCCTTCCCCTCCCCTTCAAGTCAGATCAGCATTTTTCCCTACTAACTACTTCAGGATTTCTCAGTTTCGAAAGCGTTATGATTAGGACGATGGAGCAGCACTCTGCTATCTAGGACTACATTCAGAAGCAAGAATTTTTTGGTGTTAAGCCATATGCTTTTTAAAATTGGAGGCCAGAAATAGTACTTCTAATGACAGTTATTCTGCAACACTGTCGCATTCACCTTTGACCCTGCAGCCAAGTTTCCAGTGCCTGGATATTTCTAACAAAGTTTATACAGCTGACAAAATAGGCTATGTCAGCTTAGAAACAAGAGTCTTTTGTCCTTTTCATATTTAAAATAGCTGTATTCCTACTTTTTTAATCAAAGCAGGGAGAGAAAGGAAACACAGAGGATCATTAAGAAAAGGACTCTTCTGTGTTTTAATATCAAATAGTTTGTCCAAATAGAAATACAAATACAGGGCATTCTGTTTGTGGTTGTGCAGTCACGTTGTATTCAGAACATTATGCAGTCACATTGTATTCAGGGTCAGAAATGGCCTGCTTTGGGAAAAGTATGAAGAGGTCAGGGACAGACACTGTCCAGGATGGACCTAAGGGCTTTTGCAGACTGTAGCCAGGGACCTGGGGGTGAAGGGGGAGGCAGGGCCCTGCGGTTCCTGAGGGGCAGCGGCGGCTCCTGAATGAGAATCACTGTTGCATAGGCATGGCACCGAAGATGAACTACAAATATACTGAAGAGTCTTCACGATGATTTGTGACATTACCAGAACACTCAGATTTTCTTCAGAGACCACAACAAATGATCATGGTTTTAGTGAAATTCTGAGAATTTTTTATATCACTATCAGAATTGAAATTGGTAGACACTAAAGGCTGTTGAAAAATCTGCTTCTATATTGTCTAAGTGGTAAGAAAATTTTTGATTGCTGTATCTTGGTCTTGGGTGTCAAAATACAAGAGGTAAGAGCAACAAGAAGAAATAAAAGACTGGGTTCCTCTTAGAGCAAAGCCTTCTGAATAACAACTTGCTTTATTTTGTAAAGCTGGTGAAATGACAAGGGATCTGGGGAGAGAAGGATGACCTAGATAAGAAAATTACCAACATGAGACCAACAATGATGTATCTAGACAGTAGAATCTGCCCCAGAGCAAAAAAAGAGAAAGAAATCATAGGACTGATATAAATGTGTATTGATGTTAAAAAAGTTGCTGTGAATAACAGTACTTTCCAATTCTCTTTTAACTACCACATTGGTGTAAAGGATTGAAGTACTCCTGTGGATTACTACATTGGCCTTCGTTTTCAGTATTTCTTTAGCCACTGTTGCATTATCATTCTGTAAAGGTCTGGGAGAGGAGGGAAGTATAGTTTGTCTCCTGCCAATTTAATTCAAAGGAAAAGTCTGGACCTTTGAACTGTTTCTGTGTTCAGTATTTTTCCCTCTTCTTTGGTTTCTTCAAAGCTAGTGCTGTAGAATTCATTGGGCTAATTATTGCAATTTCATCCAGAAATCTTGTGTCACTTCCTACAGTTCCCTGGAACAGACAGTGGCCACTTTGGCAGAATAGATGCCTTAAGATAAGACCTGCGTGATGTTATGTAAGATGTGATTTTGGATAGACCATGTAAGCGTATGTAAATGCCATATAATTCTCCTGAGCCACGTCACCCAGTGAGTGCTCTTGAAGAGGAATTCCCATGTCAAGACTTTTCACAGGGCCTTACTGCTTACTCCACCATAATAAGCTGAAATTTAGGAAGCAAACCCAAGCCTAAGCCATTTTGTCGGCACTCAGTCTTCTCTTTTCTAAATTGTCTTATGTCTTTTCAGGAATTCTCCTACAGAGACCTTGTTACTGTAAAAAAAAAGAGAAAAAGAGTTACTTCTGCTTTGTGTTTACCGTTTTCCCATTGCCTTTTCTTCTGCAGCATGCTAGTGTTGATTCCTGATGGATTTGTGATCCACTGAAACTCCAGATTGCTTCTCACTGTCCTGTTGTGTAGGGATTGATTTACCACTTGATGATTTTCCTACCTCAATGCCCTTTTTAAACACATCTACTTTTTCTTCCCTAATTTTCTCAAGATTATTTTTAATTCCAAGTTTAGCCCCCCAGCCTATTTCCCTCTCCTTGCACATCAGTATCAAGTTTAAGTTCATTAAGCATTCTATGTTTTCCTTCATTCAAATCATAAATAACTAAGCAGCACAGAAACCAAGCCAGATCCCACCAAAACCAGGTTCCTTCTGTTTATTCCTCCTTTGTGACTCTGCAGCCCTTTGATAATCAGTCTGTCTTGGAGTATGCTGTTCTAACACTTTTGCATTTCCCTTGCAATTATTTTGTCTAGATCACATATTCTTCAGGTAGTTATGAAAATACAACAGGAGACAGTTTCAGAAGCCTATCTGAAAACATGATATTTACAGCTCCTTAGCTTTCCAGAAGGCATAAAAGCTTATTTTAAATTGGACTGACAATAGTTATCCTTGAAAAATCATGTTAGTCACTTGGATGAGTGCCCTGACCTTCTTCACAAAGTCAAGAAACATCCCAGTTGATTCCTGTCAACAGGGAGCCCTTGCCAACCATCAGGCTTATCCAGGCCAAGCCTGAACCCTAACTGATGATGCAAGTTGGGGCTGCTCAAATGGACATTGATCTGGGTTTGACTGGTATTGCCAGGCTGGATTCATTGCTGAGCTTTGATCGGAACAGCGAGGACTAAAGAGATAGCTGTATCGTTGGGTACTGGTTTGGAGTTAGTGCTTCTGCTGCAGTATCCCCAGAAAACCTGTAATTACAGTGCAAGCTGTCAGGATTTGCTGAGACAGAAATTAGGACCGATGATGGTAGTGGTCGGTGTCAGAAGCTCAAGACTTTAACGTGACAAAAACCACTCAGATTGTGGTTTGGAGGTGACAGCAGTTGCAAAGCTTACGTTCCCACCTTGAAATGCTTGCAGTGCTGTGAAATGTTTATGTCTGATTGTAGATTATGTTGTTAGATGTACGTTAGGTAAGAGTTTATTTTTTGAGACTGACTAGTCTGTAGAGCTTCCTATTGTTTCTAATGCAGGGGAAGTACAAAACATTTGTTGAGATGAGTGCAGTGAGTAGGGGTAAGGCACTCAACTTTGCTCAGAGATAGAAGACTGTCTATTCCTGGAAAATATGACGGCAAAGACCTTTTGGATTTGAGGTCAGAGCCCAAGTTTCCATTAATGTGACAATTAAGAGAATAGTTTTGATTGTTACTTTTCAGAGTGAAATTCCAGCGTGAAGGAAAACAGAAAATAATGTCCAATACTGATGCCTGCTAATCATTGTAGTTACGCAAACTGCAAATACACTGTTTGTCATGGGTTGGAGCAAGAATGATTAGATTGAGAGGCTTAGGTCTCTCACAATTTTCCAAAGCTCTTGGTGTCATACTAATTAACATGGTCTAACTTTTTTCTTCTTATGATTACACTCTTCAAGAAACATTGATATGAAGCTTTTTATTCTCCTACAACTTTGTGGAGATACTTTAAACTAATTACTTTCCTTCTAGTTAGACTTAGCTGGACGTCTCAAATTATTTATGGTCTATTCCCAGTTTCCTCATTGATTTAATAGTAACAATCCATTGCTTCCTTGGGGGCATGTAATTGTTCAGAATTATAGTACTTTGTGTCTCGTCTTTGTTTTCATAGCCTTGAATGTGTTATCAGCTTACTTAGCTAGTAAGCCTTTATGCTCAGAAATAGTGAAGTGTGAGGAAAACAAATATAATAAGTCTTCTATGCAGTGAATCCACATCAGGTAGTCAGAGTCTACTGTAGGCTGTGAACCCAATGAAACCACTGGGAAAGAATTTCAGCAAATGCAGTAACTGAGTGTGTGAGTTGAAGTTTGACTTTAAAAATTACAGATACTGGAAGAAGGGAAAAACTAGTAAGGTAAGGCTGACTGAAAAAAAAAAAAAAAATTACATGGACACCATAGCAAAAAACCCATAAATTATCTTACAGAAGAGGGGAAAAAGATGGAAAATTTGGTGGAGGAGAAGTTATATGATACTGTTGGTGGAAAGGATTTTTATTTTTTTTAATCTGTCTTTAAGCATCTGCTGTAGATGCATGAGCTAAGCTAATATTCTTAAGCTTCTGTATGCAGATCTGTATTATTAATAGTAATTTGGTTATTTTTAATAACTGGACCAGTACCATAATAGTCTCACAGATCAGGCAGGGATACCTCAACACCTGGTGGAGACAGATCATGGATGACATCTGTAGAAGAAAAGGGATGTTGGTACAATGATATGGAGAGATAACTAAGTGAAATATATTTAAAAAAAAAAAAATCCAGACAGTGAGATGGATAGCTCAGGGAAACAGCCTCCCAAGCAAAGTTTTTTTTCATACTTCAAACTTGCCAGACAAAATGCAAGTAAATATAAACCTGGTAGAAAGCTGTCTCATGGCTGGGGAAAACATCCTAGATGATTTAATAGACTTTTTGTGTCTCTAACATCTGGATTCAGGGAGTTAATCTGAGCTAGTGGCATTCTGAATCTGCAGATCTGGTGCTAAATCAGGAAAACTGGGAATTCACAAAATGCACAGCTGCACCAATAACATTAGAAGGCAACACGCATTGAAACATAGTCATTCACGAAACATGAAACTTCTCTCTTAAATTTAAAATAAGAAAATTATCAGACCGGAAGAGACCTCAGAAGGGGACTTAAATCCTCCCATCACTCGTAACAGATGGCTGTCCAGTCTCATCCAGTGGTGGAGGTGCCTCAACCTCCTGGCTGCTCTGTTCCAGTTCCTCATGATCTCAGCCCCTCACCTGAATCTTGTTTTCCAGAGTGTGAGTAAGCTCAGTACCACCGCCCCTATCCACTATGGCCATGACACTCATTTGAAGACTTCTACCTGAGGATCCTACAGGCTCTCTTGCTCATGCTTCCTCCTTTGCCTCACTCCTAACTTTCAAATTTCTATATCAAAGAAGGGTTTAATCTCTTTCAGTCTTTCCTTATTGGTCACGTTTATGACATGTCTAACCATCCTATCTGCACAGTCTCTAATCGTGTCAAAACTTTATTCACAGAAACCCACACAGAAATCCAGCTGCAGTCTTAAAACTGAGAAAGCAAAAGACAAATTTTGGTTTGGATATCCACCTATTGGTGTACCCTGGTGTGGCATTTGCTATTATTTTCATAACAGCACTACCTCATGGACTCTTGTTAAGACTGACTCACTGTAATAACCCCTGTAGTAGTT